>NW_020653855.1:3130335-3171530 GCF_003589595.1 Hyposmocoma kahamanoa
TATAACCGTGTCAATTTCAGGGGTTACAATGATTCACTATGTAACACATTTTCAAGTATGTTATACCCCTGAATACAAATCCTGATGGATCCACTTGTGTTATGCAATGGAACCATGAGTATTTCAAAATCTTACTGGACCCACTAATGGAATCAAGCAGTGGTTCCTAACAGTCCTAAAGGAACCTGCTTTTGTAGCTGTCATTTTGTACGACATAAAACACACTTTGGCAAGTATTGCCGTTAAAACCATTTTCTATCAATTATACTGTCACAATTTTATTGTGGCAAAATAATTTGATTGAATCAAACCGTTTAAATGGCAACACTGAGCCGGAAATAATGGTAACGATAAGTAATAACGCACACATTCATGGCCTCTCACAAGGGAAATGCTGTATCGCGCATGCCATCAACATTCACATAGAGAAATAAATGTAGGCCATACAAATATTTCTCTCGGCGCGGGAATCGAACTCGAGACTTCTGTGTGGCAGACCAGTATGGCAACTGTTCGGCCTCACAGGCAGTAAAATTTTAGTGATGCACGGAATGAACGGAATGAAACATGAACGGACGTGTCATAATCAATGGTTGGAAAAAGGTGTTCCACGTACATATATATGTGTATAGATATAGCTACAAAGAGCGACATAGAGTTGTTAAAACTACAACTTCATAACCATACACAACTTATAACCACCAAATATTAATTATAATTACTTTTTCGAAGTCCGGATTTCCGGAAATGCTTTTATTGCATATCGTAAGACAAAACTAGTGGTCTAGGAAGTCGAAGACGAATTTGAAAGTAATTCTAATGGTGCCATGTAAAAAATGCAGTAGATGACTGCAGTCTCATCGAAATGGTTCCAGACAGGACGCGCCCCACTACTGCTAACCTATTCGTCCGCGCGCCTCAACAGTCGCGAAAGTTGTAAACTTCCGATAAAATTTGCGGAAGCAGAAACGGAAATAAATGTCAAAAAGCGTGCGGATTTTGCGCAGTTCCGCGAAACCAGAGGAAGAGGTCTGTTGCATCACTAGTAAGGGTATATGGATCAAGACTTATAGAAAACGATAAAAAAAAACAAGAAACAATCATCTGTCATTTACCTGTCTGCCCCTTTCCCAAAGTCTTCTCCAATCTAAACGGCCCGACATACTGGTAGGCCTCAGTGGCCGTCGTCGTTCCCCCACTCTCCATCTTCAGTCACTCCGCATCGGTTCACCAAAACCAATACGGGGTCATAGCCTCCGCGTGAACCCCGTACGTGACCCCGTACTCTGATACATTGTTTTTGAAAGTTCCATATTTTTTATGGACGGTCCATGGTTTACTATCTAGGAGGTTTTAGTTTTTAACTGTTTGGGAATTAAATATTTTTGGTTTGGTAAGTAAAAGTGCGTTATTTTTAAAACCGACTGAATGTATTAATATATTTTTTCTTTATTTAAAAAGAAATAGCTTTATTTAAAAAGAATTATTTAAAAATAAAACTCAAGTTTAATTTTGGTGTGTTATTGCTGAAAATCTTAACCCATATGTCGCCAGTGTAAGTAAAAAACGTATTTTCAATGAAATGTAAATCAAGGTGAAAGTGTAAACAGTCAATAAGTTGATAAATGGTAAATATGAACTTAATGGTACCACACCATTAGTGGAACTGATGAAATTAAAAATAAACTAAGAAGTGATTGTAAATAACAATAATAGGTAAAAAATTGATTATATATTCATTGGAAAGAAACGGGAAGGGAGTATTTCCTTTTTCTTTTTATATTTTTAAAAATTGTTCCTACCATTGGCATAATAAAACCACATCTGACCGTAAGTCAAAAATGCTTTTATCATTATGAAAGTCATATAAATAATGCCAACTATACGAAATAAATTAAATGTATATGTGAAATGTTATTACTCTCCATAATTTGTGCATAAATTTATATTAATAATTATATATATACATATATATTAATATTTATTTTGGAACGGTTAGTGTGCGTTCCCATCATATCGTGACGACAGATAGTCGTGCAGTTTAAAATATCATACCATGTATATTTAAATGAAGTTGTTGACCACTTTTTGACGTAACGACGACAGACTGTCAAGACAATGGGAAGAGCTAGAACGACAGTCGTCCGATGGTAAATAAAACGTTAAGATAAAAATGTGACGACATATAATCGCAGCTACTATTGTCGTCACGTTTTATTTATCGTTGTCTCATATCTGCAAACGACAAGGCGGCTGCCGTGAAACGGTAAATTGTCATCACGATCCAGTGGGAACAGCTAGGTAATACTGTAATACTATAATATAGAGTAGGTAAAGCACTTGTGTTATGGAAATCGGAAACAACGACGGTACCAAGGTATAACTGTTGTTCAACTATAAGAAAAGTCCACGACACAGTCATGACACGTAGTCGTGATATGGGAACAGACTAGACGCGACAGTCACCGGGAATGCGCCCTGACACGCTCCATGATCACAGGTTAACTGGACAGCGGCAGATGACAGCTTTAAGAGCAGACATATCTCTGTCTACCCTCTTCCGCTGTCGATTGACTACATTCATCTCGACGTTTGAGTGTTACTACAGTCGCTCACTTTTTTCCGACCAAATTTCGTTCCGTTCCGAAATATCGGAAAAATAAAAAAAACTCATACCGTGGTAAGAAACCTGTAATTAGTGAAAATAATTTTTATATCTCTCTCACTGAAAAGTTGTCATTTTCCAGATGAGGCCTTATTATCAAAGGGTGCGGATCAATTTCGGAATCAGTGAAGTATAATATGGTAATAATAATGTGAAAAGTTTGTTTCCTGATAGCGAAGAAACAAAGCGGAGGATTTATTTAGCAGCACTCACGTTGGTTACTACATGGCCAAGCATACCTTGCCCTAAGTCAATAATTGGGTACATTCGTCACAGTTTCAAAATGTCCAAAAATCTACTATACTCGCACCGAGTTGAAGCCAAAAAGTGTATTATACTTTGGAAGCTTGCCAAACCAAGCGTTTTAATGTTTTCGCGAACTATAACACCGCATTAGTGAACCTAAAGTGCTTAACAAATTGGATGACGTAGTCTGGATGGGTAATTTCACTTGAGTAGCACTTCCCGTGTAGTAAAATTTATTAGGCGAAATTTGGACGACGAATGTAACTACTCATGTTTTGATTTTGAAAGAAAAACATGGTAAGAGAGAACATATTATTATCCTAATTTCGGTGCGGGTTACCAACGCGACACTCCAATGAGAATTAGATAATTTGATTTCAAATATCAACCAGACGTTCGTAACTAAACTCTTGGCATTTACAAATTGAAACCAAAAGAATTAAGAAGTGTTACTTAAAAAGAGTGTCGAACCCAGATTATTGTGAAGTAAGTATATGTCCAGCAACTAAACATTTTTTGAAATATTTTTTTTTGTAATCATATTTTTTCAGGACAAACCGATGTTTCGGGCCATTTACAGGTCCCATGGTCACAAACTGACTGAAATCAATGCGTAACAATCACGAAAAGCTAAGAATTTGATTTTTATTTGATTGATATTTTGTTTGAGCCCCGGCGTTAAACACTTACCGGTTAAACCATCAGGCCTTAATGGATAACCTCGTAAAAAAATTAGAATTAACAATACCTAGTACAACTTATTTCTTGTAGAGGAATACCGTCTACCGTGTATTGACACAATGCTACCAATTTCTAGGCGCAAATAATCAACTCAAAGAATTATACAAATAAAAATAAAATTCACAATGCAATGGATCTTTTAAAAAACTATTTTCTAATTGTAATAATCATTGCGAAGCGATTGTAAAAGAATTGGACAGGTATAAACGCGATTTTAGCTCGGAAAACAAAATTTCATTTCCTATGAGTAAAATATATGCTAAAACATAGATTTTTCTTTTAAACTAGTATTTTACGCAAATCTTATCAAATCATTCGCTGAACCTAAAGAGATTTTAAAAGTCTATGCATTTCACTCTGAAACCTTGAAACCAGATTTATTTCGTAAATGTACCTACATTCCCATCAGGTGGACAGAGTGATATTACAAATGTGGACATAAGTATCTATGTAAACATTAAAGCCATCCCGTCTAGAAATAGATTGTCAATACTGTCGCAGCCATCTACAACGTGGGCATTGTTAGCGCTTAACAACTGTAGTGACATTTTCAGGTCGTTTTTACGGAAAAACAATGGAAAATTGCTTCGAAAAAAAATTGTATTTAGTTGCTATAGAGGTTTGCTGTACTTGTAGAAGTACGTACACTGGAGGAAAAACAAATGGGACAGTATGATAATTTGAGTTGGAAACATTGTTCACATTTGTAATGTTGTATTGCAGATTTAGTAGCAGTGCCAGCTCCTTGTGAAAGTGTTCCTCGAGACTAGTACTGCACACCTAGTTCTGCCACCGGTTCTGAACTAACAGTTTGACTGCATGTCTGCAGTTAATGCGTGAAGTTGTTAACCGAGACCTTGACTGCATGAAGTTGATAACATGATAAGTTGACGGCATGATGTCGAAACCGTCTTCATGCATTCGAGATCGACTTCATGTAGTTAGTGCGTGAAGTCATTATCAAGTTCACGCAGTCGTGGTCTCAGCTGCAATTTGTTAGCAGCTTTAGGGTGCTGGTGAAACTATAGGCACATGAGTCTTGTCAACCATGCCTCAGGGTAACAGACACTGTGGCAAAGGTCTTTGCGACTTAAAGCTCAGAGTGACACTGTAATTGTTACGAGTAGGCGTATCACTTGATATGATGAAAAAAGGAATTGCTAACGTGAGCAAACATACTGTATAAAACCCTATGCAGGTGGACAAGGCTTTTTCTAAGGATTACAACTCTCCTTCTTTCTTTTCCAGCATTGCACCATTGCGTAACAAACTTAATGTATTCCTCCTCCTTAATCCTCGTAGCTTACGCTACGTGGGGATTTGCGGGAAAAGTTTCATTAATCTAGACCAATCACGATACTAGGTGGCTTAATGTACCTTAATACCATGGTGCGGATTGCATTTGCAACTAGGTAAACAAATGAATCGTACAAGGACGGGTTCACATCTGATTTGTATGGACGGCCTTAGTTTGTTAAACGTATCCGGATCCAGATACGTGTACCGCTATTTAAACTACGAAATTCAATTTCCTTCACGACTGGAAACTAAGTGAAATTAATTGCAGGAATCCTTTAATAAATGCTGAATTTGACTATTCAAAAAATAGAACACAAGGAGTAAGAGCAAATAATATATTAATAGTTTACCCTTTTGTGTGGCCCTTTTATGAACAATCCAAAAAGTTATTCGGACACGTAAGTCGATCTCAGTCAGGGTGAAAACTACACCAAACTAGGCATCGTAAAACTGGTATCCGTTTCCAGTTTTGAATATAATCAAGCAATTCAGTTAAGAAATGTTTAAATCTTGAATTTACGTATTTTCCTTAGCGGCGATGTGGGGAAGGCCTGGATCCTACCAGATTCTATTTTTTTTATTATACCAAGTGTCGGAATGAACAAATCGTGTGCCTGGTGGTAAGCGACACGCCTCGCCCTAACAGTTGCAGTGCCATTAAGAGCTTTAAATTACAAAGACTTGAGGGGCACTGTAACTGTGCCTGTCACCTTGAGACATAAGTTGATAGTCTCATGTGCCTGTAATTTCACCAGCACCCGACCCTTCTAATATTACTGCTTAGCGTCAGAAATAGGTAAGGTAAAAAAAAATCCTGATGTAGTGGTCGTATCTGGAAGGGTACTTTTAACCATCCGGATTTTTTGTAATATATCACTTCTCATCCTCGTCGCCAATTTGATAATTAAAGAATTCACTTTATAGTATAGAAAACGTTGTATTGCGAATGAACCTGAGACTGGCAAGTCTGCAAGCTGACAAGGCTTTAATTTCACCAACACCCTTACCCTTCGAAACTGGTGGCAGTAGTTCCTGGCCGAGGTCTTTCACAAGGAGCTCTACTATTATTTTGATAAACTACCTATGTGTATTCTAACTTATATAATGTTCCTATAACTACACTGAATGTTTGATCTAAGGTAAAGGATCTTCTATTACAGAATGACGGCTACATCGAGAAGATTACCCAGCATATACATAAACAATTTGGGTAAAACGATCTTTCTCTATTATTCTTTATCTAATTTACGTGGATAGACGTAACTCGATCAATTCTCATCGGTGATTTGAGATACCATCTGCCAGTTGTTTGATAAGCTTTAGAAATGCGGCTATTTCAATTTAAGGACCGAAATAACTATTAGATGACAATATGGTCACAATCCAGGTATTTCGTGTGGTTACCTGGAATTTGTGATATCTATTTTTGTTCACTTAGTTATTTAAAACAATTCTGCATCTTTTCTTTTTGCTTATAGTTCAATTCTATGAGTAATTTTTGGGATTAGTCTTTACATTTCTTACAGGATTCTAGGAAGAAATGCCTTCGTGAATACTTAAAGTTTTTCAGTTGAAAAATCGTATTTGTTATACATGTAATTGATTCAAATGAACAAATTAAAGAATTGAGGAGTATACATTTTGAATTCATGACAAACTTGTAAAGATTTTGTGAAAAAAATCATGGTAAACATAATGAAAGGTTGGAAAGCGTGTAGGTCAAAGTGAGCATTGCTACAACGCAATCGATAATTCAACTGCCGCTATAGTGCATCCAAAATGATTATAGGTAAACTTATTTTATGAAATTATATACATTTTTATGAAAATTTATGAAAAAAATATTCTTATTTACAACTGCGATGGGCCAAATATGGCGACGACAGCGAAATTGGAAATTTGATTTTATTATTTACACCACAGGCGTTCGATGGGTTAAGATTTGTTTTAAGTTTAGAATTGTATTATTTTCTATTCAGCTTTTTTAAAATTTTTGTTACGGATATTGAGGCTAAGGAATGTTATTTCAATGACATTAAAAAATATTATAATTTGGTGGAATATTATAGCGTGGGAAGTTAAAAATAATGCACTTAGGTTTCAAATAATTTAAAAATCACTATATCTAATAATAAACACTATCTGCATACACAGCTCGTTTGCACGTCACAGAAAAATCGATATAACACGGTATTATCATTACACCAGTTACACACAAATAAACAATGTATTTTCACACACTAAGACACTTAATAATTTTTGAAACATTTTCCCTTTAGGTTTTTTATACAAAATTGTATTGTTACATAATATTTTAGTTAGGTAAAAATGTTTTTTCGCGATACCATACGCGCGTGGGTTCGGGCGTCCTCGACAAACTTCGGGGTAGTTCGGTTAGGGGAGCATCGTGAGTCATTAGCCTCGGAGGGTTGGTTTTGCGTTCCGTTCCACGCATACAACCAAGGGTGAGATTCGAATTGAAAATATTTTTTCGAATCGCGTTGTGATCAGAGCCTCTCTGATGTCGATGGCCACAACTATGGGACAGGCAAAGCGGTCGGCTGTAACGCGTAGCATGAGATTGATGCTGCCGCGGACACGACTCAGCTTCGGGCTTATAATATAACCATAATAATATTGTTTAAAAAAATATTATATTACATATTTTCGAGGTTTATTGTATTTCTTATTTCTTTTATTGTAAAATATATGTATATATTCTCTTCTATCTACCATTACGTAATCCAAGATTAATGCACACGCATAAAACCCACTTCAGTTTGCGGACGAAAATTTATTACCTGTACAATTAAAAAACGGGGAGAACTTCCTATTCTACCCACGCCATCGGGTTAGGGTGAGTACAGATGAATGTAATTTTGTGAGTTGTGAGTTGCGTTATTTGAGTTGTGTCATTGACGCTGCATTCGGTTTCATAATATATAAAAGTCAGGTTTGTGCCACACGACGACGGAAAATAAGTCGTCTGGCGACTCACGCAAGTAATTACAACTGAATTTCAGTCGCACCGTGCGACGAGCTGGTGCGGGTGGAGGTAGGTGTGAGATAAGTGTTCACTTTGGTATTGAATGCGCGTGAGTAGACACATTTCTTGCTCCATTACACTATGAAACAAACACCCAGTGGCGTAGCGTGGGGGGTGCAGAGCAATGGGGCGGCGGCGTGCGCGACCGAGCACTAACGTCTTCTTCTTGTTTGCCGCTTCTCTACACTATGGCTATTCTCATTTTTGAAGCTGCGTGTGCTGAGGTGGAACTAGTCTCTCAGATTCTTCAACCACGAGGTTTTCCTCCTGCCACGACTACGCTTTCCGTGTATTTTGACGGCCTCTGTAGTCGAGTGGCTTGCATACCGGTTTTCATGGTGTCGCCATCTCTGAGGACCCGGGTTCGATCCCCGGCCGGTCATTGTTGAAAACTGACTTTTCTACATTGTCTCGGGTCTGGATGTTTGTGGTAACGTCGTTGTTTTCGATTACCATTACACAAGTGCTTTAGCCAACTTACTTTGGGATCAGAGCAACATATGTATTGTTGTCTAATATTTATTATTATTATTTATTTTCCCTGCATTATTAGTTGAAGAATCCGGTATCTCTTGCTCTTCATTACATAGCCAAAATTCGGCAGCTTCCTTTCCTTTCCAGTTCTGAGTATTTACAACTTTTTTCCCATTTCACGAAGAACCTCAACATTGGTGACCTTTTGTACTCTCGATATGCCAAGCATACGTCTGTACAGCCACATCTCAAAGGACTCCAGTTTTGAGCATAACGCTGGAGTCAAGGTCCAACACTCCACACTAAACAACAAGATACTGAAGACATAACAGCGGACCAAACGCGGCAATGCGGAGTTTAGGATTGAATCTTCTACAATACAAAATCTTTTTCATTTTCATGAAGGATTATTCTATTCCAGTGTTCATTTACGTAGCTACCCAGGTATCACTAGTAATTTTTTTTTTTTTACTTAAAATTCGAAAATAAATTCGACTATTTGAGAAAACGACATCTTGAACAATACAAAGATGGCGACGGCAGGCGAACATAAAAACATAGTTGATCCGAGCCTGCTCGTTCGAACTAGTTTTGTAATAATGAAAATAGAAGGGGCAACATATTTAAGGCTGGTCCCGAGCGGATAAATCAACGCACTGCAAACTCCGTATAAACGTTAAAAAGCAACTGAATAAATAAGTTTGTCTGGCGCCCCAACCGAATTTCAGTCGAAAGCAAATGTAAAAAACGCGACTCACAAGTCACAAAATTACGCTCGTCTGTCCTAACTCTAAGGGTTGTTTGTAGAATTGTACCTACCTATAGAATCAGAAGATCCTGATAACTTTAGTTTTTAACACCCGACGCAAAACGAAGGAAGTAATAAGTTTGAAGCCATTTGTCTGTGCGTCTGTGTGTTTGCTATGGCGTCGTACCTCATAAACGGACGGACTATTTATCTGATGCCAAATGACGAACAAGTCGTGCACCTGGTGGTAAGCGACACGACTGTCCATAACAGTTTGTTCCTATCAACCTACCCGAGAGATAGGGAGCTTCGGGGAGGCTACGGGTTCCCCGGTAAGACGGCGGACGTTCGAGCCGAGCCCGCCGCCAGTGATATGGCTTCACGGGCGTTTCTAGCGGACCCGTTGTTGGGTATGGGCTCGCCGGGGTTTGTGGTTACCTGCAGGGATGAACACGTTCGACTGCCCCGGTAGTATGTGACCAGGGTGTTCGTCTTGAGCGCAGCTATCGCACCTTAGTAGCAGTCTAGACGAGGGCCTAACAGCGAGTAAACGTGTGGGGCACGTGAGTCGCCCTTTAAGTCGTTAGCTATGTCCGGACATTGTCGCAAAATACTGCTTCTCCGGCACTAGCCCGGAGAGCTAGTAGAGGATGAGCTAGACATCCTTCGGTCCCTCCAGTCGCGTAAGAATTTGGGAACTGGAGAGACGAAGTGAGCGTGCCTTGCAGCTCCGCCACCATGAGGAGATTTGTAGTCGACGGCTCAGCGGTGGCAAACGTTAGTTGTGCAATGCGCAACAGGATGTGAGCGTGCCTATAGCTCCGGTACCTATCTGGAGGGAGGGAGGGAGGGAGGGTGCTGTATGTGCACTCGAGGCGGCTCACTTATAGCACTAAGCCTTTCGAGAACTGGATGAAGTCCGTGCAAACGGGCTGATCTGGGGTCAGGAACTTGATGATCCGCGCGCGGGTCTTGGTACCCTTCCCGCATGACCAAGAGGTTGATAGGGAGCACTATAAATAAAACCTATGTAGAAAGATGTGGGGCTGTCCATAACAGGCTTAACAAAATTAATTCAATTCAAAAAAATCTAATTTATTAAATATAATTGGCAAGGAATGTCTATTTGTTCTTTTACCATAACTGTCGTTTATTTTTGGACATACATATATATTTTCACGGGTGCGCCTAGTATCATACTTGTTTGTTACGTTAATTTTAAATTCAGTTTTATAATAGTTTTCAATAGCGGCCATATATTGAACTATTGTATAAGTGTGAAATTTAATTTTAAATTTACAGTGAGTTAGCTATTCAGTGAAGAAAACATTGTCATGACGCCTGCATGTCGCAGAAGGTTCACAATCCGCGAAGAATGTGTGAAGTCTCCAACCTGCATTAGACCAGTGTGGCTGGCTAATTTACCTGAACCCTCACCTGAGAGCAGACCCGTGCACGGCAGTGGGACGTATAAATGGGTTGATGATGGTGATGAAGGGCCCAATCTGCATTACACCTTTCAAGGAGACCCGCGCCCTGCAGTGGGACGTTTAGTGGGATAACCATGACGATGAAAGAAATTACAACCGCATAATCTCTGTAACGGTTTAATTACATTGTTATAATAAATAACTCGTTCAACATTTGTAAACATGGACAATAAAGTTCTTAGGTTTTCGCGATTGTTACACATAGGAAATGAAACTATTTTTAAGCGTAAATTGGAATGCTTTCTTTGTAAAATTAAAAATTTAATTAATAACTATTGTAACTATAGTGAAAAAATAGGGTGGTTTGCATTAATATTAGACATAACTGGTTGAAGACTGTACCACCTCAGTCGATCGTGACCATGGGACCTGTAAAGGGCCCGAAACGTCGGTTTGTTTGAAAAAAAAAAATATACGCGAATTAAATACGGAAATATAGTTTTATTTCCTATGGACAATAAATTTTGTTTCAAATATTGTACAAATATTGTACAACCCGTTGATTTTCATTAGAAGAATGGAATATTTCTAACGAAAATCTATTGGTAGGTACTTTTATTTATTTTAAAAATACGTACAAAGCAGCAAACTTTTTCAAAAACATCCGAAATTAGCAATTGTAATCCATTTTATTCTTATGTTAATAGAGTAAAGTTCAAGAGCTGTAATTTATGTTTTATTAATTAACTTGACGTTTGACTTCAGGGATGGACAACATTTTTTAATAAAATTACATGGTCTTAAAATAACTTCAAAATATGAACTGTCCGTCTGAAATTTTTTAAGGGAAACCTTTTAACGTTCGGTACGGTCTGCACTGTGGACGCTAGACGACGAAGTCCCGGGTTCGATTTCCGGTTGAACCGATTTGGGGGATAAACTTTTCTAAATGGGTTCTGGTCGGGATGTTCCGGTTAGTGTCCCAGAGCAAATTCGTTTTTCTGGCACTCATAGTGCAGGTTCTACAAGACTAAAATTGATGTCGTTTCGAGTAATCCTGATGACCCGGGTCCATCGTGACCCATGTGTAATGTGATCAGATGATGCGTTCATATGTTCGATGCTTTAGCTAAAAAAGTTATCCACTTTGTAGTAACAGAGCTCCTTGTGAAAGAGTTCGTCCAGGATAGTACTGCCTTACTTATTACCTTACCTATTTCTGCCGCCAAGCTGTAATGTAAACATTACTGTGTTATGGTTTAGAAGGATAAGGGTGCTAGTGAAATTACAGGCAGACTTATCAACTTATGTCTCAGGGTGACGGGCGCAGTGCTACTAACTTAAACGCGGTGTGACAAAATAATTTTTTGAGATATCATAAAAAACCATCACCCAGTTTTAGAATATTGAAATTATCTAATGATATTTCAGCTATGCATCGTTAGAGCTATAAATCGAACACGTTAACTAATTTTAACTGTTTTTTAAAAGAGAATTTTGTGCTCTATCGTTTGCAATTTAAAACTGATATTTGACCATTTGTCTTAGTTTTAGTTAGTGGACGGCAAAGTGACAGTGCCCCTAAAATGCTTGCGATTTAAAGTTCAGGCTATCAAAATATCGTTGAAGTTACGTAGTCGTTCGATCGAAGTCCTGTCCTAAATGGGTATTCACGTATCACTTGAACGAACGTTGATGTGAGTAGAATCGAAACGTATAACGACTAATGAACGACATCTTGGATTGTGAAATTTGACATTTAGTCGTAGAAAGTCTATTGAAAGAACTGTCAAAATTTTAGCAAAATACGCATTGACTTACAAATAAATGGACGACGGGTCTAATACAAAAAACCACGAAAAAAATGTCCCAAGTCAGCCTATTCGAAATTTAAATTGTAATGTCATCGCAGTATCGCGCTGTCAGTAGAACAAATGAAGACTAAAGCGGAGTGTCGCGCTCTGTATACGATTTTAGCGCCTTACAAGTGCGGACACTTTTTAGCGCGGACCCGACGTCCATATAATTGTAAGTCAATGAAAATACGTATGACTTCCCTAACAGAAACAGAATACGTATGACGTATGACCGTTTAGAGTCGATGTAAGTTCGATTCATATACTAGAATACGCTTTAACGACGTTTGGATCGAAGGACTTTAATATTGGACTTGTTGATGTTCACTGTCACACGTGAATACGAAAAAGCAGCTCAACGACTAAATCGCTACGATATCGTAACGGTTTGATTACGTGAATCATCCCCCAGGTGCACGACTAGTCCGTCCCATCACTCGGTAATACAAAAGAATTTAAAAGAATGTCGGAATTGCAGAAAAAAGTAAATTTTTTGTATTTAAAATTGAAAATGTTTACGTCCTCGAGCCCATGAACAGTTGACGTAAAAAACAATTTAAATAAGTTAATCGTTCGCTTTGTCACTTCGAAATTTTATTTTCCGCTCGGCTCTCTACGTGGTGAGTCTATCAATATTATAATACATATTAAATCATTATTAATTACTTCAATCAATTTATACTTATAACTATTATAAAATAATTAAAAGTCGTTAAAACTATAAACAAAGATCCGACAAACAAGAACATAGAAAAATTCGTGAGGTCGCTGGTTCGTTCCTTGGCTTAGTTGGCGTAGCGGTTGGCACGGTTTGCTAGGAGTCGTCGGTTCGAATCCGGCCGGATCGAAGGATCTTTTTCCAAGTGTTCGATCTTTGTATTAATTTTATATAAATTTTGGAAGCAATAGAGCTCCTTGTGAAAGAGTTCATCCAGGGAAGTACTGCCACCTTATCTATTTCTGCCGCCGAGCAGTAATGTCAGTATTACTGTCTTACGGTTTTGAAGGGTAAGGGTGCTGGTGAAATTTATGTCTCAGGTGACGGGCGATGCGCCTCAGATCTACGATTTAAAGCTCTGAGTGGCTCTGCAATTGTTATGGACAGACGTGTAGCTTACCACCAGGTGCACGACTTGTTCATCCCGTGGCTTGAAATGATAAATATATCATTCATAAATGACGTAATAAATGACATTCAATAAAGACGTAATTACATATTAAATAGTTAAATAAATATCTACTTTATTAAATTCGTTCTAACAAGGTCCTTATTCGCACCTTTGATGTAATAAGGCTACATCTTCAAAATTAAATTTTTTCAGAAGAGAGTTTCAAAGATAAGACAAATGAAATTATAAGATAACTTTTTGTGATTAAATAGGAGATTTATAAAATGTTATATAAATTTACTATTATTACTGACACATAGACTATGTATGACAATTTCGAGAAATAACATATTAAACATAATGGTAATTAACTTTATTGAATGTGAGGATGTTTGACCACCGTGATATTCAATTATTTTTAGTGAAATTACTCCACTAGTTTGTTATTATTAATACATTATCATCATCATGGCGGCCGTTTTGTTATCAAATCTTGGATGTAGGCCTCTGCCCTTTTTTTCCACTCTTGGCGAACTTGTGCCCGACTGATCCAGTCCCGACCTCCGTGTCGTCGGATGTCGTCCATCCAGGTCTGCGGTGGTGTGCCGCGCCCTCTGATGTCCGCTCTGGGTCTCCACTCAAGCACTCGCCTTGTACAGCGCCTCTCGTCCATTCTCGCAATGTACCTACCCCGCCCACGCCCACCTTTTCTTCAATAAAAGAAAAGAAAATTATAAACGTCAAGATTCGAAAAAAATATTTCGATTTTCGACGATATATCCGAACCAGCGTCTCCTAGCAAACCGTGCTAGACGCTATGCCAACAAAGCCACGGAACGAACTAGCGGACCTTACGAAGTTTTCTATGTGCATGTTGCAGATTTTTTTTAACGACGTTTTGGCCATATTGCCATCTGTGAGAATTCTATTTCTTCACTCAGCCAGGTACCTTTACAGCTACCAGCAGATGTCGCTTTAATAATTGTAATTAAGTTTATTAGATTTCCGTGAAGTTTATATGCTTGTGCCTTTCTTTCTTCGAAAGGCAGATTTTTTTTTCTTAATTCTCTTGGCTTTTCGCGGTAAGCGTTTTAGCCACTAACAAAGTGTTTTGACTAACTTGTTTTTAAAATGGGGAAACTTTTTATAATATCATGGAATGTAATTTGGAAACGGGAAAGCTGGAGAAAAAGTGAAAAAGGGATCAGGCGAGGAATTATGAGATGTAAATTGTAAATAAACAAATGGTATAAGTACCTAACTACGATGTGTATTCAGATAAATCAGTTATTTACATTTTATTTTTAATTTTCAAGGTACTTTCAATCTTCAAAATGGTCGTGAAAGACCCGTACATAAGTATTTCGTACGAAAACTTCTTGGTTCTAGATAAGAAATGCACCGCTTTCAAAGAAGTATTCAATGATCCTAGTAAGGTACGTATAGAACCCGCAGCGGGACTTAGGTAATGTATATATTAGATATTGTACACATAGTTCTAATTAGAGATGAGCGTATAAACGAAAAACACAAAAAATTTGCTTTTTAAAATAAGCACATAAGCACGCTTTTCAATTTAAGAGTACCTAAGCGTTGGGCAGTTGAAGACTCAACAATTTTATTTTTTACCTCGTACTCATGTTTCAAGTCCCGCCGTCTATGTTTCCTAAACAAATTAATAAATAATAAAATAAATAAATAACGCAACACACTCATAGCCCCGCTCTAGGGAAACCCTGTGTTGCGGGTGCCATGGACAAACTCGTAGAAAACCACAAATTACACCCAAACTCGCGAGAGAAATAAATGTAGGCCATTGTATATATTTCTCCCGGCTTGGGAATCGAATCGGACCTCTGCGTGGCAGTCAGGCATGGTAACCGCTCGGAAACGGAGGCAGTTGAATTAATTCGTCAATGTGAACAATAATTTTACAAATAAAAATAAAACTCGTTTTACAAATAAACTTATCTTAAAACCACTAAAGGTTTTAATACGGTTTACGCTTTTCGCTATCAACACAACATTGCTACCTTTTTTAAGATAAAAGTCTATGCGCTTAAACGTTTTACTAAACGATTTTGTAAGCTTCAAATCAAAAGGCGTTTGTAAAAGTGTTTTTATAAGCCATCGCTTTTTTAAAAAAGAGCTCAACGTTTTAACGTTTAAAAAATAAGCAGTTTTTCACATCTCTAGTCCTAATGGCTTGCTGAAGGAGCTACAACAGATGTTGGACAGCATAGCTTATATAAAACGAAAGTAATGATCATTGATCACATTGTCCGTAGACCAATCGTATAAATTGGCCGAATACATTTACCTCGGACAAAATGTGCGATTAGGTACCAACCACTCCGAGAGGGAGGCCAAGAGGAGGATTCAGCTGGGCTGGGCAGCATTTGGTAAACCATATCGAGTCTTCCTGTCACCCATACCGCAAAGTTTGAAAACAAAGGTTTTTAAATCAATGCGTTCTACCTGTTATGACATATAGAGCCGAGATGTGGACACTCACGATATGGGTCACCACTTAAACTTAACAAGCTACGGAACGAATTATACTCGGAGTTTCTCTGAAGGACAAAGTACGGAATGAGGTTATCCGACAGAGAACTAAGGTCGTTGACATAGCCGGTAGAATATTCAAGCTAAAGTGGCAGTGGGCTAGCCATATCTGTCGAAGAATCGACAGCCGATGGAGGATGCGAGTTATTGACTGGACACCACGGCTCGGCAATGAAGTGTAGGACGCCTTCTGGCCAGATGGAGTGACGATTTGCGAAAGCCTGCTGGCAGCAGATGGATGCGACGAGCTCAGGACCGAGCGAAATTCTTCTATCTATGACTTTAACATAGTATAATAAATACAAGTAGTAACGTAACTTCACACAAACGTAGCAGCACGGTCCGTACAGACGCACACATTTGCGTAATTTAGTAGCAGCAGAAGTCCTTGTGAAAGAGTTTGTCCAGATTTCTGCCGCCAAGCAGTTCCATGCGTTCCAGTTTTGAAGGTAGGGGGGCTCGTGAAATTACAGGCACATGGGACATATCAACTTATGTTTCAAAGTGACGGGCGCAGTGCAGTGTCCCTCTTTGAGATTTAAGCTCTGAGCAGCAGTGCAACTGTTATAGACAGGCGTGTCGCTTAGCTTACCACCAGTCATATTATTTACCTCGTTACGGGTATCATAAAAAAGTCTATGTGTATAATACATTTACTGATTGAACTCTTGTTATCAGATGCCAGTAAAAGTGTTCATCGACCTCGGCGAGCGTCAATTAAAGGAATTGGAGTTAATCAGAGAAATCAGTAAGGTGTTGCAGAAAAAGAAAGAAGACGACCTTGCAATGGCTGCGGTAAGAAGTGATCATGTTTTACTAAACGCGGCTAAAAGTACCAAATTCGTTTTAGCGGAATAACTCTAAAACTAAAGGCCGGCGCAGAGAGACGTCGCGGCATGGCACGGCACGGCAAAGGATTTTATTTTTGATCGAGTTATTTTTATCCTTATTTCATCGAGGTTAGAATTCATATTACTTTATTTCGATACAATTATACCGCGGCATGTCGTGGCATGCCGCGGCATGCCGCAGGACGCCGCGGTATGCCGCGGCACATCGTGGCATGCCGTTTCATTCCACAGACGTCCCGCAAGTCTCGTCGGTCACAGAATTATGACAATGAAACTAATTGAAATAAGGTTTGAAACTAGTGCGGCGGCGATTTCGGCGAATGGCGCGCAGCGAATATGCCGCGGCATGCCGCAACGCGCTTCGGCATGCCGCGACGCGCTTCGACATGCCGCGGCATGCCTCGCCGTGCCGCGACGTCAGTCTGCGCCGGCCTTAAAGGGATTAAAAAAAATCCGTAGTGACAGTTGTCGATCATGCATAAATATAATTAATTATCTAATTTTTGTCCTAATAACCTGTAGCATTTCGAGGATAAATCGAAAAAATGTGAAAATTAGAGGTAATTTCGTGATTTTTATCTATCGAGGAAATTTTATTGTTTTATGTTTCTGATTAATGTCTATGCTTGAATATATCGTGTAGTTACTCATACAATATTTTATTTTTAAAGTGGATATACCCCTCTAAAATCAAATCGAAGATTAGGAATTTTTCCTCTGCTCCCTCTTAAACAATTTCAATCTGAAAACGGGGTGGTGATTTTTATGATATCTCAAAAAAATATTTTGTCAGTTAGCCGCGTCTTGACGAGCGAATCGCTGCGTGGCACTGCTGTCAAATAGTAGCCGCTCGCCCCTCGGATCACTTGTGGCGGCCACAAGTTACCGACGAGATTTTTCATATATTTTATATAGCATCGACGCAAACTAAGCGTTCGAGTAGCCGCGTCCGAGCCACAAGCTGCGGGAGTAATTACTTATCAGAGGTCGATTTCTTTTCTGTTTCAGAAAGCGGCAGAAGATGCTGAAGAAGAGAGAAAGCGGGAAGAAAAAAAGAAATCTGAAGAAGCAAAAGCCGAGGAGACAGAAGAAAAGAAAGAGGAATAACTTGTTTCGAAACTCATAATTAAATATATGCAATTAATTATTTATTTTATCGTATATCGTGTACTCGATAATGATTTTGATATAATAAAATATTATTCGACATTCGATAATCTCCTAATTACCTACCTTTTAGTACGTTTTTATTTACTCAATTATTGGTGAAATAATAGAACGACAATCTCAGTACAGAGTACCTACTAAAAAAACCGACCTCAAAAGTACGTGGAATTGCGTATAATTACTCGTACCAAGTTTTATTGAAATCGGTTACCGGAAAGTGCGCAAACCCGGATTCATCCCCTAGTTCGCCACTATACGGGACTTGACACAGGAGATAATAAAAATCGGTTCTCACTACTCAAAGTATATTGAAAGAGAAAAACGCCTTGAATTGGAGAGTAGCAAAATCAATCATTAAAATAATTTATCCTGATAATAAAATGTAGGCGCTATTTATAAAAATGAATCTTTATGCGTGAACAGCCACCCTTAGAGGTGGGTGATTTTCTTCAAAATTAAATGGGACCACTATGGAGGTACGCTCTTTCCAACAAAAAAGGAATCATGAAAATAGGTTCTCAAATACCAGAGTTATCGCGTAATATACGTACAAAACAAACATACAGTCGAATTGAAAACCTCCTCCTTTGTTTAAAGTAGGTTAATAAATACAAGGAAATGTTTAGTGGGCGTGTCACGTGTGTCAACAATAGGTACACGGTGTTCCGCAAACTTAAACTCGATCGGCCATTTTTGCTTTTTAAAGCTGCAAGACTCGTAAATAAATATTATGTATAAATAAATATTTATGAAGAACATTAAAATGTACCCATGTCACAAAACTGTTCTCAATTTGTGGGACAAAATCCAGTCAAAGTGCATCCGTCTTATCATCGGTGCCATGAAGTCTTCCCCAATAAATGCTCTGCAGGTAGTGTGTATCGAGCCTCCACTCTTCCTGAGAAGGCAGCTTCTAGCCGATAGATTTTTTACAAGGTTGCACAAATATCTCTTCATCCTCTCCTAACCAAGCTCCATGAACTATCTGATCTAACTAGATCCTCTAAATATTGGCAAGTCAAAGAGATACCCTGCATTCTCAAAAGCTATCATAAATTTATCAAAATTAATTCGCCTGTCCTTCAATGCGTTAAAAGTCCCCTTTTTTCTTGTCCATATGATGCATTAATATTTAAATCTAAAATTATCCTAGACTTTGGCATTTACAAAGATTCCCCTGCTGCGGACAGACAGTTTAATAAAACTCTAGCTAAAGACTGGCAAGGTTGGCTTACCATGTATACGGATTCTTCTAAACTGGCAGCTGATGGTTGTGTTGGTGCAGCTGCATGGATACCTAAGTATGGAATCGTTTTAAACTGCAAATGTCCATCTCATGCATCAATATTCACAGCGAAATCTACAGTCCTGCTTGAAGCCCTTAGTTATGTTGAATCCCACAAACTGAACAAAGGTATAATTTTTTTCAGACTCAAAAAGCTGTTTACAGGCAAACCAATTTATTGGAAAAACTAAACACCACATTATCATGAAGATCAAGGACGTTTTATACCAATGTCATTGTAATAATATACAAGTTGTGTTAGCGTGGGTTCCAGGGCACAGTGGGATCCAAGGCAGTGAAACCGCAGATATGTTGGCAAAAAATGCTATTCAAACAGGCTGTCTTACGTATTATAAGATATATACCTATGATTTCTTGCCTCTAGCTACCAATGATATGATTTTCTCGTGGAGCGCTGAGTGTAATAAAAGAAAACTCACTAAGGGCAAATACTTCGCTGACATCCAAACATGTATTCCCAAAAAGCGTTGGTTTTTTATCTATAAAGGATTTAGTAAAACTGTAACGTCTACAATATGCCGACTCCGTATTGGGCACCCCAGTCCATCTGGCAAAACTCAGAATACGGGATAGCTCAATTTTTTGAATATGGCCTGGATGATGGCACTCCAGACCACATATTCTTCAGCTGCCCTACCCGAACATGTTCCATTTATGATAATCTTCCACCTTCTATTCCTCGCCCCGTAAATTTCAAGTTCTGTTATCTGTTTTTACTAATCCTCTCGTAAAATTAATATCTGATTTTATTAGTACTAACAAACTTAAATTATAAAACTAATTTACTTATATTATATTAATATACATGTCATGGTGAAGGAATATCGTGTTGTTTTGTATTATTCCAGAATAGACTAAAGAGCAGTGTTAATTAATTAAACATTAAAAAAAAGTGTAACTCCCATGACTGCCTGGACATTGGCAAAATTCTTTAGAAGCCAGAAACTTAAAATATAATAGAATTAGATAGCCAACAGTGCGCGCTTATTTCAATTTTATCGCGCGTGTCGCGACGATAAAATGCGACGACGATGTGTCTGCAGTTTTATTTAATCAGAAGAGTTCTCGGTACGTTATGGTCATTTCAAGTATTTCGCGCAATCCCTCGAAAATCGTGAAAAAGTACCTTATTGTGCTACAATGAAGAGCAAAAATGATAGCCCCATTTATAATTTATCCATAGCGGTGTTTCATAGCATCGTCTTATTTAATTTTAATACATTTTCAATTATCTATTCATATTCTTGTTATTACAAGAAATTAAACGAAGCGTCGTCTTTTTTGAAGAAAGTTAGTAGGTGTTTAATCGTTCGTCGTTATTCAACTATTGACGCTAGATGGCAGCACATTGAAGGAAGTTTTAATATTTGATTGAACTTTCAACGATTTATCGATACCCATCTCTAGAAAGTACCTTGACAAGTTAATAGCATCTTGTTAGTGTAACAAAACAAATTAATTACAAAAATAGCTATTTGGTACTCGAGTATACCAATAGGTACTACTAAATACGCGTCTTGTACCGCGATTAACAGTCCTTTTGAGTTATTGGGTCATGATAGTAATCGGGGCCTTCCTATTGTTGTTTTTTCTTTCGTGCTGAAAAGGAACATCTCAAGCAAATGCTAAATGATTCTTGAGCGCTTGAATTTAGCAGAGGCGCAACAAAGCGTGGAAAATGGAACAAAGTTATTTATCAGATACAAGTCGCACCGAGGGGGAGGTCTATGTCTTTCGGCCGAAATTAATTTTATTTTGCCAAAGGCCGACTCAGGTGACGCCACTGGTCATAGTTTTTGTGCTTTAAAAAAGTAATCCACCAATATGAATTATTCTTGTAAATGGAGATATGTGTGAAAACATCCCACAGAACCGCTGTATCTCAGCGAGTTGCACCGCTTGTCCGAGATCGGTTAGGGTCCCGCAACCGAACATGCAAGCCAGGAATAACTACCCTAGAAAATGTAATTTACTTGGTTACATGTTTCGCGTTTGTAGGTTTTTGCAATAATTACACAAGGAAAATGAAACAATATTTATTTTTTATTAACGAAGTCTAGCGCGAAATACGATAATATGACTGAGTCCGCAACGAAGCTAATAGTACCTATGCAATTACGCCTTTTTACCAATTTCTTTTGGAAATGCGTCCATATAACTTAGTTTGACCATAAAACCGTGGGTACTTACGCCCTTAGCAGTACATGTGTGTCCGGCAGGAGCATACGAGATATACAAATCAAACTGCTCATTATTTATTACCAATTTTCTCCTATTTAGTACCTTTATTGACGTATTCTCTATCTACCTTGGCGCTATCGGAAATATTAAAGAAATAAAGTGGCCAGCCATTCTGAGGTCAGGCTGGCTGGACAACTTTACGTTTTTCATAGTTCTGGCAGTACCTATATAATTTACTTTTTTCTATTTTTTTCTAACTTTTAACTATTTACTACCTCAACATACTTTTTTTCACTATTTTAGGCAGTTAGCTTGCAAAGATAATCCAGAAACCATTGTTGTCATATTCTAAACGAATGTAAAGGTAATGTTAGCAATTACACGGTAGATAAACTGTCTTTTTAGAAGATACATTGTACAAAGGCCTTTTTTTAAATAACTTTTTATAGAAGCTTCCTAAAATAGTGAAAAAAAGTATGTTTAGGTAGAAATTAGGTAGTAAAAGTTATATAAAAAAAGTAAATTATATACTGCTACAACTATGAAAAACGTAGTGGTCCAGCCAACCTGACTTCAGAATGGCTGGCCACTTCATTTCTTTAATATTTCCGTTAGCGCAAAGGTAGAAAATATGTCAATAAAGATACCAAATAGTAGAAAAAAGGTAGCAAAAAATAATGAGCAGTTTCATTTGTATATTATATCGTTTGGTCCAGCCATCCTGACGGACACGTACATGTAACTCATTTTCTGCAAGTGTCACATGCGCCCTTTCAACAGCCTTATGGTAAGCGACATCTATACATAACAGTTGCATTGCAACCCACGAGCTTTAAATAACTGCCTCCGTGGCCGAACGGTCACCATGCTAGTTTGCCACGCAGATTTCCCGGGTTCGATTTCCGGGTCGGGACAAATATTTGTATGGCCTACCTACGGACGAGTTGTTAGCTATTTGTTGCTAGCAGGTGCTAGTAAAAAGGTTTGTTAAAACATTGAAACAAATAATTGAAAAATGTACCTGGCATTTACTAAAAAAAGTATTTATATGTATAAATGATTCGTAATACATAAGACAATACATAAGCTTGTTACTACAAAATTAAGTTTAATTACTACACTAGCATTCGACCGCCATAATGGCTACAAATAATCACAAGAAACTTTATAACCCTTCTATCAGTTCCGCCGCAGTCGGGTAAAAATACAATTTTATTATACCGATGTTTTAAAACAACGAGTAACTTAGGCGTAATTTACTTATCAGGAACAAATTATGCACAATTAGTGGTGAATCAACACGCCTGTTTGATCGTGAAAATTAAAAATTGCAGATATGGCGTTTGCAATATCACGATCCAGAAGATACACGCGCTATACTAGCGGCGTATTTTTGGTTACATTTATCACAAACCTTAACAGGAACAAATTTTGCTCAAGATACACAAGTTGCATTAGCTCCTATGATTTCGCACACGTCGCATCAAAAATTTCAAATTTCTTCAGTTTGCCACCGCTTGACCGGACGCGTCTTTAAATAAAAATCACGTAAAATAGTGTGCGAATTTCCTAAATGATTTACTTTGAAAGCAAATCGAGTACAAATACATTTCATTATAGGACTAACTTCGTAACTGATATTTTATTTCGGATATAACACGCGTATATATTTTGTGTCTTTTTTCAGTCAGCCGTGACCATGGGCCCTGTAAACAGCCTAAAAACGTTCGTTTGTTTGAGAAAAAAAAACAAATATTCGCGATTTAGATCCCAAAAACAGCCATATTCCCAATTTGAATACGTTGCCACGGTGGTTGCACTATCTGTGGCCGCATTGAGATCTTTCCTCGTCCAATATTTCGTAAACTTCCACCATCGAGTATATAACCAGAAATAGAGACGAAATAAGGGCCATCCATCCTTGCCAATTCATCAGGCAAATGAACCTTATGTCACTTTTAAATACCAACTCTCGTTTGCACTGAAATCACAAATTAGAAAGCTGAAATAGTACAGCACCAAAAACTGACCTATGTGTATCTGATGTGGACTGATCTTTATTTCAAAAATATTCTGTATTTATTGTAATAAAGAAAAACAGCAAAACATCTAATTACAAAACAGAAGGAAACACATTTCATCGGTAATTAAATAAGTAATTTTTCAATTTTCGTCCATTATAGCAAAGCTCAAGTTAAAATGTTTCCAATTCGGGCTGGCCAATCGGAGCGCAGTTGTCATCGTAATGATATGGCAGAACATTTCAAACAAATTATATGACATTTCGTCTCTAGTTCTGGTTATATACTCGATGACTTCCACTTATACTATATTGAAGTTAAAACACACAATGGTCTTCGAAATTTCAAGTCTCGAGTGCTCTGAGCTTAGGCCGGGTTTGAATTTTCAGGCCTCTGATGGGTGGATGCGTGATTAGCTGGACGAAGAAGATACAGGATTGAACCCTGTGACGCAAAGTAGCGGCTATAAACAGCAATGGATTATGTGTACGATGACACAAATCGGTGAAAATAGCTATTTCGGGTATCATGCCATTGGCCAGCAATAGACAACACGTCATCAAGTCATACTGGAGTATAATATGGTAGGAATAACTAAACACTCCCATTACTAACATCATATACAACAACTTTTGTTCCAGATTTCTTAATAACTCACCAGACTTTACGTTCGTAGAAAAATAAAAGTATTTAAATTGATCGCTCTAAACGGCAATAATTCGGTGCGGTAGCAACAGAAAGCATGCGTACCTTCCGCGTGTCTCCTAGTTGTTTACAACTTACTACCAAATATAAATCTAAAATGTGTCAGCTTGTACAGTAACGAGCACGTCTTGAGCTTGACACTTTGCACTTTGGACCATTCTTAACGTAAGCGGCATAGAGTTGGATTTAAATCTTAAGTGCCAAGCTTGCGTGCTCTTAAGATTTTAAGAACAAAAACTTAAAAGTATGTTTTTGGTAATTTATTATTTCATGGAACAAAAGTTGTTTATGATGTCAAAAAAATATAGTACTCCGAAATGGGTTAATATTTTATAAATAACCCTGTTAGGCCAATTTATTTGTAGTTGCAAGTTTTGTATTACTGGTAAAAGACTCAATTTCGAGTTTGATTCTTGGCGATCTCAACCTTTTCAATTTGGTTCATGTACCTTAGTTCTGGCTGTTCTGAATCAATTTCATTATTCTGATGCTATGCCAATTTTTTTAATGGAAAATATTTAAAGTGCTCGACGGTCAAGCGGTTAGCAATCCCGACTGAGGAGTTCTAGGTCCTATTCTCGATAGGATGTGAATTCCGTTGTTGTTGTTGTACGTAAAGTACAGGGAATTCGGTAGTAGTAGTTTGAGACCAGGTATAATGTAAGGCTCATCATGAATGGTCAATTTCGCCTCGCTGCGCGAGCTTTCTCACGACTGCGCCTTGAGGCTGAGTGACGTCACACTGCCTGCCTTCGCGCCACTTCACGCATTCGCCAGGAATACGCGTGACATGTTTTTTGCCTTCTAATTTGTACATTACGCAATTGACCATAAAGATAATTTATTTTTCAAA
Source organism: Hyposmocoma kahamanoa (assembly GCF_003589595.1). NCBI lineage: Eukaryota > Metazoa > Arthropoda > Insecta > Lepidoptera > Cosmopterigidae > Hyposmocoma > Hyposmocoma kahamanoa. Next base: position 3,155,599 of record NW_020653855.1, read on the forward strand.
ATCTGTGAATGCCAATCAATATATCTTCAAAATTCATGGATAGTCTTCTAGAACCGTTTTCCTATAACTACAACGATTAAGGTAGCCGGCCTTGCTGCCCCGTCTCAAATTTACACCCTGTATATTATTTCCAGTGATTGATTGGAGGTTGTATAGACTCTTAACCAAAATTAGAGTAATTGACATTTTTCAAGAAAAAACTAGACTGGGTTTGTCATCCAAGCACGCAAATATTCTGAAAGTTACCAAAACGCAAGTGCGTTAGTTATGACAAGGAGGGCTTTATAGAACCTTGAAAAAAAAATTTTTGTTTGACATCAATTTTCGTCTTATCAGTAAATGATGTTTAGTTTTTGAAGTTACTAACTAAACCTGTTACAAGCTGGTGTGATTGTCTGGCACATTTTATTATAACTAACGTTAAATCGTTACTAAGGTTTGGCATAATTATGCCAAATATAATTTTTTGTAATTTTACTAAAATAAAGCCTTTTTTAAAGAATTGAGATAAAAATTACATTGTACTTTTTGTTTGTAATCGAAATGCATATTTTTAAGACTAACAGATAGGCTTACTTTTAGTAAAAGCACAAAGAGACTGACATTTCGGGAAATATTTGAAAATGCACCTTATGCGTATTAACATAAGGTTCAATTTTATGAAATATTTAATGTTCTTTATTAAACCGAAACTGAAGGCATCACTCACTTAATAGAGCACTTAACAAACGAGCGTTAAAGGCTTAGATAATTTTGGCGCTGACTGTACCTTACTATTTTGTGATGTTTATATACAATATTAAGTGATATAGAAAATTAGCTGCATATATTACCTTTTCCTTAAAGGTCGAAACCCACTGCGCGGACGTAAACCATAGACCATATTGTTATTCAGTTCGGCGAGGTACCGTTACAATGCATATAGATCGACACAACACAGTACAAGTATAAGATCTTTGTCCACTAGTGGGACACACTGATACAAAACAAGAATTCTTAAAAATAAAATTAATAACTAAAGTTGTGATGTTATACAGGCCATCTGGCATACATAGGTGTTTGAGAAAAATAAATGTTGAGGGATTTATGTAATGCAGAATTATGCAGAAATTATATAAACCACAAAGCGACATTTACATAAAAAAATACCACAATTTAAATGTACGAATAGATCATTTTCGCATAACTGAGTTTAAATGAAAGATATAAAACAACTTTTGTTGTACAGCCTTTGGATATTATAGATTTTTTTTTAATAATTTGCAGTCATTCCGCGATAACAATCCCATAGTGATGATTATAATTAAAAATAGCTCTTAAAAGTTGTATTTTATTCTAACGTCAGAAAAGGTATTTATACTTTTAAGGCGCTATTAAATTAGATGCTTATTAGAAGCGCTACAGTCGCGCCACTGTTGATTTTCATACGGGTAATTTTTAATCGATTCTCACTTTAAATCCGGAAAAATAGTTTCATTCCGATTCTCACTTTTTTTTCTTTTCACCGGTTCTCAATTCGACTGTATGTTTTTTTTTGTATGTATGTTAAGCGATAATTCCGGTATTTGTGAACCGATTTTCATGATTCTTTTTTTTTGTTGGAAAGAGGGTACCTCTATTGCAGTCCCATTTAATTTAGAAGAAAATCATCCACCTCTAAGAGTGGCTGTTCACTCATGAAGTTTCATTTTTATAAATAAGCCTAAATTTTATTATGAGGAGCAATTATTTTTATGGTTGATTTTACTATTCTCCAATTCAAGGCGTTTTTCTCTCTCAATATACTTTGAGTAGTGAGAACCGATTTTTATTGTTTGTCGATTTGTATGTGTCAAGTCCCGTATAGTGGCGAACTAGGGGATGAATCCGGGTTTGCGCACTTTCCGGTAACCGATTTCAATAAAACTTGGTAATTATATGTAATAATGTATAAATTATATGTAATTCCACGTACTTTTGAGGTCGGTTTTTGCATGTTAATTTTTTTACCTAATTTTGGTGGCAATTTCTATTATTTAAATATTGTAGAATATTATCACGAAGTATTATTTATTATTCTAGTTTAGTAAACTGAAATATTATTTGATAATTTACTCGAATACTTAAATAAAAACTGCCACCGAAATTAGGAAGAGAAAAACTAACCTGTAAATTACCTATCAATATTTAGAAGCGCAGTTGCATCGCCACTGCTGTAACGCGTGCGCACAGCTGTTGCAGTCACAATCAGTGAGCTAAAATTTACTGAAGCACTAGACGCGTGGTTGCCGCACCACTGCAGCGCTTCTAGAAGCGTCTAATTTGAAGGCATGCTTATTTACACTTCCGCTTCCGCATTACTTTCTATTTATTTCTGTTTCCGTTATGACACCTGCGTGTATCATCAAGTATTTGTTGCAACACTATTTCTTACCATTATTTCCGGCTCAGTGGTTGTCATTCATACGGTTTGACATCCACTTCAGCACTTCTACAAGCGTCTAATTTGAAGGCGCGCAAAAAAATGCAATATAAAATTTAAGAATTAAATGACTCCAAAGTATATTTTAAATTGCATGAATTTCCAAATGCACAAAACTTGTTCTGTACAAGGGATGAAACCTTTGAAATTATTATTTTAAAATTATGGATTTACAATAAAAAAATAGCAGCATGACGAAATCTGCGAAAACTGTCAACACTGGGATATTCACCTTATTTAGTACAAGCAAAACTGGGGTTTTTACTTTGGACCATTCTTAACATAAATGGCATAGAGTTGTATTTAAATCTTAAAGTCTAGTGATTTTGTAGACTGTACATTACTAAAGTGCGACAATGGAATCCAGTATGTTTTAAGTAACAAATGTCAGGGATGGAAGTAATACCGTTATTTCATCTGTCATACTGATAGAACAATTTTTAATTGGGTCAATCGTCTGGTAAAAATGAAGCCGATTGGCCACAATAGCCACATAGGCCGGTTAAACTGTGGCTCATACGAGTGCGTGGTACTTTGGAGCCATGTGGTTTTTATGCAACCACATCTTCTGTGGCTCAGGATTTTTCCTTGAAGAATCATTTGCAGTATGAAATATTAGATCGTATTTTTTTCTGTCAAAATTCTATGGGTGATAAAGGGGACAATGCCCCAAGCCACCTTAGTAGCAGTAATAATCATAATTATATTCACAGGTCTCCTCTTTACAAGTTATGGACACAGTAAATCAGACTGTCCTCCCGATGCAGACTGTAGCAGTCAAGCTCCTTGTGAAAGTGTTTGTCCAAGTACCACCTTATCTATTTTTGCCGCCAAACGGTAATGTAAGCATTACTGTGTTCCAGTTTAGAAGGGTAAATGTGCTGGTGAAAATACGGGCACACGGGACTTGTCAACTTCATGTGGCTCAATGCCTCACAGGTCTTTTGTGCATATGTACGTATACATTCTATTTACAGATTGAAAAAATTAAAAATATTGGAAATGAAAGTAAAATTACAGGCACATGGAACTTGTCAACTTGGGTTTATCTCAGCACAGTGGTAGTGTACCTCAGATTTTAGTGATTTAAGGTTCTAAGGCAATGCAATTGTTACGAACAGGAGTGCTGCTCACCACCAGGCGCACAACTTGTTTGTCATATTACTTAGTATAATTAAAAAAGACTAGGCATTTCACACACCGTCAAATGTGTGTGGCAACCTCTGATATGCAGGTTTCTTCACAATAATATCTAAATATTACATAAAACAATTAATAATTTTAAAAATACTGAGATCCTGGGTTGGCTGTGATGTCTCACCAGCCAGTGTAGTCTTGTTGATTCTTTCTGACGGTTTAATTAATTATGACAAAGTAACTGCTTTTTCACCCAACACTATTCAAACTTAATACCAGAACTAGTTTCCATTTGTCACTCTTTATACCTAAATTAGTTTCACAAATGGGTCATCACAATGGCGATTTAGACCCTATGGTTCTTCACTTGACGAAGAACTACTAATAATGTCATTTCATACATTTCATAGACAAAGTCTGTTATATGACTATACCTACAACTACAGTTAAAAACTAAGAATTATCTGTCATAACTTCCTCTTCGTCATCTTCTGGTTCGGCCAAATCTGGATGGCATACTCGGATGTGTAAATTAAGATTGATTTTCATTATGAAGCTTTTACCGCACGTTGAACATTTGAATGGTCGTTTTACATCATCTTCCACGTTCGACGGGTGGGCGCGAGCCATGTGTGTTCTAAGTAATGTTGAGTGCATTGTACGGTCACACTGCGTACACTTCAGTAGGCAATCTGCAGGCTGCCCTTCATGAGTCTGACGGTGCTTTTCCATAGTAACTTTGGACACAAAGAATTTTCCACAGTAATCACACTTGAAATTTTTAACCTTAGTGTGTTTTTTCATATGAATTTTAAGGCAGTTTTTAGTCGGTAGCATCTCCTCGCATTTACCGCATTTAAACTTTTTGATATCATTGTGTAATTGCATGTGTAACTTCAAATATGCTTGTCCAGTAAAGCTTTTGTTACATATCTCGCAATTTATTGTACTTGTTGATGAATGAGTCTGCATGTGGCTTTTCAAGAATTGTGCGGCCACAAAACTACGGTCACAAACTTCGCATATAAACTTTTTGGAGGTTGCGCCTTCGTGCTTACTGCGGTGTATATCCAAGTGGTACTGGGAATTAACTTTAACATCACATTGGTCACATCTAAACTTACGGCGTTTCTTATGTCCGTCTTTTATAGGCCTTTCCGAAGTCTCCGGCTCGACTACCACCCCATCTTTATCATTACCATGAAATCTTTTGTGTAATAGCAGATATTCCAGACCTTCGAATGTCAAATTGCAATCATCGCACCGATAACGCACTTCTTGCTGTTTATCGTAGTTAATATCAGCTCCATTGCAGTTTTCCTGCATTTTCTCGCGTTTAACCGACCGCCCGTCATTCTGCTCACCCGCCGGTTCCATTATACCTTTCATCCAGTGGTCCTCAATACCCACTCCAGACTTAGTCTCCATTTGCAAAATATAGTGACGCTATGAATGCATTTCGCCAGAGACGCGATATTGATCCGTAAAACACTTACAGAAGACACAAAACTATCTTGAACGGCGCCAGTAACGATGGTAACGCTATTAACACAATGTTTATCCTATTTAACGTGGAAATATTTAGGTAAATTAATCGTGAAACACAAAAGCAGCCTTGTTACAGTTCCATAAATTCCAAAAGAGAAGCGCGCATTGGTTTTTTTTCAAGCGGTTAATGACAGCATTTTACTTTTTAATATTTGACGTACATGTAGTTGCCATAGTAAATAAAAATATATAAAATCGATTTGGATTCGATAAAATCGTTAAAATAAGTTTTTGAGCTTCCAGGGACACAATGGTATGAAGAATAATGCAATGGATTATTTTGTGAAGTAAAAATAAAGCTCTTATTTTGGTTCATTTACCACCGAATACACTATCGGCCTAGTTTGGAGTTGTATAATAGCAGCGCACAGAGTGAAATTCATTACATTATATTAAATTTATAGTTTTATTTTATCATTTGGCATCGTTACTGCCTTTACGCCCGCTTTCCACTGCGAGCAGAGCGGGATCCATACGGATTCCGTTTGATTCGCAAGGGTAAATGTTATATATATACATATAAACACTATGGTTGGTAGATCTATGGTTAAAATTGACACTGTAAATGTCTTCTGCATATAATAAAAATGCTTGGATTATGTTAATATTAGTTTATTTCATTGGCGACGAGGAGTAACCAAACAAAATGAATAAGGAACAATTCCAAGAATTTCTACAATTACAAAAAAATCAGCAACAACAGATTTCGGACATTTTGCAACAACTTGTGTTGCAGCAACGACCAGCAGTGGAGCTCCCCACGCCAGCAACACCTGGCACGGAACCTACCAGCTCGGCAAGCAGCAACAAGTACACTATTATTAAAAGTTTCAAATGCGACACTTTTAACCCTGCGACTGTATCGGTAGAAAAATTTTTAGATTTTTTCGAAGCCAAATGTGACATATGGGCCGTAAGTGATAATGACACAAGGAAAGAATTATTATTTTCATGTATGTCTCCTGAGATATTTCACGACCTAAAAATAGCACTCGTTCCTAACTTTGGAAACAGTTCCTACTACAATGACATTAAGTCTAAACTACTCGATTTACATCGAACTAAAGTTACGAGGTATAAAGCACTAACTGAATTTTGGAGTTGCGTACGAGCCCACAACGGGACTATGGAACAGTATGCTAACAGGCTAAAGAAACTCGCCAGCGATTGTGGCTACAAGGACACAATGTTTCAACGTCAATTGCGCGATCGATTTGCTACCGGCTTAAATCACCCTCAACTAGAAGTGGACCTAAAACAGAAATGGCCAGACCTTCAAGAGACTTACGACGGAAAACTTATAGAGGTTACTTTCGATCAATTTTTTGCAGTAGCTCAGTCCAGAGAGTTAGCAGAAGGTGATGCTGATAGTAGCATGCCCGCTACCGCTAATAAAGTAAAAGCAAGAACAAGTACAGGACGTCACTATAAACAATGTACGTTTCTACGCAAACTAAGTCCAAACCAGTGCCGTCGATGCGGTGCACAAGAGAGACATAGGCTAAACGTTTGCAAGGCAAAAGACCATACATGCGATGAATGCCACATACAAGGTCATTTTGAAAGTTGCTGTATAAAGTCTGGTAGGGCATATTTAGCGAGCACCGCGACAGAAAAGAAACAACCAACCAATTGTAGTAACAAACTGCATAAAATTAAGAACAATGCACACAATGATGGAAGTTCGTCACAGTCTTTTGACACGAGTTCTGATGAAAGTGATGATGTCTTCAAGGTTGAACGCAAGAGAAACAAGGACAGCAAGAGAATTGATGTAACCGTCAACGGTGTCAGTTGCACATTCGATTGGGACCCAGGATCCGTGTACTCCATTATTAGCACAAATTTCTGGAAGCGGATCGGAGAACCCTCTCTAACCAAGGCACCGAAGCTACGAGCTTATGGGAACCTTAAGCTCAAACCAAAAGGTCTCACAGACGTAACCGTTGAAATCATGGGAGAGCGGAAAATATTACCTGTTGTGGTTATGGAAGACGCCAATCCAATGCTTTTTGGCCTCCAGTGGAGCGAGATGTATAAAATGACATTCCCAGAGCCAGTCTATTCGGTTAAACCCGTTCAACACACCACTTTGCTTAAACAGGTATCAGAGTACATTAAGACCGGCTGGCGTGAAAATTTTTATTCAGATGACTTAAAGCCCTATGCTCGGAAGCGCACTGAGTTGTCCATTGAAAATAAGATATTAATGTGGCAAGGTCGAATAGTAATACCGAACACCCTGAGAAAGGCCACCTTGGAATATCTGCATACAGGACACCCAGGCATATCCGCAATGAGAGCGCTAGCACGTTTTTACGTATGGTGGCCGTCCATTGATGATGACATTGAGGAGTACATTAAACGTTGTCGCAAATGCCAAGAGAATCGGCCGAACAACGCTGAATTGCCTATATACTCGTGGTCCGTTCCTGACAACCCGTGGGAAAGGCTACACATTGATTTTGCAGGCCCGTTCGAGGGAAAATATTGGTTTGTCTTAGCAGATGCGCTTTCGAAATGGGTCGAAATTAAACCCATGAACCAGATAACCACTTCTAAATGTGTGAAGAGTTAGATTCCATTTTCACCACTTCGGCTTCCCTCAATTCTTGGTTTCTGACAATGGACCACAGTTTACTTCTCAGGAATTTCAAGACTATTGTAGAGACAAGGGTATTCTACACATAAAATCATCCCCGTACCATCCCCGGACTAACGGTTTGGCTGAACGTCTGGTTCGCACTTTCAAATCCAGGCTATCATCAAGTGCCATTGACCATCTCACCTTGAAAGGACGACTAGAAAATTTCCTTTTTTCCTACCGCATAACACCTCATTCCACCACCGGTAAGAGCCCAGGACAACTTATGTTCGGACGTCAGCTGCATTGTATTTTGGATAACGCACGCCCTAACTCTAAAAAGGCCCTGCAGCATAGGCAGATACAGGCTAATATAAATTCAGAAAATTTAACACCATGTTTTAGATCGGGGGACAGCGTGTTTGTCCGAGCCCGGGATGGGTCACGATGGGAACCTGCTACCATATCCAGACGTACGCATAGATACTCGTACACCGTAGACACAGCCAATGGGGTAGAAAGGAGATATCATGCTGATCAAGTGCGTTCCGGCTTAGCCGACCATATCAGTCCAGTTTCTACTGATGGCTCTCAGGCCACACACGACCCGCATCATATAAACACCAGTGAGGTGGAACCCCTTGCAAGTTCGTTAGGAACGCAGAACTCAGCTACCACCCCAATGCGGCCATGCGCTGCTACTACGCATTCGCCACCTACCACGGCGTCCCTACAGCGAGCATCAAAGCGCCATGAGCGCACCATCAGGCGACCTCGGCGGCTTATCGAGGAGATGTTGTAAATTGTAGGGATGGACGAATGTTATATATATACATATAAACACTATGGTTGGTAGATCTATGGTTAAAATTGACACTGTAAATGTCTTCTGCATATAATAAAAATGCTTGGATTATGTTAATATTAGTTTATTTCAGTAAACTGCATAGAAGTGTTTCCACCGCAAACGAGTGAGCGGGTTTTCAGCGGAGTCGGTTTCATCCGCAACTGTAAATTTCTTAGAAGTGCTTCCACTGCTAATGCGCGGGCTTGGCGAGTTAAGATGGGTCCGATATGTCACTGTGCCGCGCGCTAGTTTTACACGGACTCCGTAAAGGTATTCTAAACGATAGGACTTGGTCGTGCTCCAACGAAATCGATTTGAGATGTTTTAAGACTACAACTTTCCTACAATATTCCCTAATTTATTCAGAGATGAATCTTATATAAATTAGAGGGTTAATAGGGAGAAGAAATTGGAAAGAAATAAAATTCATAGCGTTTACTGTCTTAAAACATTGAAGCAAATATTTTTTACACAAAACAAAAACTGAAACTGATTTTTTACTTTTCCGCCGCCTATGGTAGGTAATCAACTCGCTCAACTCACTCCTTAGCCAGCTATGGAAGGTAAATACCTCTTTTCAGTGAAACTCTTACCTAGTGGAAGGCGGGCATTATATGATGCAATGGTTGATAGAAAATCCATGTGCGGAAATAGCTGTTAGAGCCCTTTTCGGCAAAAGCTTAAATATATCAAATCAATAAAGGAGTAAACATTACAAGATAGTCCCGTTCCGAAAATTAGGTCTACAGCTCTGTGCGTCAGTGTGCGTCCAATGGGCGTGAGGATTTTTCAAAAAATAATAAAAATAAAATAAAACTACATATGTTTAACAAATAAAATAAAATGTATTTACAATTACTATATGCAATCTCTGTTCAAAGTCCTAAGCTAAAACAAGTAACTCCATTTTCATTTATTATTCTCGAAATACGAAAAATTTCTTTAGTTAAAAACTAAACTGAAGTTGTGGAATTTGAATTTCATAAGTTCTAGAACCCTAGGAGAAACTCGGCAATTGTTGACTAGAAAGTCATATTTTTTAAGATGCGCAGATATTATTTTTTGTGTGCATCAGTGAACGTGTCTAGTAGGTAGGCAAGTATTAGATACGGAATTTTATAGCGTCGCGCACAAAAACGTACTACGGCGTATCAAAATGTTTTGTAAAAGTCAAACTATTTTTTAAATTATATTTGCAATAAGTGTTTAGCGGAAATAACGTCTATTTGTGCACAAATGAAATAAATAATTTCCTTTCCCCGCGCAGGCAAACATGGGGTATGTATCCGGAAAGGGCCACCGGAAATATCGTGTAAATGTTTTATGAACCATAGATTTAAGAGTCCATGAGATGAAATAAAAAGATTTTGATTCGCCATTTAAAATGCCATTTGTCCAACACAACATCGTACCTTACAGACTGGGTTTTATTTTTATTTATGCACGATATTATTTCAAGTACAATATAAGGTTACATAAATGCTTGTAATCGTGAATTAGGTAGTTGTAAATTGCTGCGTTACTTAAAAATTATAATTCGAAGAAAAACAAACAGTGATGTATAGTAGCAAATCAACGACGTATGTTGCCTATTCCTCTTCTTACCGATACAAGATAGTTACAATTGTGGCACAGGCCCAGAACCGCGCCCAGAAATATAACCCAGAAGCACAGATTACTCAATAGTTACTACGTAACAGATACATCACTTTCATACAAAATTGAAAATATCTACGTTATAATAGCCTACTAAATCTGACTAAAGACACCAGGCGCTCACTACGAGGAAAAGGAGCCTAAGCACGTGCTCAGAGAGGTGAAAATAACGTTACTCGCCGTGTGCAGTCGTGCGGAGCCGAATGGTCATAAATAAAAGATTTGCATGAGCGCTTGCGCCGACATCGGTGCACTCAGCGGTAGGCACTTATCGCGTAACCTTGAGCGAGTGACGGAGCCCTGCCAAAAGTACAAAAAGGGCATCATCATTATCAACACTGGACATAGGCCTCTTCCAATGCGCGGCACTTCACCCGGTCCTCAGCTCTTTGCATCTATCTGCTGGCAGCAGCGATTCACAAATCGTCACTGCATCTGGCAAGAGGGCGTCCGCGCGACAAAATGGGCATGAATCATCGCGACGATCAGTGTTATGCTACGCGAGTGCATCGCGAGATTACGCAAATGTGTGCGTCCGTACACGGCGTGCAGCGGCCGCGCACATATCCAAGCCGCGCTGCTACGTTTATATGGAGTTACCACACTCTTATTATACTACTTATACAATTACTTTCAAAAAATGCCACTTGAAGCTGTAAATAACATTCTGGTCAACATGCAGTACGTCATTTTGTTTTTTGTGTGAACATAGTCACTGCTAAGTTATGCTATAAAAATATATCCTGTGATGTCTGTACTAGTTTTGGAATAAAGTCCTCCAAGTATGATTTAGCTATTGCAGAAGTTAATATTGGTAACAATTATTTCTGCAAAGATGGTGACACATTTTTTCCTAGAACATTTTCTTTGTATTTCAATTTTTGTACATTTGTTGGGTCTTTTAACTGTTCCTCTTCTATTAGACGGTCTACTCGTTGATCTTGGATAGGTTCTGTGGAAGATAACATCAAAATGAGAAAAAAATAACATAAATACTAACATAAATGCAATTGGGATAAGGGGGACATGAAGTAATTAATTGATTCAGGTGTTACTTTGAGAAAGTCAAAGCCAAAGAGTTATTTACACTTGAAAATGTTAATTCATTTTAACTATGGAATAAATGAGTCTTTGACTTTGACTCCAGTTATGGAAGTCCATGTTAATAAAAGTAGAAGTACATTGATTAGCTACTCCGTGAACCCAGTTTAGATTAAATCTATGGAGTTAAAGTAATATGCAAAATATCTGCGCTTGCATTAAATATTATTCCTTAATTTACTTCCATTTCTTAGGGTGACTTCATTCAAGGTCCGGAACCATTTACCATTGGTCGATAGTGATCATTATCAATTTCATGCTGTCAAGGTTTCGAACAACGACTTCATGCATTAACTGCATGCAGTTGATCTTGGCTGCATGAAGTCTGTTTCACTAGAACTGTGAACTCGTTATCAACTTCATGCGGTCCAGATCTCAGTTGCTTGAAGTTGATTACGACTTCTCGCAGTCAGTCTGTTGGCAACCTTAGGGCTCGTTACTGCCCCCATTGCTTTGCCACTTGGGACCACCACTGCGCGCCACTGGTTTATGACAAGGGAGGACAGAATAGGTTTGATCACTCTTAACGTTTACGCTAAGGGCGTTTAGTACTGAAAATGCATGATGGTTCCAATTGTGTCTGGAAGTGTTTTTTTTTATGATAATAAGTGAAGGGATGAACAAGTTTGTGCGCCTGATGGTAAAAGACACACCTGTCCGTAATAGTTGCAGTGCCACTCAGAGCTATAAATCGCAAGCGATCTGAGGTTCACTCTCTCTTTGCGCCCATCACCCTTACCCTTCAAAACCGGAACGCAGTAATGCCCACATTACTGCTTGGCAGCAGACATAGGTAAGGTGGCAGTACTTCCCTGGTTGAACTCTTTTACCAGGAGCTCTACTGCTACATTATACAACTGTGTATGTAAAATGTAAAAGTTGTTAATAAAGTCAATTATTAAGTACTTACTATTATATGGAGTATATCGATCAGAAACTAAACTTTCAAAATTATATCCTATGAGACCAACAACTGCCGCTACTGGCAAGGTAAGATATGGCGCATTGGAGCGCAAAAATTGCATAAATATTGGCCACATCTGGAAAATTACAAAAAAAAAATTAAAAATTCGTATAAAACAAGATCATAAAATAAGGTTAAAATTCAAAAACTCATTAAAACAGTATTATTGATTTCCATATGAGAGTAGAAGATATAATAGCGTAATATTTCGTTTCGAATAGAGTTTGACGACAATAGAGATTAGAAAGAAATTGGATTTTTTTCTATTCCTCATCCTCCGCCATTGAGTATATAACCAGAAATAGAGAAGAAATGTATTTAAATTTGTTTGAAAACTACTCTGCCATATCATTACTGTGACAACTGCGCTCTGATTGGCCACCCCGAATTCGAAACAATAGTCGTCAATTGTTTCACTTCAAAAAGACTAGTTAACTTGAGCTTTGCTATAATGGACGAAAATTGTAAAATTACATATTTCATTACCAATGGAATTTTATTCCGTTTGGTCTGTAATTAGATGTTTTGCTGTTTTCCCCCACACCAGCGAATGGAACAGCACATGTTACAGATATTATCTTTATTACAATAAATACAGAATATTTTTGGAATAGACGTACACACAGATCAGGTGTTAGTGGCTGTCTATATTTCATTGCAAACGAGAATTGATATTATTTATAAGTGATATATCACTGATGAGTTACCAGGAATGTATAGCCCTTATTTCGTCTCTATTTCTGGTTATATACTCGATGTCCTCAATGCTGCCTTTCTATATCGTCAACACAAACTACTAATACAAGATCGTCAACATAGTTAAGAAGGCTGACACTTTGTAATTGGTTAGAAGTGGCAAGTTAATAGGCACAATTATTTTAAATCAAATTTGATAAGGCGTTATGAGATAAAATGATAGTCGATGATTATAATTTCGTATTTGAATTTCATGATGAAAGATAAATAAATATATAATATTATAATACATAAATATGAAGTGTAGAGCTATATTTACGATAGAGCTTACACTTAAAGACACACAGCTTTAGGTAAAAGGAGTAATTGCAAGTTGATTTTTATGTAAAACAAATAAAAAATTTTGCTATAACCTCAAATACCGCAACTAGTTTTTTTTTATTCTTCCTCTTTTTTTTTTTTTAATTTATTAAGGCTTTGGCAAAGCCATCAGCCTAAACATGAAGTTTAAATAATTATGTTTCTGTAAATATGGCCGCCACAAAGAGGATAGGCAATTTGAGGCGGCGTGCTTGGATTGACTCGGGATTTCTTAAAACGGGCCGATAGGGGTATTTTAGTTCGAGATTCGTATAATTTCGCGTTTTAATCTTCGATTAAGGCACAATAGCACTATCCTATTCCACTTTAACCTAGATTTCACAAAATAATTGAAAGTCAAAATAAAAACGACACTTTTCCCTCCAAAAGGTCCAGAGCGAATCTCTTTTATTCTTCCTCTACGGCAAATAGCAATGATTTTCTTTAGTAAGAGTTTTGGCTTGGAATCAAGTAATTTGAGCCATGTCTTCGTTTAATTATCCAGATCGGGATACTCAGAAATATTTTCTACAGTAGTTCTTAGTAAAGTTCACTTTCACTTAAATCACATTATCTTGTATCAGTGTTGGGCGTTAATCGATTAAATTTCAATCAGATTAAAAAATCTATTCAATTGAAATCATTTGATGTAATTGCAATTGATTTTAATTGCTATTGATTTCAATTAACCTACCCCCTAACCGACCCCTCCAATCGACCCCCAACCGGCATCCTAACCGGCCCCCTGACCAACACCCTAGCCGGCCTTCTAACCGACCCCCTAACCCACCCCCATAAGCCCTATAAATTTATCATAATTGTCTGTTTTAATTGTTAATTGTTAATCAAAAACATTGAAAAGATTGAAAATTGATTAATTGTTAACTGTAGATATACGCGATTAACGATTGATCAATTGTTAGTTGTTGTTTCGCAATTGACAATTAATTAATTGTCAATCTTTAATTGCCAGAACAATTAAATTTTGCCCAACACTGTCTTCTATCACTTTGAACCACAGACATGTAATTTATATACATGTCTGTGCTTTGAACAAAAACTTTGAATTCGTAATTATTGGAATTTTTAGGATAGTCTTTTGAATTTGGTTTAAAATAAGGAATATAGTTCACCTTTCTTCACCACTATTTATTTCTTTGTTTTTATAAAATAATCTTTGTAAAAGCCTTGTAAAAGCTATATGTATGTGATACATGGAAACGAAATACCAATAGAAACTTGGCTTTAATGAACTAGAAACGAGCACACGTACAATAGATAGATTTAAAAATATTTGTATGATAGATACACTTCAACGATCACAGACAACACATACTGATAATTTAGGAAGCACAAAGGAGATTATATGTCATTCTCCCCCTCTATGGTTTCTTCGCCGAGTATGTAGTCATTGAGGCGTTGTGGAATTCTCCTAGACCTCGTAGATCTCCGAAGAGCATCCGGTGGCCGAACGTCTTGCAGGAGAGTTCCATAGACGTCTTCTTCGTGATTAGACACTTCATTAGGTTCATTAGAAGTACTTCCGTCTACCAATATACCTTCTGACTGTTCATCAGCAACTGTACTATCAGAGAGTGAATCTTCTTCAGATATGTTGAGTGTGTGCGTTATTATTATTATTATTATATATAGGAAGCGGCGCTAAATGTCTGTTAGACACTGTAGATTCTTGGCCATTACGTCGACGTACATAGGAGTAGCTTGGATTACTGTGGAGCAGCTCAACTTCTTCGACGTAAGGGTCATTTTTCGACCGAACAAATTTCTTCAATAGAATGGGTCCCGGAACAAGCCAGGTTGGAAGCGATTCACCAACCGGTGTTCTTCGAGGGAAATTAAAAAGCTTTTCGTGTGGCGTTGCATTTATCGAAGTGCATAGAAGTGACCGCACGCAGTGGAGTGAAGGTTTCAAGACTTGTTCCCAGTTCTCTATGGGTAGGTTTTTAGATCTCAGAGACAGTTGTATAGTCCGCCAGAGAGTTCCGTTAAGTTTTTCTACTTGCCCGTTGCCCTGAGGATTGTAAGGTGTTGTACGAGACGTAGCGATATTGCAATTTTTGAGAAATGTTTGAATCTCTTCCGACATAAATGATGATCCTCTGTCGCTGTGTATATATAAAGGCTGACTATATTCATAAAAAATATCCCTTAGACACTTAATTACAGTTGCAGAAGATGTGTCTGGGCATGCATACGCGAATGGATATCGCGAGTATTCATCGATTATCGTAAGTATATATTTGTTATTGGTGTTCGATGGCAAGGGCCCTTTAAAATCTATGTTTAGCCTCTCGAATGGCGATAAGGCTTTAATTAGAGTCCCTTTTGCTTTAGCAAAGCGTGGTTTGATTTCCGCACATACGCGACAAGAAGCAGTCATCTGTTTGATATCATTTATAGAGTAAGGGAGATTCTTCAACTTAATCCAATGATACATTCTAGTAATCCCTGGATGAGAAAGAGCGTCGTGAAGCTCGTACAATTTACTGTTACTCATAAACGCACAAACTCTAGACAGAGCGTCGGCAGCAGTATTCTGATTTCCTGGTCTGTAAAC
>NW_020653855.1:3171630-3207866 GCF_003589595.1 Hyposmocoma kahamanoa
TCGTACTTGTAACACGACAGTTCCAGCCTCCACCTTTCAATTTTATCGTTTTTAATTTTGCTCGCATGGTTCTGATTAAAAATAAAGCTTACGGATTTCTGATCAGTGATGAGGAGAAAATGTCTGTGGATGAGGTAATGACGCCATTTTCTAATGCTTTCGACGATTGCACATGCTTCTTTTTCTACGGCAGCGTGTTTACGTTCGCTGTCTGACAAAGTTCTTGAGAAGAATGCAACTGGGCGACCCTTTTGAGATAATGTTGCAGCTACAGCGAAGTCAGAAGCGTCAGTCTCTACCGTCAAGGTTTCTTTGTCGTCAATAGCAACCAATGCTGCCTTCTCGATTTCTGATTTCAGAAGTTTAAAACTACGCTGGCCATTTTCGTTTAAAGGGAACTGGCTGTTGTTGATTAACGGTTGAATTTTCGCAGAAAAATTGTGGACCCATTTGGCGTAATGAGCAAATAGCCCAAGGGCTCTCTTGAGTTCAGCAGCGTTACGCGGTAACGGTAGTTTTATAAGCGGATCAAGGCGGTCCTTATCAGGCTCGATAACATTATTCTTGACCGTGTATCCTAGTAGGCTAATAGAATTTTTGCTGAAATTACACTTTTGTTCGTTTAATGTGAGCTTGTACTTTTTTGCAGCAGACATGAATTTCTTTAAATTCTCGTCGTGTTCTACCTTATTTTTACCGCAAACGGTAACGTCATCGAGATAAGAGAAGGTCCCATGTAACTGTTCTTTTTCGATAATATGTTCAAGAGAACGTTGGAAGGCGGCGACTCCGTTAGTGACACCAAAGGGAATACGTTTGAATTGCCACAGCTTACCACAGGCTTCAAATGCTGTGTATTTTTTTTCTCGGTCTAGGATAGGGATCTGATGGTAAGCGCTCTTTAAATCGATCTGGCTAAAATGATTGTATTTAGCCACTTTCGAGACTATCGACTCAATATTAGGTAATGGATATGCATCTAGATATGTAAACTTATTGATTGTTCTGGAGTAGTCGATGACCATTCTCTTTCGATGGGCTCCTCCACCAGCAACAAGTACCTGGGCGCGCCACGGAGATACACTCTGTTCGATAATTCCATCATTTGAAAGCTTCGATATTTCTGTTTGAATAAATTCTTCATCGTCATTGTTATGGCGCCTGGACTTGATAGCAATAGGAGTAATATCTGCAGACAAGTTAGTAAAAATAGAAGCTGGTGGTACGGAAGCTTCCATCACGCAAATATGCAAGGGCTGTCTAGATCCTCCGAATTGGAATTCGAGCTTTGAATGGTTCCTTAGTATGTCGTGACCAATAATGACGTCCGCGCATAGGTTGTCAATAACGAGAAAAGGACGTTGCTTGTAAATGTGATTGTTTATTTCTAGCGTAGCGAAACATACACCGTTGACTGTTGATGTGTGGCTTAGAGACGCCAGATTAATAGTATGCTTATACGGACGTTGCTGTAACTTCATCATCCGAGCTATGCTTCTATCAATAAAGCTCACTGAACTTCCTGTGTCAATTAACGCGTCGACACGGGTGTTATTAATAGTAATAGCTATTGTGGCTTTTTCTAGGCTTGACGGAGATGCCGCAGAGTATAAAGTGTTGACTGTTTCGTGAGAACATGGACACGGTGAGAACTCGACTGGAGCGACGGGGCTTGGGATGGCGTTACTTGTAGAAGGATTGCCACGGGAACGACAGACAGAAGCAAAGTGACCCTTCTTAGTACACATTTGACAGTAGGCGTGAAAGGCGGGGCACTTTATTCTTTGATGTACTTTACCACCGCAGAAGAAACAACGCTTTATTGATATCTGTGGCGGCGGGACTGCAGCGTTTTGTTGAAGCGGTATGAAGGGTGCTGGTAATTCTTGTGGAATTGGCACTGGCAAAGCATTCATAGTATTTTGGACACTCATACTCATAGTTACAGAGTCCTTTTCAGCAGTTTCGAGAGTGACAGCCTGATTATAAGCTTCGTCCAAAGACATAATTTGTTTTTCTAATAATCGTTCCCGAATTTTAGGTGACAGAATACCAGCTATAAAGGCGGTTCGTATAGCTTGGTCTCTGTGTTCTTCAATTGAGACTGCCTGGAAGTTACACTGTTGTGCAAGGATATGCAAAGCTCGGCTGTAGTCTGAAATACTTTCACTTTGCTTTTGTTTCCGTGTTCCGAGGACGTGGCGGGATAAGATTTCATGTTGAGGTTTAACGTACGTTTTATTCAAAATATTAATGGCGTCCCTGTAGCTTTGACAGTCTTTGATTTGAATGAATATACTGGTTGTCAAGTAGTTCGATAATAATTTTAATTTTATGGAATCCGTTACGTCACCAGAATCAGGGGCATGTTCAGTTAGGAAGTTTGTAAATGTACGCAGCCAATGCACCCACTTATCTCCAGCAGCGGGATCCGTGGGTTCAACATCAAACCTTTCGGGGCGTAAATATCTTGCTAGAGAATGTGATAAAGATTCTTTAGAGTCATTCTTCGAGTCCGTCATTATCACTAGTTAATTAAATTGATACATGGAAACGAAATACCAATAGAAACTTGGCTTTAATGAACTAGAAACGAGCACACGTACAATAGATAGATTTAAAAATATTTGTATGACAGATACACTTCAACGATCACAGACAACACATACTGATAATTTAGGAAGCACAAAGGAGATTATATGTCAGTATGTACGTACTACTAATTTCAAAAGCCCGTCGCCAACTCTCCATCCCCGCAAAGCCCGCAATGGTAGTAGTTTTAGTTTAAAAACTGTATCAATTAAAACAAGATAGAGTTTATGGTTCATATTTATGAACGTATTTCCGCCTGTCACTTCGGAAAAATCATAACATAACCTCAAAACGACGTAAAGTTATCAATTTTCGTGTGAAAATGTTCTTATCTGACTTCTTTTATTAGATTTTTAACTAAAATAAGTTAAAAAATGTCTCAAACAAAGATGTTTCAATACACACTGAGGTTTTGCTTCGTGAAAAGTCAACTGAATCTGTCGCAATTTTTCAATTGTTCTAGCAAAGTTGTAACCAGGTTTTCAAGTACAAATGCCAGTAAACAGAAAACAGCAAGTTCTGTATATCGTACTATGGACATTTTTGATCGAGATGCGAAGATAAAACAACGGGAAATATCTGCTCAACAACAGGATTATCATTTGTGTGAATACGTAAAAGAAGAGGTCGGTTGGCGCACAGCTGACAGGGTTTTCGATATTAAAAGGACTTTTAAAAATGCTGTTGAACTTGGTAAGCTTATTTTCATCGTGTTAGGTCAAAGTCAAAGATTATTTATTCCATAGGTAAAATAAATTTACACTTAAAAACATCACATTTAAACTACTGCTCGTTCACTACGCTGACCTCCCTGAGAAGAACGAGCAAGAAACTCTAGGGATTGCTTTTTTCAAATAAACTTAAATGCTATGGAATACACTTTGAATCAAATTTGTGTGGATTCTGGAGCCATGTCGTCTTTCCATACATCTTTATCTAACACGTAGTCTTAAATTTTGTAATATGATTTTTCGATCAAAATATTTTTAATGTAGTTTTTAAACTTAGGAAATGATAAACTTAATATATGCTCCGGAATCTTATTGTAAAAACGTACACAGTTCCCCATAAAAGAGTTGTTTACCTTGGTTAAACGAAATCGTGGTACCATGAGTTTGGACTTAGCTCTAAGGTTAATATTATGGATATCTTCTTTCTTATTGAAAATATGTACATTTTTACGAGCATATAAAATATTTGAGTAAATGTACTGTGATGCCACAGTCATGATACCAATCTCCTTAAACTTTTCTCTGAGAGAAACCCGAGATCCTAGACGGTACACAGAACGAATCGCTCGTTTTTGCAATACAAATATGGTTTGAATATCTGCCGCTTTACCCCACATGAGAATCCCGTAGGACATTATACTATGGAAGTAACTAAAGTAAACTAGTCTAGCAGTACTAACATCGGTAAGCTCACGTATTCTGCGGACTGCGTATGCAGCGGAGCTTAACCTGCTGGCCAGGGAAGATATATGTGGAAACCATTAAAGTTTACTATCGAAGGTCACTCCCAAAAAGACTGCTTTATTAACAAAGTCTAACTTTTCTCCGTTTATTTCTATGCTTGGACTAGTCGATTTTACGTTAGGTAATTCAAATTGAACACATTTTGTCTTCTTGGCATTAAGCAATAAATTGTTAGCATTAAACCAATAAACTACCTTAGAGAGGGTATCATTAATATGGTCATAGTTAATGTCATGTCTGTCTGTTTTAAAAATCAAGGATGTGTCATCAGCAAACAACACTATTTCGCTGTGGTCCTTAACAAAGAATGGCAGATCATTAATATAAATTAGAAATAAGAAAGGTCCAAGTATTGAGCCCTGCGGAACACCCATTTTTACCAGAGAACTCAAAGAAGTCACTCCATTTATGTCTACTTTCTGAATTCTACCATTGAGATATGACAAGACAAGTTTCGACGCCTTGCCATTACACTGTAATGTTCCAGCTTCCTAATAAGAGTAATATGATCAACGCAATCAAATGCTTTTGAGAGGTCACAGAAAGCACCAATAGCGTTCTGGGACCTTTCCCAAGCACCAAAGATGTGTTTTAGTAGCGCTACCCCCGCATTGCTAGTCGATCTACCACTAGTAAACTGTTCACTATGAAAAATATGATTCCTACCGAAATAGGACAGTAATTGAGTCAGCATAACCTTTTCGAACATTTTACTTACAGCTGGTAAAATTGAAATGGGCCTATAGTTGCTAGGATCAACTTTCCTTCCGCTTTTGAATAAGGGAATAACCTTGCTGTATTTCATTAATTCGGGAAAAACACCTTCGTTAACGCACCTATTGAAAGCTACAGCTAAATGTGGGGAAATTGGATCAATAATTGAGTCTATAACTTTAGTTGATATACCCCAGAAATCTTCAGTTTTTTTAACATGTATTGACTTAAAAGCGTTTATGATGTCTTGTGGATTAACATGACGGAAATTAAATAAACTGCCACAAACG
Source organism: Hyposmocoma kahamanoa (assembly GCF_003589595.1). Classification (NCBI taxonomy): domain Eukaryota; kingdom Metazoa; phylum Arthropoda; class Insecta; order Lepidoptera; family Cosmopterigidae; genus Hyposmocoma; species Hyposmocoma kahamanoa. Next base: position 3,176,702 of record NW_020653855.1, read on the forward strand.
TTAACATTTTCGTTTAGGAGATCAATAGTAAGAGAAGGGGAGGAATTTAAGGATTCTGTAGTGATCACAGCAATTTCCGAAAAGAACGATTCAAAAGCTTGGGCTACCTTGCCTTTAGATTTTATAAGTTTTCTGTCTAATTCTAAAACTATATATGTATATAGGGCCTAAGTACAAGCGTCTAATTTGATGGGCCTCTTAGCGGGTATAACTAATAACCACAGCATATCCTATCACATTAACAGGAAGTCATCTTTCCGATTTCAGGTGCAGCTCGTGGCTATGTATCTCGTCATTTTCAACCAGACAGCGTAGAAAAGGTAACCCTTTGTGATACGTCTCCGACTCATTTGGAGAAGGCCATAGTCGGAGAAGGAGTTCAGTTTGAGAAACGGATCATGGATGAGGAGCACATTGATGTACGTGAGTGTCACTTCTATTATACTGTTATTTAAGATAGAAATAAGCGAAGGAAATGAAATATATAAATTATGAAAAAAAGCTACATCAAAAGTTTGTTGAATCACATCTATTTGCCAAGTTCTATTGAAATTAGTTAATGGAAAGTGAATGGAATCCAATAATCTGGATTCATACCCTAATTTGCCACCCTTTAATTTTAATTTGAATGGAGCCATTACTGAGGTATCCCCGTTCCAACCAAAAAGAATCATCAAGATTGATTCACAAATGTCTGAGATTGCGTAACACACCAAGAATATACAAACGAATTGGATCCTCATTTGTTTTTAAAGTCGGTTAATAACAATTAAACTATGTAAACAAGCTTAAAAAGGTTATTTATTATTATAATAATGATAATATAATGTTGCATGTTTCGTGTGCGTTATTGCGACATTATAATATATTTTTAAACATAATCTGTTTTTCATTGCGCTTGCTCGCTTATGGCAGTAATGGATCTTGTAGAAGTTTAATTGCACTGTACTTCTCTATGTTAAGATAAGCTTTTGCTTATATTAAAAAATCTGAATTATTACATGTAAGCTCGAAATATAGAAAAAATTAAACATTAGCTAAATTAATTTTTTAAATTCAAATTCTGCAGCATTCTTAGTATTTTGTATCTTTACCTTTTACAACATTTTGCAATAGTTCAAGTTATCTATATTGGCATAGCTGGTGATCTGTTTATATAAAAAAACAAACAATTAACCCGCCATTTCTGTAATTGTTGTGTTGTGAAGCGAAAATTCCAAACCTCGAGACATTAGAGTATAGAATTATAGACTCTCGTTAGAAATTTCTTAGGCGCCCGCGCCGCATACACAATGTACTATTTTGTTTTAGTTTCCTGAAAACAGCATAGACTTATTTGTATCATCACTTGCTTTACATTGGGTGAATGACCTTCCTGGAGTATTTGACAACGTCTTGAAGTGCTTGAAGCCAGATGGGGTAAGATTTCATGTTTGATTAAACTCGATTCAAAATTAGTATAGAGTTACACTACTTCTCTTATTATATATACTATGACTAAAGTTAGAGGTTTAGCCGAAAATGATATTTGAATTTACCTCGCGAAATTTAGACACTTTCATCTTTGCATCGTATTAGCAATGGTTTGATTGGACCAATATTTACTTCCTTATTCCATCCCTTTCCCGCGCATACCTAACTCGCACGCAAGAGCGAGATGTCAACCAACTGGTGACACCTAGCGGACGTGCGCGGACGCGATAGTGATCCTACGCTTTGGTGAACTTGCAACATCAAGAATCGCTCCCTAGGCGAGGTTAAGAACCAAGATCAGTCAAACTCATCAGCAGGACGGCCACGTGGTTGGTTTCAAGAGGCATTGTACTCCCAGCTTACCTACTCGTATTTGTTTCAATCAACGATACTTATTTATTCAAATACAGTCCACAAATAGAAGGAAAGCATCATTCGCATTCCCCGCATGGTTGGCTGGTTTCGGGCTACCGGAACTCTAAAATTGCGCCACCAGTTAGGTCTGTCTTTTTTGAAGATGGGGCAAAGTGACGTTTCTAGGGTTGCTAGTTTCGTAAAATTTTAAATAATTATGTAGTTGTTGTCGATAGTTTTATCGATAGAAAAATTTTGCCAAAAATGACTGAATTGTGAATGTTTCGACGTACTGTCAAAATAAGAATAATTCTGACAGAGTTGGCCCACTAATATCGAGATCAATTTTTATTCACATACATTTTAACCAGAATAGCCGAATTTCATAATCTATATTGAATTAAAAACGTGAAAAATTACAAAATACGTCTCCTGTTTGTTCTTAAACATAGTTCTAAATACAGTGTATGTATGACAATATGAATTTACAAAATTTGACAAATCAACTTGTGCTCAATAATTGGATGAATAATGGTCGAGGATGAATCAAATTAAACAAGTTCGGCTATTTATTCCATAAGCGTGACCAATATTCAGTCGATAGAATATTTATCCACTTCTGTCACTAGTGTTGCTCGCAAGCGGGCAACACTAGCGTAATGAACTGTCATTTTACTCCGTCTTAAAAAAAGACAGACTATAGTATGTTTATTTCTTATGTAACATGTGAACAAGTTTTTTTATTATATTTTTAAGGTATTCCTGGCTTGCGTGTTCGGTTGCGATACCCTAAGCGAGCTCCGACAGGCGTTGCAACTCGCTGAGACAGAGCGCATCGGCGGAATGTTTTCACACATATCCCCATTTACAAGAATTAGGGATATTGGTGGATTACTTGGCGCGTGAGTTCTGTAAAACAACTCAACTTAAACAACTCTAACCCAATTCAAACTTAATCTCGAATTAAAGTCAGTTCAATTCCGAAATGTAGGCTTTTTCTCTATAAGTTGTATTTATCCAGCACAAGGGATACTAGTCCGTCATGTACAGTCGCTGCCGTAAGATACCTGACCCCATATGTGACCTTTTGGTTCTGAGAGCGTTCTTACGCATTCGACAGAAAAGTCTAAAGTAATTCCAGCTTTTTGGTTGAAACTGGTATTTACTATGATGATGGTGCTACTTTTTGAGCGGCTACACTGTATCAACCAATTATTTGATTATTGGTAACGAAAGCTTATCGCACCCCTCGTGGGAAAGTGAAGTAACGTCAAAAATGTTTATTACTCCATTGGATACAGAAAAATATAACCCACATCCTCTCCAATTCTTGTAAATCTGTCGACAATATTAGTAGACGAACAAGTCGTGCATCTGGTGGTAAGCTATATACCCCTGCCCATAACAGTTGCAGTGCCACTCAGAGCTTTAAATCGCGTGAAACATACAGAGAGCGGGTGCATGCACCCGTGCTCGGTGTGTTGTCGTCCATACAAATACACGAAATAAAGGACTATTCACATTAGACCGTGCCGGGCGCGACCCGAGACACGTACGAGAGTCGGATTGGAAATGCTGTGTACATTTTATATGAAGTGATTCATATTACAACTCGTTGTAATGTGAACACTCTCCAGTGCGTCGTACGCGCCCCGTCCGTGTGTGCGACTTTAAAGAGAGTGACTACGTTCTTTTTTAAAAAGTGGATGATGAAAAATTAATTGAGTGCATAAGAAATTACCTAGCGCTTTATAACATGACATAATACTACGTTCCTATTCGAGCGTAAACCGCGTCCCACTGATTGACTCAGTCTAATTTAAGATCGTGCGGCACGTACGAGGTAAAGATAAAAAGATAAAGAGAAATTTATTTCAATATAACGTAATCTTTACAATATAAGTAAAACAAATGTAAATAAAGGTAAATAAAGCTATTATAAGCTATTATAGTATTCAAATAAGAATTAAGAAGGGAATCTAAATGATACATTATTCATAGTAAAGCTATATATTTTAATATTAGCATGTAATGTATATTTGCGGTGCCTAAAGTAAGTAAATGTACACCTGTGTTTTAAAAATAGATTTTCTATATTTAATAATAAAATAATTAGTAGTCATAAATTAATGGTTACCTATATAATAATTATTATGAAATAACTTCCAGCAAGTCCTCTGTTTCATTGTAAGTTTTACTCTTAAGCACACCCCGGACACTCCATACAACTGTCGAAAGTTAGTTACCTACTACTAGCAAGGCGCTATGTACACACGCGCAAATGTGTGCGCGAAGTGGCAGGGTTACCCATTACTTGCTCGTACTATTACGTGGTCTGAGCAGTAACATAGCGAAAATTCTAACGCGAAGCTGTTATCTATAATTCTATTAATAGAATGCTAATAATTACACATGTTCATTAGGTATTTAAATCGATTTAATATTATAGTTTTCATTAATTCACTAACTAGAATAATATTGAAGATTTGTTTAAAAAATATATTAAAAGCACTTAAAATGTAATATTTTGGACAGGTACTTTTAAATAAGGTCACCAAGGTATTTGAAATTGCGTGTACAAGTTTATCATTACCTAATAATTAGGTATATTCACTACGTAATATTAATCGGCAATACAAATTGAAAATTCGAGAACCCTTGTCTACTAGCTCACGAAGTTATGGCGTCTCAATATATTGATGTAATAAATCTGTATTATATATTACTCTGTACTAAATAAAGAAGAAAACAATAAGGGAATGAATGTCAGACAAGTTTTTTACTTTTTTTTTCATCTATCGGAAAACGAAAGAATCTCCTCTCTTTATCCCGTTCAGATTATGATAGACAGCCGTATACAGCACAATTCACAACCATTATAAATAGTAACATAAAATGATGTTATTTAATAAAGTACAACTTTCGAAATGAATAAATCAAAACTATATTCAAATGTCAAAGCCATCTTGGCGCTAAAACGTCTCGCCGACAGCCTTATTGCCGTTCAGTCAATGTGACCGTCAATGTGAGGAGTGTGATGCGGTATCTAAAGCTAGTGAGGGGCGGAGAGTGACCGTTCTTGTTACTTTTTTGTTCTCTGTCTTAAGCCACAATTTGAGGTTCAAGGTACCTCAAGTTCGAGGAACAAGGTTTGAATGCACGGCTCGCGCCCGGCACGGTCTAATGTGAATATGAATATGCAGCACGTCTGAGGCTCGGATGACTCGGACACGGAATCCTTTAGACCCGCTGCACTCCCGATCTGACATGCGCCCGACCCGTACCCGCTCCCTGTCTATTTCACGCTTTAGGGGCACTGCCACTGTTCCCACCACCTTGAGACGTAATTTAACTAGTCCACTATGCTTGTAATTTAACCAGCACCCTTACCCTTCCAAAACGGAACGCATTACTGCTTGGCGGCAGAAATAGATAAGGTTGCAGTGCTTCCTTGGACGACCTCTTTCACAAGGAGTTTTACTGCGACTTTGTTGTTTTAATGATATTGCGTTGTTATTTTAGTGCGGGCTTCTCCCTTCAAACGGTAGACGTGGACAGCATAACAGTATGGTACCCTGACGCTTGGGCAGTAATGCGAGACGTACGAGCACTGGGAGAAAACAATGCAGCAAGAAATCGTCCATTGCGGCTTAACAAGGACGTGCAATTTGCTGCAGCAGCTATATACGACGAAATGTTCGGAAAGGTAAGTTAGTTCTGATTAATTTTTATTATTATTATTTATTTATTTATTCAGATAATTTATAGTCTGTGTTTTTTGAAGACGGAGTAAAATGACATTTGTAGGTTTGCCAGATTTCATAATTTAAAAAAAAAATAGTCATGTGGTTGTTGTCGATAGTTTTGTCGATAGATTGTGAAAGAAAATACAATTTTGTCAACGATGACTGAACTGTGAATGTTACGGTGATTACTAATTGCGCTATGGCCTTCTTTATTCTTATTTTGACAGTTGGCCTACTAGTAACGAGAATTTTTATTTATGTACATTTTTAACAAGAATAGCCGGATTTGATTATTTACATATCGCACTGCTATTAAAATAGTGTTGTAACTAAAAATATGTGAAATTCAAGATTATACCGTTTCTGAATATAAAATTTGATTCTCTACGCGCCAATAAAACCGTCGTTAGAATATTGTAAGAAACATCTAAAAGATGGCGCTGTGTGTCACTGTTGATGGTTTGCTGACTATTGCAACACCCCCTCCAACAATGCATTATCTTCAATTACGATCGGAGTTCGATAAGGTGAGGACGTGTCGTAGTGTTTTTTATACCGCACTATTTCGAATTACAGAGGTATTGGTAACTAAGGTATGTAAAACTTACATGATTAATTCGTGCTACTACAATATAGATGATTTGAAACAAAACACAAAATTTTGGTATTGCTATTTGCTACACTATTATTGATTTACGCAAATTCAAATAAAAAAAGTTGTAAAGAAGATCGTGTAAAGGAGAACTTACCATTTGCTTCTGCGTCTACTGTCAATCGCATTTTTAATAAAGATTTTAATATTTCGTTCCATACTGCAAAAAAAGATCAATGCGATCTTTGTGAGAGTTATAAAAATGCTGACGAAGAAGGAAAACAAAAGATTATTTAACTTTTTGAGAATCATTTAAAAGAAAATGAACTATCTAGAGAAGAAAAATGAAAAGACAAAGCTAGAGTTGACGACACAATTGTCGCTGTTTACGATTTGCAGGCTGTGATGCCTATACCAATGGGTCAAATTTCAGTATTTTTTACAAAAGTACAAGTAATTGTTTTAACTTGACAGTAAGTGACTTACATGTTAAAAACGTTGATTGCTTCTTTTGGGATGAGACGGAAGGGAAACGGCGCAATTGAAATTGGAAGTTGCATAATATATTACATACATAAAGAGACAGAAGTTTATCCGGATAAAGAACTTAACTTTATATTTTATACCGATAACTGTTGTGGCCAACAGAAAAATAAGTATGTCCTTGCAGCATACGCTTACACAGTACAAACACTGAATGTCAAAAGTATATCGCACAAGTTTCTAATTCGTGGTCACTCTCAGAATGAGGGGGACAACGTACATAGCGTTATTGAGAAGCGAATTAAGCGCTTTCTTAAAGCTAGCCCAATCTATGTACCACAGCAATGTGTCACCTTAATCCAGACCGCTAAAAGGATCGCAGGATCTCCTTATACGGTTAATGAGATGACTCACGACAAATTTATGATTTGAAGTCACTCCAAGAAGAATGGGGCAGTAATTTTAATTTAAATGATGACGAGACCAAGTAAAATGGCATGACATTAAGGTACTTCGTGTTGAAAAGAAAAATCCATTTTGTTTCCTTTACAAGAACTCCTACGAAGACGAATATTTTCAAAAAGTTTGCGTACGCAATACTAGAAGAACTAGAGATCAAACTTTATTTCCAATTGGTTTAACTCAAGCTTACTTAGAAAAGATACCTTTATCTCATAATAAAAAAAGAGATATCAAAGAACTTCTGGATAAAAATATAATTCCAACGAGCTATTACGAAACCTACTTTAAAAAATTAAATTTGACTGATTAATTTTAATAAAATAATGTAAATTTTGAGGGTAATTGTGTAATGTCATTTACTAATAAAGATTTCTCTGTGATTTTAGACTGCTTAATATAAACTAGTTTTAGCGAACTTATAGTGTACAATTTGCAGTGATAATTTTTTGATTAAACTGTTTTTTTCCTAGATGGTAACCGTAAATTACAGTTAATAAATATTTAAGTATAAGAAGAAATGTTATTTTGTATTTTATGAGACTAATTTTAGAAGGTTTATTTTGTTATAAATTCTCCTAATTATAATAATTTGTGCATAATTATTTCAAAAATCTGTTTTTATTTTTAATAAATATTTGTTCTTTCACGTTTGGTTTAATTTTTTAGATAAAATTAAATATATAAAAATAAATTGAGATTGCAGTCTAAAATTACAGAACATAACATTTTTAAGAGAGTAAATCGGCTTAAATTGCAATAACCCAAATTTTTTAGATAATACCTGCTTAACTCAAAATGAAACATTTTTTGTATGCTATATTCCCAACAAAACAGTCCTTACTCAAAAAATTAAAATTACTTTTTCCCTGTTAATTTTAAATAAATTTGGTAAGTAGGAAATTGTTTTCGTGTCAGTAACAACTTTATACTATACAATTAATTTTAATAATCTATCACTGGCAACCTAGCCTAAAATCCTCTAGCTCGAGGTTTTTCGAAGATTCTGAAGAAAGACATTTTTTGAGTTACAACACTATTGTAATAGCTGTGCGGTATATTGGATTAAAATGAAAAGCTTTAAAACACGTCTCCTCTTTGTATATTTCATAAACATATATATATTACTATTATACTTGTTATTATACTTTTTTAATTGTGTATTATATTTGTTCTCAGTAATTGGATGAAAATGGGTCGAGGATGATTCAAATGAAACAAGTTCGGCTATTTATTTATTTTTTATTTAATATTCCGTCGATAGTCGATAGAATAGTTATCGACTGCAATCACTAGCTGCTCGAAAACGGGCAACACTTGCGCAGTGAACTGTTATTTTACTCCGTCTTCAAAAAAGGCATACTATTATCTAAATGTAGGGACCCTGTAAGTGTGCGAGTTATGTATATGTCAGCAGTTTTGAGTATGAGCGAGATGCATGAATGCGATCGTGCGACAGTTACTGCGAGCCGCCGGTCCGGTGTGACTGTCTATCGTTTTGGGACTAAAAGTAATAAAAGTATATAGGAAATGAAACTATATTTCCGGATTTAAATCGCGTATATTTGTTTTTTCAAACAAACCGACGTTTCGGGCCCTTTACAGGTCTCATGGTCACGGTTGACTGAGGTGGTACAGTCTTCAACCAGTTATGTCTAATATTGATGCAAACCACCCTATTTTTTTTTCACTATAGTTACAATAGTTATTAATTAAATACCTTATTTTTAATTTTACAAAGAAACATTCCAATTTACGCTACGTTAAGTTTTACAAATTATTTGATTGAATGAATTTTTATTAAGTTCAATTTATTATTAATTAATAATAGAAATTAGAATAAACTAAAACATATTAATTAGTACTGCAGTCTTATGTCGGTTTGGGATTTTTCATTAGAGGAAATACTGGATCCCAAACTGGTGGTACGGAGAAACCATCTTCCCTGTTGAAATTAGGATGTTTTTTAATTTCAATGGCCTCTCGCAGCATCCTGGGTAACACTGACTCAAAACTGACCATGGTGTCATCATCAGTTAACCGTAGATCTTTGATTCCACTGATGAAATGGTATGAATCCTTTTCATAATCCTAATTAAAAAACATCCTAATTTCAACAGGGAAGATGGTTTCTCCGTACCACCAGTTTGGGATCCAGTATTTCCTCTAATGAAAAATCCCAAACAGACATAAGACTGCAGTATACTAATTAATATGTTTTAGTTTATTCTAATTTCTATTATTTGAATTAATAAAAATTAAACTTAATAAAAATTCATTCAATAAAATAATTTGTAAAACTTAATGTAGCGTAAATTGGAATGTTTCTTTGTAAAATTAAAATTAAGGTATTTAATTAATAACTAGTGTAACTATAGTGAAAAAATAGGGTGGTTTGCATTAATATTAGACATAACTGGTTGAAGACTGTACCTCCTCAGTCAACCGTGACCATGGGGCCTGTAAAGGGCCCGAAACGTCGGTTTGTTTGAAAAAAAAACAAATATACGCGATTTGAATCCGGAAAAATAATTTCATTTCCTATGTGTAACAATCGCGAAAACCTAAGAACTCAATAAAAATATATATTAGTGACATTAGTGACTTTCAGTAACTCCCAATGCAGAAATTAAAAAAAAATGGTTACAGTTTTTGTTATAAAAAAATAATACGTTGGAATGTCGGGGTCACCACTGTAGGGTAACTACGCTATTGGTAAGGAATGCGTTCTGTACTTTCGTTTATTATCCTAACGTAAGTTGAGTCTGCATTGGGAGTTACTGAAATCCACTAATTTCACTGATATATATTTACCACTTACATACTTATAATTAGTGGTTAGGTACATACGTATAAGCCAGTTAAAGCGGTGGTAGCTTTTTGCCTTTTAAGCAGAGGCCGTGAGCTTCTCGATGAAGTAAAACATTGTGAGGAACCTACAAATGGAAAAAGGTTCACAACCATAGGGAAAAGTGTGAAGTCCCCAACCCGCATTAGACCTGCGTGGCGGACTATAGCCTAAACCCTCGCCTGAGAGGAGTGCTGAAGTGAAACCCGTGCCCAGCAGTGGGACGTAAAAATGGGTTGATGATGATAAAAACATTTACCAAAATATTTGTTGTAAATCGAGTTTTGTTCACAAATGATATTATTTCAAAAATGCTTCTTTTTGACCTAATTTCATCATTTAGACTTACCTAAAAAAGAAAATTTTGTAAATATAATATAGAGTTAAACGTGATGTTTGTTTCGTAATTAAAAATTTGCTTCATATGAAATACATCAACAAAATCACCTAAGAAATTATTTTTTTTGAAAAAATCATTGTTCTCTTGGGATAATACCGTCGAATGTGGGTATACTAACGTATACTAACGATTTGCTATCGACCTACGCAAGGCGTTTCCGGGTCCATTTGGAAAAAAATATGTATGCGAATATATTTACGTATACTTACGATATACTAACGATCGCCGCAGAAAGAATCCGTTTTGAGGTGGCAGTGTGAAGTTGACCACCCCAAAAAGTATTAAAAAAATCATTGTTCCCGGGCATATTTACGTCGAGAGTGGGAATACTAACGTATACTAACGACCTGTATTGTATAGGTCGTTTCTGGGTCCCGTTTAGGGGGTGGTCAACTTCACAGGAAGTGTGAAGAAAAACATTGTAAGCCACACGGGTGGAACAAGCGTTCGGGCCAATAAAGCCCTTGCCCTTCTATTTACAGCCTTTGTTCTATTAGACTATAATGTTTTGTGTGTATGATTTCATTTTATTGTTCTGTATATTCATAGTGTACAATTTTATAGTGTACATACTTATTGACAACGATAAGCACGACTCTGAATTCCACACTTCAGCCCATTGGCGCAGTGTTTTTTTTGTGTCGGTTTTCTATATGCTTCGGCGAGTGTCATGAGCTCCATTAGCTTATTCTGCTCGCCACCCTTTTACCATCGGACAGTCAGACGTACGGCGGGATATCATATCGGTGGATATTCCCTCCAGGCGAACAGGCCAGGAATGGAATTCCCTGCCTGTGACTGTATTTCCGAGCACACACAACTAGAGTATCTTTAAGACGCAACTGAATAGGCATCTTCTGGGCGAGCTCGTTCCATCCACTTCAAGTCCATTTACTTTATACGCCGCAAGCTGGATCGCATTGCTTCAAAATGTAACATCTTCATACATCAATGTGTATCACGAAGAAATAAATTTATTTGATTTTGTAGGAAATGCCCGACCGCGGCGCCCGCGGTGTTCCAGCAACATACCAAATTATTAACTTCCTCGGCTGGAAGCCAGATCCTTCGCAGCAAAAACCTATGGAGAGAGGCACTGGAGAGATTCACCTCAAAGATTTGCATCGAATTGATGAAATCATACGTGAAAAGAAACGGCAGACTGAAGAAACGGGAAAGGAAGAAAAGAAATGATTAGTTAATATTTTACTGTTGGAACGATTTGATTGGTCGGTTTTGATTTTAGTATTGCCTTTTACGTGATATTCGTCGGTTTGAATATCGAACGCATTACAGGTGATAAAGCCTGTGACTGGCTAGTTATTTTTGCATGCCTATTACTATTTTGAAAAGTTGGTCCAATTCAAAATATTGTATATGGGGCGCGCCCTCACATGGCAACATTGGGATGGTCTATGATTCCCTCAACTTTGAGCGGCATGATTCCCTCAACTTTGAGCGGCATGATTCCCTCAACTTTGAGCGGCATGATTCCCTCAACTTTGGGCGGCATGATTCTCTACTTTGGGCGGCATGATTTCCTCAACTTTGGGCGGCATACCCTACTCACTATATTTTAAACCATCCTGATGAATACGATGCTTTTGAAATAGACCGCTATTCTAGAAACCCATAAGTCCTCAAAGAGATGACTAGTTAACGTTGTTTAAGTTGCAAACAAATAATATTACTAGATACTTATACTTGATTTTATTTAATAAAACTTGTTATTGTTACTGTATTGTTTTTTGTTTTATTTAAGTATAATTTACAATTGATTTCATACTTTGCTTTATTAATGAAAGTTACACTCAAACTTATTTAGTTTCGGTTTTATTGTGTAAACAAAATCAAAAAAGTTATTTGCCAATATCTCGAAAGATACGGGGATTGAGGCAGTTAATTTAGCTATACTAAAGAATAACGTGGACATTCTCTTCTAAAAATCCCGGGACTTCTCGTAACTGATTATATTTGCGTATTATTTGTTGAAATTTGAGCACATTGGCGACAATAATCATTTCCTATTAAGAATTTGCTGCAAATAATAGTCTCAAAAAATAACAATAAATAATAAATCAGTATTGTATTAATTTTGTAAAAATAAAACGGTAAAGTCAAAAATATGTCGCACTGCTATTACAATAGTGTTGTAACTCAAAATACGTGAAATTCATGATTATACCATTTCTGAATGTAAAGTTTGATCCTCAACACGTCAATAAAACCGTCGTTAGAATATTGTAAGAAACAATTAAAATATATCTACTTAACTCCAAATGAGACAAACCTTATGTGCGCTAGTTCTGGACAAAACAGCCCGTACTCATTACTCAGTTCTCTACTTTTTCTTGCGGTAACTTCATACCTTATCCACTTACGAAAAAAATATAAATAATAATAGATCGGCCTTTTTAAACTGATCACTTATATGTAACGAAATTAACAAAAAATTGTCACATGCGCGCTTTCAACTAACGACGGCAGTTATCGTACATGTACAACTAAGCGCCCAGTTACCACGCCTTCATGTGCGTTAATGGCGAATCCGAATTCTATTTACTAGGCAACAACATTTAAATTCCTCTGAATAATATAACAAATACAAGCCATGCTCGCGCGCGTGCCCGGGACGGTCATTTAAGTTAAAACGTAAAAGTTAAATAAACAGAGCGTATTTTGCCATGACATTAGAGAAAAAGGAGGAGGTTCTCAAATAATTGTCTCCGTTGCCGTACGGTTACCATGCCGGAATGCCGAGGTCCCAGTTTCGATTCCCGGGCTGGGAGAAATATTTGTATGGCCTACATTTATTTCTCTCGTGAGTTTGGGTGTAATTTGTTGTGTTTGTCCATGGCAACCTCGAAACAGGGTTCCTCTAGTGTGGGACTATGTTGTGTATCTGCGTTGTTGTGATTATAATTCGACTATTTTTTTTCCGGATAATTTGTGAACCGGTTTTAATGATTATTTTTTGTTGGAAAGGGGGTACCTCAGTATTGGGCCTATTTCAATTTGAAAAAAATATTCTACCTCTAAACGTGGAAAACTAGAAGATGAATCCGGTTTCGCGCACTTTCCGGTAACCGATTTCAATAAAACTTGGCAAATAGATGTAATTCCACGTACTTTTGAGGTCAGTTTTTTTAGTACGCTGTACTGAGATTATTTAGAAGCGCAATTGCAGCGCCACGGTCATGCGTGTGCGCTACTTTTGCAGTCACAATTAGTGAACTAAAAATGACAGCAGTGAAGACGCGCGGATGCCGCGTCCCTGCAGTGCTTCTAGAAACGTCTAATTTGAAGCCGCCCTAAAATTCAACTCTGTCGTCTAAGATAAGAACGGTCCAAAGTCCCTTGACAACTTTGATAGGCCCTTGATTGTACTACGTACTTATATACACAAACTAAACACTACATTTAATACAAATTGAAATTTTGCACCAATATTGACCTAATAAACATTCGCGTCACATGAACTTCGACCTAACGAGCATTCGATTTAATTGAACATTCGATTATATGACTATTCGATCAACCGTGTCCGAAAAATAAAGCTTTGTGCGAACATACGTGTTTCGACATTGTGTAGCAAAGTCTAGAAACACGGTTCTCGTTCCACATTATTAGAGAATGAACTCTGTCCTTCATGTGCGTGAGTAAGGCGCTCCGCAGATGGAGCAACGTTCGTTGACGCAACTGGCAACTTTTTACAAGTTTCCATTAACGGTTGCCGGTTGCCGTAATTTTAAATAAACTTTCGAAATTCACAGTCAAGACTGACGCTGCGGGGGGACGGGGAGGGAATGAAATTGCTTCGGGAGTTGCGGTTGCCGTTTGCTGAAACTGGCAACTGGAGACAACCGGTACAAATTTGCAAGTTTCTAGTTGCGGCAATAAAGAATTTATTTAATCACGGATTTCGGCAATCGAAAACTGTAGTCGATTGCGGAAATTCTCAGCAGAAGTTGCTACGTCTGCGCGGTTTCTTGACATTATATGAAAACGTCATAAACAGTTAGTTGCGGGTTGTCAGTTGCCGAAACTCGATGATCAATGTTCCATCTGCGCAGCGCCTAAGGTGTAAATACATAGTGATATATCATCATTATAATGGGATTTTAAATAATACAAAATTGACTACTTTTTTGTAGACCTACACTTATATGACACGTATTTTTTTCTTAATGATTAAACATTGATTAAAATAAAACATAAAAACTAAATATTATAAATATTGTAGGAAGGTAATGGTTCGTATGTCCAATCTTCGTCGTCGGAGTCACCTGTGTTTACAGCTTCGTACGTTTCCTCTGGAAAACAAAAATATATGTATACGTTTAAACGTTTGTTTTATATTATGCGATGTTATTTTTAAATAACTCCAAATTAAAGCATTCCTATAATACCTATCAACCAGTTCCAAGACTTCGTAATTCAAAACTTTTTGCCTTTTCAAAGTTGAAAATTATGAATTATCGATCTAATGAACATTCGAACGTATTAAATTCGATGTAAAGATTAATTGATAAATTGAACAATTTCAAGTTCAGTGTTTATTTAAGAGGGAGCAGAGGAAAAATTCCTAATCTTCGATTTGATTTTAGAGGGGTATATCCACTTTAAAGTTAAAAATAAAATATTGTATGAGTAACTACACGATATATTCAAGCATAGACATTAATCAGAAACATAAAACAAGAAAGTTTCCTCGATAGACAAAAATCACGAAATGACCTCTAATTTTCACATTTTTTAGATTTATCTTCGAAATGCTACAGGTTATTAGGACAAAAATTAGATAATTAATTATATTTATGCATGATCGACAACTGTCACTACGGATTTTTTTTAATCCCTTTAGTTTTAGAGTTATTCCGCTAAAACGAATTTGGTACTTTTAATGCGCAAAATTCAACATCTCCTGTCGCATGTCACGCGAACTTCAGGCATATATTTGTTTCACAAATTTGGGCGGAGCCAACGTCAAAGCTTTTTTGGCATGAGAGCTCTTAAGGACTGTACATGGCAAGTTAAGAGCTTTCTAATTTAAAAAATGACCAGCAGGTGTAGTATAACATACGAGTATTCCTTGTTATGGTCTAGCTAAAGTCGATTTTTTTTATAAGAGAAGAGAATATTAAATTGATGTTTAATAATGCTAGTTATTGATCTAATAAAAATAGTGTCGTCTTATTTACTTCATTCACTTTCTCAGTCATCAAAGTGGTCATCCAGTTAAAATATATCTTTATATATATTTATATAGACCCTTGGACATAAATTCGCGCCATCTTGTATTTTTTTAAATGGCTGTATAGAATACAAAATGTTAGGAGCGAAGAAAACGTTTTCCCCGTTTTTAGTCAACGAGGATTAAAATATTGCTAAAAAAAAATAGTGTTATCTATATACCTGCTTCAGGTGCTGGCATGAGTGGCTTCTGGAATGGGGCTGCTGGCGCTACAATAAAATGAAAAAAAAAAAAGAAATTATTACGTCTATCTCCAGATAATAGAAATTATCATTCAACTCCAGGAACCTGTGGTCTTTGTTCCATCCGTTAAGTTATAACCGGAGCGTAGTTTTATAAAGTTCTTTTTTATTTTATTGCAAATGAAATAAATAAAAAAAATTAAATTTTATTGCGTAACCGAGAAAATGCGTTAGTAGCGTAAGGCTTAGAGGCGTAAGGGAATATCCGGTTCTTGACAATACATAAAAAATAAAGTTTTTCGTTGTTCGTTGGGTCCGTTGATTCGTTCCGTGGCTTAGTTGGTATAGCGTGCCAGACGCTATGAAGTATGCGGTATGCAAGAAGACGTCGGTTCGAATCCGACCGGATCGAAGGAATTTTTTCTGAGTGTTCAATCTTTGTATTAATGATTATAAGGGTTCTCAAATTTTCAATTTGCCCATAAATATTATGTAGTGAATACCTTACCTAATTATTCTAGTTAGTGAATTAATGAAAAATATTATATTGATATAAATACCCAATGAAAATGTATAATTATTAGGATTCTATTAATAGAATTATAGATAACAGATTCGCGTTAGAATTTTCGCTATGTTGCCGCTCTGACCACGTCACGTAATAATACGAGAAAGTGACGGGTAACCTTGACACTTGACGCACACATTTGTGCGTGTGCAGATAGCGCCTTGCTGTATGTAGTAGTAGTAGGTAAATAACTTTCGACCGTTGTATGGAGTGTCCGGCGTGTGCCTGTACTATGAAGACTCTGAAAAGACCTATTTACAAAAGTCCTGTTCCGAAATTCCTTCAGGCCCTTGTCTATGCCATTCACTAGGCTTTCGTGGTTAATTTATGAACTTGGAATAGGTGGCTTACCTGGTCTCCACACCGGGTTGGGTGGCTCAATATCCTTTGGTTGTGGTGGCAAAGGCTTATTCGCCAGGACTGGAGACTTCAACTGATTCATATTCATCTGTTGCACTTTACTTAGTGAAACCGGAAGTGGATGTTTTGGCTTTAGGTTGCCTGGTTTTTGGTTACGTGGAGGTCGTTGATTTGGCACTGCTGCCTCTGTAGAGATTTTAAATTAGATTAGCTAAGTATAAAGTCTCCCTTTAATAGGAGACATTTATCCATTTATCCGGTCCGTACGCTTCTATAATAATAAAATATAAAACTGTAGTGAAACAAAAACTTTATAATAAAGGTTATTTATTATTAGGGCATGCGAAAACGGAGTGATTTTGAAAACAGGGTTTTTCGGTTTTTATTATTGCTACACAAATAATTCTTTAAAAGTATCAGAAAACTAAAAAAACAATTGTTTTTTCGGTTAACCGAGTAACCGGTTTGCATGCCCTATTTATTATACAACATGTGCTTACTTAGATGACAAACATCTGTGGTAGGGATGTAGGTTGTCTCGATCTCGACGATGTTTGAAATCAATATTGTAAATGATAAATGTGTACAAATGTTTATTTACAAAGAGCAACCCCTAGAGTTTCTCACTCATTCTTTTCAGGGGAATCTGCCGTACGAATGAGCAGTAGGGTTTAATCCATATGACGATTTCAAATGAAGTGCAGATTATTTGAAATTGAGTTTTGTGGAAAAATTTAACAAAGCTTTGGGTCATAAAAATGTCCATTACAATAAACTTGAACCATGTATTATAACGGGGAAAGGAACGTGTTTAAAATGATGAAACAATTTTAAATATTATGGGAAAAGATTGAGAAGCATGCTTCACAGTCTGTGCCCCAAAATATGGGCGTAGACATTAAAAAAGTAAGCAGCGACGAGAAGTCAGGAAGAGTAACTTTTAATTCCGATTTAAAAAATTGTGTTTCGATGAATGCCTTTTCTTTACTAATATATGGATATTTCTTCGGAAGTGAAGATTTGGATTGAATTGTTTTCAATACACCGCAACTATGAAGTTCGCGCTCGTTGTAACATTGAAAATAAATAGGAATCAGGGCGCCTTCAAATTAGGGCGATTTCACTAGGCGTTTCCACTATGTCGTCAAATTTTATTATCGTTGGACGATTGTCGTGAGTAGCTGTTCCCACTAGATAGTGACGACAATTTATCGTTTCACGACAGCCTCCTAGCCCATCTCTGGTTACGACCCAACGCTACTGCAAAGCATGCAGAGGGCGCGGGTTACGAGAGGGGAGGGCAGGGGAGCAGAATACGTGCGGACAGCGATAAATAAAACGTGACGACAATAGGAACTGCGACAATCTGTCGTCACGTTTTTATCGTCAGACGACTGTCGTTCTAGCTGTTCCCACTGTGACGATGACGACAGTTTGTCGTTGTAACGAAAAAAATTGTGAACGACAGTTAATCGTGTCGTGCTATATGTGAACAACTTCATTTAAATATACAAGCCACGACACTGTAAACTGTACGACAATCTTTTGTCACGACATAATGGGAACGCGCCTTTAGACGGTTGTAGAAGCGTTGCAGTCATTTTCAACCGATGTAAAAAAAAGGAGGAGGTTCTCAGTTCGACTGTATGTGTTTCGCGATACCTTGTGGACCGATTTTGATGATTATTTTTTGTTGAAAAGAGGGTACCTCATTGGTCCCATTTAAATTTGAAGAAAATTCCACCTCTGGCAAACTAGGGGTCGAAATCGGTTTCGCGCAATTTGCGGTAACCGATTTCAATAAAACTTGGTAAATAGGTGTAACTCGACGAACTTTTGAGATCGGTTTTTTTACTCTGTCCGGAGATTAATAGTTCACTAAATGTGACTGTATTTGACAGACGTTACAAGTTTTATTTTTATTTAAAAGCATGAAATTGAAAAATAAATATTTACAACAACAAAAAAAAACACAAATTTAAAACTTAAGGATCCATACGGACGATCCTACGCAACTCTGGTTAGAAAGCTGAGAGGCATCCGTTTATATAGAAATCCGGGATTAAACCGACAACATACATCGAAACCGACACTGGCTCAAGACTGGTGGCCCCCATTATGGAAATAATAAATAAAAGTAGCACGACGTGACATCACGACAGTGACGCTGCAACTGCGCTTCTAAATATTGTATCAAAATTGAAGTGGTGTCACTGCAGTACTTTTATAAGCCTTTAATTTGAAGGCACCTTAGGTTTTTTTGGTTCAATTCTATAATCAATGGCGCGTGCGACGATCCGCCATATGCAACGCAAAATTATGCGAATGTGTCCGTACAGGGCGTGCAGCGGGCGTGCATACAAGCCACTCTGCTACGCTTGTATGGAGTTATCATAACTGCCGCCGTGACCGAGCTATTACCATGCTGGACTACCACGTAGAGCTCCCGGGTTGGATTCCCGGGCCGGGAGGAATATTTGAATGGCCAACATTTATTTTTCTCATGAGTTTAGGTGTAATTTCTTGTTGTCTATGTGTGTGTTCATGGACACGCGATACAGGTTTTCCCAAATTTTTTTATTATACCAAGTGACGGGACGAACAAGTAGTGCGCCTGTTGGTAAGCGACGCGCCTATTCATAACAGTTGCAGTGCTACTCAAGATTTAAATAGCAAAGATCTTAGGGGCACTGCCACTGCTCCCGCCACCCTGAGACATAAGTTGACAAGTCCCATGTGCCTGTAATTACCTACACACTCAGAAATGGCTAAGGTGACAGTACTTCCCTGGATGAACTCTTTCACAAGGAGCTATGTAGCTACTTAAACCTAGTGTACGGTTACTGTTGTACGTAACTGTACACTAACTTAACTTGATTTGCTGCATTGACTTAGTCTAATTCTAGTTTTATTTTGCTGTAGTAAGATGTGCTAGTTCTAATTTTGTTGATGTGGTAAATCGAAAAACAATAAATATCAATAACGATTAACACTTAACATTAATAAATATTTAAAAAACATTTATTTTACATTTTTATTTACAATTAAGCAACATTACTTTTACACTTAGAAAAATTTTTTTATTCTATCAAACTACTCCGAGAACACCCTCGTGTTAACGGTTACCGCGATCACGAGGTAACACCCTGTAAGGACAGTGTCGCTATTCAGCTCTTACACCTAGTGCGGGGCTATGAGTGTCTGCATTATTATTATTATACTTGTCTTATTATACATAGTATAACCGGGACCTCTTCATCTAGTGCCCACAATGCAAGCCGGTGGGCCACCG
The DNA here is from genome assembly GCF_003589595.1 of Hyposmocoma kahamanoa. Taxonomy (NCBI): domain Eukaryota; kingdom Metazoa; phylum Arthropoda; class Insecta; order Lepidoptera; family Cosmopterigidae; genus Hyposmocoma; species Hyposmocoma kahamanoa. The sequence goes on from NW_020653855.1 coordinate 3,196,713, forward strand.
AGGTCGACAAATACCTATATCGTCAAACAACGACAATAACTCTATACTTACCATAGGAAATGAACCTATTTTTCCGGATTTAAATCGCGTACATTTGTTTTTTCAATCAAACCAACATTACGACGTGCGAGAGGCCATTGAAATTAAAAAAACATCCTAATTTCAACAGGGAAGATGGTTTCTCCGTACCACCAGTTTGGGATCCAGTATTTCCTCTGATTAAAAATCCCAAACAGACATAAGCCTGCAGTACTGATTAATGTGTTTTAATTTATTCTAATTTCGATTATTAAATTAATTATAAATTTAACTTAATAAAAAGTCATATTGTCAAATAATATAATTTGTAAAACAGATGCAGCGTAAATTGGAATGTTCTTTGTAAAATTAAAAATAAGGTATTTAATTAATAACTTTTGTAACTATAGTGAAAAAATAGGGTGGTTTGCATTAATATTAGACATAACTGGTTGATGACTGTACCACCTCAGTCAACCGTGACCATGGAATCTGTGAAGGGCTTGAAACGTGGCGTTAGTTTGATTGAAAAAACAAATATACGCGATTTAAATCCGGAAAAATAGTTTCATTTGCTATGTGTAACAATTGTGACAACCTAAGAACTCGATAACTATACTTACTACTACGTTGCTTTTTCAGTACACTGTCCAATTCATTCATTACGGGCACTCCACCTGAAATTGAAAAGACGTTAATACATTTTAAATTGAAAACCTCAGTGAGACTCGGAGACATTATGGCATATCTTTACTAATAAAAAAATATGCACTGGATCAGTTTTTTGCACACTTTCAGAAGGAAATTGGAAACAATCCTATTTCATAATAACTGAAATTTGAATACAGTGAATCGACCTCATTGAGTATATTACCATTTCGGTTTCAGTACGGAGACGGTTGTCAAAGGGCATAACATCAAATGTCTCGCCAAATCCAATGTTTCGCCAAATGTTTTATTGAATTATTCGCATGAATTGTAATTAAATGAACAAAAATATTGACAATGAGAACAATTAACTATTGATAAAAATGTGTCGCTGCAGCATTAAGGGATGCGGCATTAGAAAAAGCGAAAATGAACCAATAAAAATATAAATATGTGTTATTTTCCTGTCTATAAATCATACAATAGCCCAAATATCTCGTGTAATTAGACTTATTTAAGTATACCTAGTTCATTCATAAGTCTTGCCTGATTTTGCTTTGGTTACTTTAGATTACCTGTTTGTTTGTATATTTTGATGATTGTTGATAACGATTATTTTGAGATAGTGTTGTTCTTGTAAGCATACATATTATCGATATTCTGTTATTAAAACAATTCGAATACGAGGTTTTTGTTATTTCATTATTATTCTTTTATTTTTAAAGGTAACAAATAAAAAAAGAAAGAAAGAATGGTTGGAAATTATAGCACTGCCGAACATAAAAATTGGATCAAATAACATTTTCGTTTGTTCGCTTCATTTTGAAAGAAGTTTTTTAACATACTCTCAAATTACATTTTTTCTGTGCAAATTCACTTTTTTTGTAATATTTGAGCGTTTATAAATGCAAAATAACAAATTCAAAATCTCATATGACATTCTCGGATATTGCCATATGACATAAAACATTCCCAAATGGAATATTGACATACTTTAATGAAATGTTTTAATCATACATTGACTACAGTAAACTATACAAATTACAAACATAAAAAAACAGTTTCAACATTCAATTGCATGGGACATTGAGTTATCGAAGTTATGATACAACATTAAAGAAATCCGCCATTTGTGGTGTATAATTTTGGTTTAGGTAGCCACGTTTATTCCTTAGATAGGGCAGCTCCTATCCTTTATTTTTTCCTCTAAGGTACATTTGTGTCTTGCCTTCTACTGCTAATTCCTTTTTTTTTCCATCCTCTAAGGGTAATTCTCAAATTTTATTGTTTTGATTCTAAATTAAAAAATTAAGTAGCAATCAGCCCTCTATGCTTAATTTTTATTTAGTTTTTATATTATATCTATGTTAGTCCTTACGTTATAATATCATAGTTGCCTGATGTAGGATGTAGAAATGAATAAATAAACAAATAAAAATAAATTATAGATCTAAGTTTTTTTAAATTACTTTCGGTGTTTGTCTGTCTATTACACGCGTTCATCTATATACATCTATATGTATATCTTTTGGACTCGATCGAAAAATGACGGGCTGTTGAAGTTACAAGTACAGGTTTTACGAAGATTATTGTTATTTTAAGTACATTACGAAGAAAAAACGAAGAAATAGTGATGAAGAAAGTTAGAAGTATATTCCTTATTTTAAGCCTAATTACAAAAGACTTTATCCTAAAAATTCCAATAATTACGAATTCAAAGTTTTTGTTCAAAGTGATAGAAGATATTCTGATTTAAGTGAAAGTGGAAACATATATTGACTCCCACCGTTTAAGACAATTTAAAAAGCCCAAATAAGTGAACTAAGTTATTTAAGAGAAAGTGAAAACATAATGTATTAGAATTACAATGGAAAATATTACTGAGGATCCCAGAGGATCCCGATAATTAAACGAAGACATGGCTCAACGGACATGTCTATCTCTTAATAATAAAAAAATCTTTTGCATTGTGTGCTTATTTACCAGGTGTGAAAAGCCCAGCTGGTTTAGTGGGCGGAATAGGTCGTGCACTGGCGTTTGAGGGGCGAGATGCCTGTTTTTTCAATGGTGGCGGACATTTGATTGGAGAACCTGCAAACATACCGTACAACATGAATTGAGTTGAGAGAAACGTCACAGGACACATACCTAAATTTAACTATTACGATTACATAATTAGAACACGAAAAAAAAACGAAAAGAAAGGAAAAAACATAACAATTAGATAATACACAAATAACACACAAACAAGAAGCAACAATTACACAGCTTGATGTCTGCTCTCTGCATGTGCTACGACCAGAGATGGGCAAGCGGCCGGGTTTTAACCCGGCGCTTTGCTAATGTCGTGTTTAAATCCCCATTAATGTCCAATATCGTGGGCAAAAACTATTTACAATTAAATATTCGATCCGGCCGGATTCAAACCGAAGTCTTCTAGCAAGTTTCGTTACATTTTTTTCTGGCACGCTAGAAGACGTCGGTTCGAATCCGGCCGGATCGAAGGAATTTTTTCCAAGTGATCTTTGTATTAATAATTATAACAATCGACTAAATTGGTAGGAACCATGTAGGAACTTTTTTCAATTAACTTGCTATTGAATATCGTCAGAAAAGTCTTGTTGAAATGATCCCTTGTGCATCGGCACATAACTGTTACGTAAACTGTCACTCCTCCCGTACCGCGCCACTACTTCAGGAACCGCCTCAGTTAAGCGGTCAAAGAGAAGTAAAGAATTTGTAGCTTACGTGGTGTAGGGTTAAACAAGTCGACTTTTGGCGATTTGAACTCCATGTTGTCGGGATAGTCGTATTCGTCAGATTCTTGATCTGATTCTGGATCTAAAATGACAGTAAATGTTAACTTATCTAATAAAACATGCTTTGCGACGTCTAGTTGCGGAAAACAGTCCTACATACCATATTATATCTCGACTCATTCGAAGAACAGAGTCCAGTGTAATTATACAGCGAAAACAGGATAAAATACATAATCTCGTTATTCAAAGTAAGGACTTTGGTTTGGAAATATAAAATCATGCTATAAAATCGAACAACAGTCAATCTGATATCCACAGCGAAGAACAACGAACGAAATGTCCTGAGAATACGCTCCCTTGCACATAGGTCTTTGTTCTACGGATAAGTCGATGTATAATCCATTTGTTTAGGTTTGAGATGTGAATGAATTTCAATAAAAAGATTTACACTTAGTTAAGTACCTAACAAATGGACTATAATCAATAATAATAATGCTATCAGATTTGATACTGACATATAAGTTCTGATTCTAAGTATCTTAAGTGATGTTTTTTTGATGTCGACTGTGAACTGGCAATCGATACTATATAAATTTTGACAATTTTACAGGTGAAGAAAAAATTATTTGCGTCATTTATATAGCATCTGGTTTATTAAATAAAAATACACTACAGTCAATTCGGGTAACTTTGAACATTTTTTGCGTTTTTCTAATAATTTCAAATTTAATTATGTTTCTTAACAATGACTTTATTAACTGAATAGTGTTCTTTTAAGCCCTTTTTTCGTTCTTATAGGAGGAATTTAGTATATTATTCAACAAAACTGTTCTAGATTTGCTCCAAAAGTCACATTCAAAGTTGCCTTGAATTTTGGGTAACTTTGAATAAGATTAGCCTTCGATATGGAAACCGTATATTTTCTAGATATATTACAGTTTGTGTAAGATTATACGACATATTCATATTTTTTAGATGTGAATCTGTCCAAATATTCCTGACAGTGCGTTCAAAAACGACATTTGACTTGGTATTGCCATAATAAAACGAGACGAACTAATTTAGTTGAAATGAAAAACTTGTTTTTTCTTTAGATTTTTTAATTAATGCGAATAAAAATGAAAATTTTCTGTTTAATAATAAATTCTACGCTTATTTAGCTATCAAACGAGATCAAAATGAATCACCTATAACAATTATTTTAGGCAAAGTAAATACATAACAAAAATCTATTCACCCTACTCCTTGTATAAAATGTCGTCATCAATGTAAATACGGCCGCCTTTTCTAGATAGCTGTTGCTCTTTTATAATATTCACAATATCGGCTTTATTAACTTGACATGTCTCAACGTTAGAGGGCCAAGACCAACCTCCTAAAAAGCATTTTTGGAGCACTGAGACAGTAATTTCCAAAGGAGTAACTTTTAGAACTCTCCCTGGAAACAGACTACTACTACTACCTCTTCTCTAAAAACACAGTCAAACATATTCAAAGTTACCCAAATTTCTCTGTTTGGTAACGTCGTCAAAATCTAATTCGTTTTACGCGTAAATACAAAACCAAATTAAATTATTCTTTAAAAAAGCGATATATAAACCTCTACTTAAGTGTGAAAACCAAAACTTACCAGTCAATATTCAGATTTATATATTTAATTCCGATTCTAAAACTGAGCAACAAATCACACCAAACTACTTTCGCCAAGAAAAACCGCGAAAGTTTAAAAAAATACAATTTAACATTACTTTTTTCTTTCATAACTTTCGTTTAACAATTTTGTTCCGATTTAGACAGTTTCAATACTAAAAATAAAAGATCGCCATACATAAAATAAATTTTTAAATCTTTTACGCAACTACGTTCAAAGTTACACCACGATTCAAAGTTACCCGAATTGACTGTACGTATTTTTATTTAATAAACCAGATGCTATATAAGTAATTTTTTTTTCATCCTGTAAAGTTGTCAAAATTGAGATAGTACCGGTTGCCAGTTCGCAATCGATATGTCAATTTTTTTTTATTAATAATTTTGACTTGGATACAAGTCCTTTGAGCCATGTCTTCGTTTAATTATGTTTCTGTAAATATGGCCGCCACAAAGAGGATAGGCAATTTGAGGCGGCGTGCTTGGATTGACTCGGGAACGGGGACTCCTTAGAACGGGCCGATACGGGTATTTTAGTTCGAGATTCGTATAATTTCGCGTTTTAATCTTCGATTAAGGCACAATAACACTATCCTATTCCACTTTAAACTGGATTTCACAAAATAATTGAAAGTCAAAATAAAAACGACACTTTTCCCTCCATAAAGCCCAGAGCGAATCGTCAATTTATATATATATATATATATATATATATATTGATGATATCAAGGGATGAGACGAACAACCTGTCCATAACACTTGAGTGCCACTCAGAGCTTTTAACTCGCAAAGAACTTAAGCGTGAGACACACAGAGAGCGGGTGCAGTTCGGGCAAGAAACGGACGCACGCGCCCGTGCTCGGTGAGTTGTCGTCAAAAAACACTGCATTTCGGCTTTTAACGAGGGAATATAAATTTATTCGTTGTTCTATAGAAATAACTTACTTTCCATTGAAAAACGCAAGTTAAATGTATATTTTATCATAAAAAATTACAAGAAGCCGAAAAATCCTTTACGCAGCTTTTTCTCATAATTTGATATTAGAGTGTTTTGGTTTGACACGGTAGAAATATGAAAATATTTTTGGAACACCTGTAAATCCCTATATCAAAGAAATAAATGAATTTAAATATACAATTTAAAATTCTTTTTTATTCTCACCTTTCGGTCGTGGTCTGTTAATCAAATTTGGATGATTTTTAGTCTGTTTCTGCAATTGACCCGATTTTCCTGGTTTCGGTGGTGCCACTCGATTCCTCGATGCTTTTGTGTTTCGTGGTACAGTTCCATCTGAATATAATACGTGCTTTTTAAAATAATGTATATGCAAATAAATAAATTAAATTAAATTAAATTTTCAATTGACAGAAAGACAGTTCAAATACTTATGGCTTTCATTTCAAAATTACTATTTTTGTAACTAATTTCTTTCACATTGACAAGTTGCAATTTGTCAAAGCTACTCTAATTTCTAGTGATAACAAACAGATCAACTAGATGGCGCTTATTGCACAGATTTTATGGATATTACCGGCTATTCTTTTGTTTTGTTTGGGATTAGCGTCATCTACCCATAATAGTAGTAGTAAATTTGTTTGTAACACACAATGCCATGCATATTTGTCAACTTCAGAAATTAATTTTAACTCATGATCAATATTAACCGTAGTATGAGAGTTGATTCAAGAGGGAGCAGAGGAAAAATTCCTAATCTTCGATTTGATTTTAGAGAGGTATATCCACTTTAAAGTTAAAAATAAAATATTGTATGAATAACTACACGATATATTCAAGCATAGACATTAATCAGAAACATAAAACAATAAAGTTTCCTCGATAGATAAAAATCACGAAATGACCTCTAATTTTCACATTTTTTCTATTTATCCTCGAAATGCTACAGGTTATTAGGACAAAAATTAAATAATTAATTATATTTATGCACGATCGACAACTGTCACTACGGATTTTTTTTGAATCCCTTTAGTTTTAGAGTTATTCCGCTAAAACGAATTTGGTACTTTTAATGCGCAAAATTCAACATCTCCTGTCGCATGTCACGCGAACTTCAGGCATATATTTGTTTCACAAATTTGTGCGGAGCCAACGTCAAAATTTTTTTGGCATGAGCGTTCTTAAGGACTGTACATGACAAGTTAAGAGCTTTCTAATTTAAAAAATGACCAGTAGGTATAGTATAACATACGAGTATTCCTTGTTGTGGTCTAGCTAAAAGTCGATTTTTTTATAAGAGAAGAGAATATTAAATACATGTTTAATAATGCTAGTTATTGATCTAATAAAAATAGTGTCGTCTTATTTACTTCATTCACTATACATACTTTATTCCTATATTTATACACGTAAACGGTTCATTAGATTGTCCTTTTTTTTATTGAGTTATTGAACATGTTGCTATTCAATACTCCTTGTAGGTTGCCCAGGAAAAGCGCTTACAACTTTTTTGCCATACCTGCAGGTCGATTCAGAACCATACGATAAGTCTATTGTCGATATTCGATTTGATATCGTACGATTTCTTTTCATTTTTAATCACAACACCCGAATCAAACGTCAAACCGTCGTATTCGAAACCGAACCGAAATGACGTCACACCCGTACGATTACTCGTACTTCTCGACCGGCAAAGGCTACAAACATTATTCAGAACACAAGTATCGAATGAAAGTTACCGAACGTCCTATTGTTTACAAAGCAAGAATGTAATATGGAAATATCATATTACTTTAAATAAAGCCTGGATTTTGTCCAATTTTATTAATGCAAGACTAATGCATCCCTATATTTCAAGCCTTTAAAGCCTTAAAAATGTGTTTAAAAGGACTTTCATTTTTCTTATAATCTATTTCACCGACTAAATCCGTAAACGTTGTTGGATAACGATATCGTATCCGAAACCGAATCGAATGTTTAACTCGGAATGTTCTTAATAGTTCGGAAAGCCCCGTTCGATTCGAGAACGATATCCAATCGAAACATTCGGTTAAAATATCGAAGAGTTCTGAATCGGGGTCCAGGTTCAAAAACGAACTTCGGTCTTTTCTCTCTTTGCTCTGCAGGGCGTATAACTCGCTTTCCAAATCACGTGATTTGGACATTGGTCTTTTGTTGAACAGTTACAAAAGAAGGCTGGATGATATTATAAATACATAAATTACATTTCAATTAATTTTATAGTACTTAATTATTAATACAAAGATCGAACACTCAGAAAAAATTCCTTCGGTCCGGTTGATTCGAACCGACGTCTTCTAGCTTATCGTGCCAGACGCTATACCAACTCAGCCACTGGTAGCTGTAAAGGTACAAACTGGGTGATAAATCTTTCATAGATTTCTCATAGATGGCGCTACGACTAAAAAGTCGTTGAAAATCCGAATACAAAGACACGACGCAAGCACATAGAAAAATTCGTGGGGTCCGCTGGTTCGTTCTGTGGCTTAGTTGGTATAGCGTCTGCCACGGTCTTGGTCACGGTCACGGTCTTTCATGGTGTCCGATCTTTGTATTAATAATTATAACAAACTAGTGGAGTAATTTCACAAGAAATAATTGAATATAGATTTTGTAAGTCAATGATATAGATGCAATAAAAATTTATATGTTAATATTTTATTTCTTAAATCAGTTTGTGAATATCGATTTTATAAGTAGCTAGATTAACTATATATTCGCATAATTTAAAACAACAATAATTTTGTTGATATTTCATAGTAGTCATTGCATGCTGTGATGTTCCTTAAGTGTAGGAGCACTTAGTTTTAAACTATTATGTTCGGTATTTAATGTGTAGTGTTTTTCTATGTGGAATGTCCTGAATAAATAAATAAAAAGAAAATAAAAAAAATTAATAATGCAAGTGTAGGTAATAGCGCGAGGATGGGTGAAGAAAGACGCTTGAATCTCCAATTTTGCGGCGTTTATTGACGTAGTTGTATGATCGACATAGGAGACGTAAACGCGCTCACCCTCGATGTTAGCTCACCCTCCCGCCGACAATCAAGAACTTAAACTTTTTTTTTCCATCCTCTAAGGTCACTAACTCATTTGTCAAAATTGTTTGCCTTTGACATTTCATTTCGAATAAAACTTCATCTCGACTGATATTAGAATTGAGGTCGAATTAAATTGTTTTGTTTTTCAGAGATATTCGAAATTCGGAATGTAATAGTAAAATTGAATTGGATGTTATTATGAAGCAATTGTTATTATACATTTTCACAGATAAAAAAATTGTTCTAACATAACAGTTTATCTTTATGCTGGTCGTAATTAGCGGTTTTTGAACACATAGAGGGTTTATGATATGTGTGTAGATAAAGAATATAATATATAGATAGATGTTAAGGTTAAAAATTAGCATCGACATCAACCCTGGTTTACGTCCGCGGCATTGTAAATTGGGAATTTGTTAAATTCCATTAATACTGGTAAAGAAAATTGGACGAAATCGAGCAGTCTTCTTTTTGAAATCAGTTAAAAATCGTTGCAAAAATATACTTACGATGGCGGGGTACATTTTCAATTGATGATGGCGTGGGAAACGCTTTCAGTGAGATGTTGTCATCTGAAATTAAGATAAAGAAAGCATTTTATTACTAGCAGGTATTGCAATAGGCACTGAGTGCGTGTAGAATCCATGATAACAAACCCCAACGAAATCGAAACAAACACTACAAAACAAAAAACCAACGAGATAGAAGTGTCCGTGATACCGCTTATATTTTAACCAATTTTAACCAATCTACTGCCTAGTAGAGCGTTGAGTAGAGTCAAAAAATAACGCCGTATTTATTTTGAAACTCATTATAGAAGCGTTCTGTGCTCTTCTTGCTCGTGGAGCACCTGCAGCCCGATTCAGGACTGTTCGGTATTTTAACCGAATCGATCGATTGAATATTGTTCTCGAATCGAAAACGCTTTCCGAGCTATTTAGAACATTCGCGTTAAACGATCGATTGAGATTGGTATACGATATCGTTATCCAACAACGTTTACGGAGTTAGTCGGTGAAATAATAACAATAATAACGCACATACTCAACATAGCCCAGCACTATGGAAAACCTGTGTTGTACCTTGAACACACGCATAGAGAACCACACATTACACCCAAATTCACGAGAGAAATAAATCTAGGCCATACAAATATTTCTCCCAGCCCGGGAATCGAACCTGAGACCTCTGGGTGGCAGTCCGGTATGGTAATCGTTCGGCCACGGAGGCAGTTTATAATAGATTGTAAAAAATGAAATAGGTTATAAGAAAAAATTAAAATCCTTTTACATTCATTTTTAAGACTTTAAAGTCCTAAAATATAGAAATGCGTTAGTTTTGCATTAAAATAAATTAATGAAATTGAACAAAATTCAGACTTCACCTAAAATAACGACTTTCATATTACATCGTCTGACGTCTGCGTCTCCTAATAATATCACACCTTCCATGGTGATAGACAGGTGATAGGCAATCAATAATATTTTTTCCAAGTGTAGGTGTACGTATGGAGTAATTGTACGGGAGTGACGTCATTTCGGTCCGGTTTCGAATACGATTTTTTGACGTTCGATTCGGGTATTGTGAATAAAAATGAAAAGAAATCGTACGATATCAAATCGAATCGACAATGGAGTTATCGTATGGTTGTTAATCGACCTATGGTTTCCATAGTCTAAGGAGTAGAAAAGTAAAATGATTTTCACTTTTGACTTAATAATAATAATGTATTTATTCTCTTCCACAGTGGAACTTATATCTAGTATATAAACTACAGTGTATACTTTTTATTGTGGAAGACTGGTGCCAAACTAGGTAAACCCTGTGTTATGAGACACCAGGTAAACCTTTGCGGAATAAATTTGAAATTAGGAAACGAAACAAAAATTCTGTGGTAAAGTTAAAACTACTACATAAATAGTTAAGGTTAACATATAAGCAAAGAACGAACAGTAAAATACAGGCAGTCGCGCGCGCGCGTGTGTGTGTGTGTGTGTGTGTGTGTGTGTGTGTGCGTGTGTGTGTGTGTGTGTGTGTGTGTGTGTGTGTGTGTGTGTGTGTG
>NW_020653855.1:3207876-3214401 GCF_003589595.1 Hyposmocoma kahamanoa
TGTGTGTGTGTGTGTGTGTGTGTGTGTGTGTGTGTGTGTGTGTGTGTCTAATCATACCAGACCGCAAAGCAAACCTTCAGTCTCAACATGGTCTCAATATAATTAATTGATAATAACCATTTAGTTTTGCCACCTTATTCTCTCTCGCAGTCTTGTCATAGAGGGAAATACTTTTATTTAATTTATTATACAGTCGATTCCCCTGGTTGAAAAATCTTCGCGTAAATGAAGTTCTTGTCTTGACAGCTGGACAAACCATGTAATGACGTCGTATTTGTGCATTTGAGTGATCCGGTGTAAAAACAATTTCGGAATGTCTTCTTAGTACTGTCGAAAGAATCTACAGCTGACGAACAGTTTACACCTCACCTAATTTATATAATTCGACCGTAGGAAGCAAATGTGGTTTGTGAAAATAAATTCTTAATATTAGTCGTTGCGCCCTTTCCAATGGAAGTAAGTGTGACATTGACGCGCAACCCCAAGCCGTTATGCAGTAAGAAAGGATAGACTGACAAAGGATAGACTGACAAAACTTACAGTTGCCTGCTCATCGGTATTTTACAGGATATATCACGGAGAGTGTGCGATGGAATTACACGATTTAATTCCGCCTTCCCTTTTCCATAATCGGGGGACTAGGCGTAGGCTTGGACTTCACCCCTATGTTGTGGATATTCCAAAGATTCGCACGAAGCGTTACGCTATATGGCGAACGGCTTTGTAGTGGAATTCCCTGCCTGCAGACTTGTTCCCTGAACGTTATAACTTGGACCTTTTCAAGGCAAGAGTGAATAGGCAATATTTAGGTGTGCATGCTCCATCGTCGACCTCATCGTCATTTTCCATCAGGTGAGATGGAGGTCAAGCGCACACTTACATTTGAATAAAAAGACTTTTTTTGACTTTTGTTAAAACTTATTGTTCAGTAAAGAGTTGTTACGAACGATATACGCATTGTCGATCGCAACAATTTTATTATGCGCTTGAATAATACTCTGCCTAATGTTAGGTTTGTTAATGCAACGTAATAAAGATTACAACATACCTTCGTAAATGTGATCATCATTGCTCTGTGTAGGCAGAGGAAACGGAGGTCTCTCGCTGATGTCCTTGTACGTTTTACGTCCGAGTGTCGCAGGAGGACTGGCTTCTTTTATTGTCGCCTGTTTTGAAGCTAGAACAATTGTAAAAAAAATACATTTATGTAGGAACACATCATAACTCGATAGATACATTTATGGCTCCACAACGCAAATACGTTACAATGTTAGCACGATTCAAATGTAGATAAGCAGAATGCATACCAAGTTAATCTACATTATCACAAAGATCTGTGTGTGCCACTGCACTCGTCACCCTGAGACTTAAAGTTAATAAATCTCACGTGCGTATAATTTCACCAGCACTCTTACTCTTCAAAACCGGAATGCATTAACCCCTAATTTGAACATAATCTACCTATCTCTAATAGTTTCGGAGATACAGGCCCCCGAAATTTGTATCACGGCTATCATTGACTTATAAACAAATGGACGACGGGTCTAATACAAAAACCACGAAAAAAATGTCCCAAGTCAACCTATTTAAACGTAGTGACATGTTAAGGAATATGAAAAAGCTAAAACGTTGAATTTAAATTGTAATGTCATCGCAGTACTGTCTAATTTTGCTTGCTTCGCTGTCAGTCGAACAAACGAAGACTAAAGCGTAAATGACGCTCTGTATACGATTTTGACGCCCTATAAGTTCGGACACTTTTTAGCGCGGACCCGACGTCCGTATAATTGTAAATCAATGGCGGCTATATTGTTTTGAAATTTTTTTCCTTGTTGAAACTGCCCAGGGTGAGAATCTGTGAAATTTATGGTTTTTGATGTCATTTTTTCCCCCAGAAGAAGGGCGGGAAGGTATAATGATGTATAGGAATAATGGTCGGATGGGTTCGGTTTTGGTGCAGGAGAAATTCTGGATTCGACAGATTCGTTATTCGGTACATTCGCTATTCGACAGATTAGCTAAGAGAAAGAAGAAGGGAAATTAAAATTAAACGTATATATTATATATTTTTTAAATTATATATCGAAAAGACAAATTGAACAGTTTAACGGCAGAAATAGGGAACATGATAGTACTTCCCTGGACGAGTTATTTCTAAGGACCTCCACTACTACTACCGAGATATGTATTTACCCTTTAATACTTATTATGGACTTGGTCTTCCAAAATTTCTAAGAAAAGTTTTATTTGTTCGCTATTCTGCTTGTGGTATTCAGTCTACAATGATATCGAAATGCTCCGCGTAGAGAATGGAACGAAACTGGCTGCGTTGCATTAGGTTTCATTGTTGACAAGGGCTGTAGGTGATTTACACTTCAGAGGATACTAACGCGGATGCTAACGCGGAAGCTGTTTTTTTTACCTTAACATCACTTGGTGTTAAGGATGCCCTGCTGTGATACCGAATTGTGTATTGCTGATCACTTTCTAACCTAACTTAGTGAGACAAGACTTTGCCATCTTGCATTCTCCATACATGCCAAACAAAGACTTACGCTCGTAGTGACGGAGGGAATGCGTGAGTATTTTGATATCATTTTAGCGAGAACAGCACAGGCAAAAGAATTATTATGTACATACTACATAAAAATAATTACTATATATTACTATGCATATATATAGCGCCTTAAATACAATACAGCCGCGTGGTTCGGTTTCCTTACGCCACACTATTGTTTTGAAAATTTATATTACTTTGAGTTCTTTTGGGGTTATGAACAGTCCCATATCTTTTCTGCATAAGTTTTGTTTATAGTGACCCTCTCTATCAACCTTTTGGTTATACGGGAAGAGCACTATAACATGTGCAAGCAAGCCCACACAGGGATCTTCTCAGTCACGTACTGATACCCAGTTCAACCCGTTTGCACAGATTTCATACGGTTCTCAAAAGGCTAGCGTCTTGGGTGAGCTGCCCCGGGTGCACGTACAGTGCCCTCCCTATTTTCCAGTTAGGTACCGAAGCACGGCACGCGTCTTCCCGTTGCACATTGCGCAACTAGCGGTAGCCACCGCTAAGCTGCCGACTCTAAAGTTCATTACCATATCTCATCACACTCCCATAATCAAGCCATTAATCCGTGACACCTGATGGAAAGTGAGGATGAGGTCGACGTTGGAGCATGCACACCTAAATAATGCCTATTCACTCTCGCCTTGAAAAGGCCCAATTTCTACCGTTCAGGGAACAAGTCTGCAGGCAAGGAACCCCATAGCCGTTCGCCATATAAATATGGAAGCGAAACGCTTAGTGCGAATTCTTGGGATATCTACAACATAGGGGTGGAATACAAGCTACATCTAGTCCCCCATTTTCCATCATGAGGAAGGCGTTTGTAGTTAACTTCCATTATGGTAAACTTTTACAATTAATTGGATAGTATGCCAGAAAGATGGTTACTTATTAAATAAAAACTTTATGCGACAAGCATAAAAGTCAATGGCGACAAGTGAAAAAACCTTTATAGTAGGTTTTTAACATTTTCACTGCAACAAAATATATATAAATAAGTTAATGAGCACACATTAGCGTTATTATGAGTGTTCAATTTGGAACATCATGTATTTAACAACAAAACCTGCACAAGAAATGGCCTCATTATCAGGCAACAACATAATTCACTACTTAACAGAAAAGAGCTTCGTCGGCAACCAACACACATAGCACACTAAGAAAAACCTATCATTATGTATTAGTCATAAAAATTGTATAAATAATAATAAGAGTTGTAAATATACTCAGTTATCCACTACCATCTGATTTTAACTCATCAAAATCATCATACTACCTTACATACTACTTACATACATTAGTACTACCCGTATTCTGCTGCTAAAAAAAAATTTCAGTACAAGTTGTAGCTTCTTATACCAAATATGTAAACTTTTTCATTGCGCAAAATATTATTTCTAAGAACATTACTAATATATCTAAAGAAGAGATGATAGAGACCTGAAAGGATACGTTCCAACATATAATATCACAAGAACAATCCTTACACACACAATTAGATAACACGGTTTGGAAACAAATTAGCTCTCAATTCTCGATCTCCACGAAACTAGTTATGTATAAACATAATTAATTATTTTAGTTATAATTTTACTCATACTTTGTTATGGTTCCCAGATCGTGAAATGCAACCGAGCAGTGGTGCGTTGCAGTTCCAGACACTCGAGCGAGCCCACAAAAGAGCAACCTCCGCGCCCGCGTCCACCTACAAGATATTCTACTGAAGCCACGAAGCCAAAAATACAAGACAACCAACTACCACAGATGACGGGATTTACAACCTACCGTTGAAACAGACATTCCAAGATCCAAAGATGATCAAAAATAAAAATATATAGAATTATATCAGCTGGAGTCCTGTTCCTGAGAGATGGCAGAATGCTCAACTTTGAACATCACATATTTAACAACAAAACGCTCTTGCGCTCTTGCGTTTGCGTCGTAACATACATTTAAACTGTCACAAGAAATGGCCTCATCATCAAGCAACAAGTGCAACATAGTGACATAAGTCGCTTCGTCGGCAACCAACACGCATAGCACACTAAGAAAAACCTGTTATTATGTATTAGTCATAAAAATTGTATAAATAGTAATAAGATTTGTAAATATACTCAGTTATCCACTACCATCTGATTTCAACTCATCAAACTCATCATCCTGCTTAGTACTACCCGCTACTCCTCTCACTGTGGCCAAGACACCTTTAGCCATCAGTAGATCGGCCTTGTGAGTCTGCTTGACCGGCAGTGAGAATACCATTCCAGTACACATTGCATGACGTGTACTTCCTTCCGTCTTTGTCACCTTAGGTCTCATGGTGACAGACTTCTCGTTCATATCTTACATATATATTTCTCCGTATTAGATAAATTCATTGGAACGACTCTTGAGGTCTCACCGTTAAGGTTAATAGGTTAGTTTATATTTTTTATCTTAACTTTACCATAATTTTATGCACAGCAGGCGGTTGGTATTTGCTGCATACAACACACACTACATTGTCAGACAAGCACATTATACCTAACCGCACGCTGTTTAAAGAGAAAAAATATATCAAAGTGGTAGTGGAGAACATTTTACTAATAATAACACATCTCTCTGGTTTCTATTTAAGCATAATTAATTTACGTTCTATTTTAACTAAAAGGAATAATCTAGATGATCACCTTTCACATGAAGATTTTCCAAACTCTCATAGATACCGCTCTCGCCTCGACGTTTTTTTCGGGGTTTTGTCTTCTCTCCCGGCGTCGTACTATATCGAGCTTCAAAATAAAAAAAAATGGATTTTACATTAAAAATATTATAATATTACGGCATTACGAAAAAAATATTAAAAATCTGTCATAATTTAGAAAGTATTTAACAACAATAATACATTATTATGTTACATTAATCGCAATAATAGCTTGAAAATATTGCAAGATATACAATATTTTCCTGGTTTTTAACAAGGCCACAAACAGGAACTGAAAGATGTGTCATTATTTTATTCGTACACAAATATAATACGTGACTTGTATTAATAATGTCGAAATTAAATTAAGGCAAATGGCATGTTGTCGGATTGAAGATTCAATTTCTCCTTCTAGTGTCACACACATATTAAAGCAAACAAAGTGAAACACACAGAGGGCGGGTGCGGGTCCGGGTTCGGGTCGGGACCGCGGCGGGTCTA
The DNA here is from genome assembly GCF_003589595.1 of Hyposmocoma kahamanoa. Lineage (NCBI taxonomy): Eukaryota > Metazoa > Arthropoda > Insecta > Lepidoptera > Cosmopterigidae > Hyposmocoma > Hyposmocoma kahamanoa. The sequence goes on from NW_020653855.1 coordinate 3,213,630, forward strand.
AGGTTCAACTCCCACTGGCGCAAAGTCGAAGCGTCGCGTCGCGTCCTGTTTTTCAACTACAACGCTTTAACCAAGTGTCGACACACGATTCCATATTTGCATAACACATTGTTCCTTAATAATGGGAAAATAGAGATGAATTATGCTGTAGGCGAACCACATGACGCGTCGCAACGCTTCGTCTTTGCGCCAGTGTGAGTTAAGCCTAATTGCCAGCAACCAGCACGGTAACTGTTCAGCCACGGAGACAGTTAAATTCGGGTCAACATGTCTTCTTAGAGCTCATTCAGCACTCTGAATGAGCACTAAGAAGACAGGCGCAGATGCGCAGGTCTTGGCGTCTTCCCTTTCACAGTGCCGAAGCGACAAAAACTGTCGAAGTTGCAAACAGACGTTAGACGTACTGAGAATGGTATGGGTGGATCGAGTAAATACATCTACCGTTGTCCGCCTCGAGGCAGGCGCGCGCAGCCTCTGTGAACCCAACGAGCGTCTACGTACATATTTGATTTACATGCACCCGCGCCCGCAGTCACTCTGAATAAGGCCGTAGATATGTGTATTTATTAATCCCGAAGGTTGTAGATTGTATTAATTTAATTTCTTAACTTACCTCTGTCAGTGTCAGTTCGACTTTTTGTGCTTCCCTCTAGACGCTCAATTATTGCAGCCCTTTTAGCTGTAATGTGTTACATGGCATCAGTTTATAAACGGTCAATCCATGCTAATATTAGGGGTTAAAGTATGAAATTGCCGTTTTATTGCAATAGGT
>NW_020653855.1:3214801-3225806 GCF_003589595.1 Hyposmocoma kahamanoa
GATTTTCAGTACAAATCGGCAATTTCATACTTTAACCCCTATTATTATAAATGTGAAAGAAACTTTATTACGTTTTCACACCTAAAAGGCTGAACCAATTTTGTTGAATTTTGGTGTAGACATAGATGGGACCTAGATGATATATACAGGCTACTTTTTGTCACAATATTCTCAGTGCAGACTATTACATGTATTTGCTAATATTGAAATCGGTTACCAGAAATTGCGCGAAAACGGATTCATCCCCTAGTTTGTCACCCTTAAAGGTGGAATATTTCCTTCAAATTTAAATGTGACCACTACTGAGGTACCCTTTCCAACAAAAAAGAATTATCCAAATCGTCTCACAAGTGCTGGAGTTATCGCGTATCGTACAAACAAAAAAAAACCTATAGACGAATTGAGAACCTCCTCCTTTTTTTGAAGTCCGTTATTTTATTTTATTTTAAAGGTACACAAATAGAATGTAATCATCACATAGTAACAGATACAGTTTGATACATTAATAGCCTAGACCACATTCCAAAAACACTACAATCTCCAAATCCAAGACGAAGAAATTAATAAAGAAAAAGAAATTAATAAGTAAATTTACAGTGATTTGTGCAAATAGTTAAAAATAATAGTAATAATAATATAACAGAACCCAAAATGATCAAAAGCTAAAACTCAAGCGATGTAATTGCGTCTTGTATGAATTAATAATCGAATTAAAAATATCGAGATGAGCATTACCTTGCTTAAGTTCATCATAAGCTCGACACATTTTCACTATGGGGTTATAGAAAGAGATATTATTTTTTATATACATTAAGACGAAAAATTCTCGGCACCCGGAGACGTACTTAGGTTTGGTTTAGACGTTTACGTATTAAAATTAATTTGGCTTAAAAGATCGGGACAATCCACCATGGAATGTATAATTTTATGTAAGTAAATGAGTTCATTAAAATCTCATCTTTTTTAAAAACAAGTCTTAAAGGGGGTATAAATAGGGGATGAAAGTTTGTATGGAGAACCAATTGTTTCTTAAGTAAGTAGTACAGTAGGCTACTCCAAGTACTTATTCTACGTAGGCGAAGTCACGGACAACAGTAGGGTTAGCATGATAAAGCGCGAGATACTGCTATTCTCGCATAGAGTATCTCGTGCTTTATGTCGCTCTCAAGTACTACTGCTAGTGCAAAGTTGTTATTTGACGCAAGTGTTTGTATTGAAAACTGAGGAAGCGAAAGATGCTAAGATTCAAAAATAGAATGCTGAGCGTATGTAGCGAGGGTTTCAAGGTACGAGACGCAAAATAACTTTGCTGCCTTTTTTTAACACACACTCATGGCCCCGCACTAGAGAAACCCTGTATCGCGGGTGCCATGGACACAGATATAGACAACCACAAATTACATCCAAACTCAAGAGAGAAATACCTGTGGGCCATACAAGTATTTTTCCCGGCTCGGGAATCGAACCCGGGACCTCTGCGAGGCAGTTCAGCATAAATAACCGTTCGGCCACGGGGCAATTCAGCTGCTGCTTTGGACGTGTTCTGTTTTCTACAATGAATCTCGACGTTGATAAATTTATATTTTCTATTGAAAATCGACCAAATTTATCTTCATATTTTCTTAAATCTTTGTAGTGAAGTTGAAATGATCCATTTATCGATCTGGTTCGTAAAAAGGGATATATCCAATATCTTCGGTGTTTTTTTATTTGAGTAAACAAAAACCAAATAGACAGTATAACTGCAGCGTGAATGAGTTCTGTATTATTAATTCTTGTCAAAGAGGGATCTCGGCTACATATACAATCACTACGGCTATCAACTGCGAAGCGAGTACTTTAAGTGACTTGGGCCCTCTAAACCGCTGCCCCCGCGCAGATTAAACCACGCGTTGACGCAGGTCTGCGTCTCCGCCACCGCGCGCTTGATTCCGCGTCTCGCGCTCCGTCGCGGCGCGCGGTGCAGTGTGTTAATCGCCTTAATAGTGTTAGCGAAACACATCACTTTTCACCTCACTCATTTTCACCTCACTCACAGCGAGAAAAATGATAGATGAAAGAAAAACAGTTGAACTATAATAAATAAAATTAGTTATCGTTGTCAATTTAATGTCAAAAATAATAAGAATAAAATATACCAATGGATTTATATTATATAAATAATGTACCACAAATCGCGTACTTTAACGTGTCATTATGCTTTTTTTTCATCGAAAGGTGCACCTCAGTACTTCGTCAAATTCCAATTTTAAAAACGCTTTTGCGCGCAGATTTCTAATGAGAAAGAAAGCCTTTCCAAGCTAGTGAGGTGAAAAATGAAATGTTATAATATAAAGTATAATAAGTATAATTAGATAAGTAGTGGAACTGCCGTATGTCCCGTAAACAACTGGTGCCAAGGCGCGCTAAAGGCCGCGTCAGCGGCTTGATGCGACAAGATACACGATCGCATGAAGACAATTCCGCGTTAATATTCGTAATTTTGGTGATCCCCTGAACCCTCATGAATTAAAAAGTGTGTTATTTTGAATAAGTCCAAAATTATTCAAAATTTGTTTAATGGCTTTCGAAACTTTTGAATTTACCTTTTCTTTTAAAATGTACGATGATGACAGTTTGAGATATTATAATTAACAAGACGACGGCGCCTACGCTTCCTCCAATCACGTAGATCACATTTTTATTGGTCTCTTCCTCATCTTTGTTTGATGGCGCTGAAAAAGGAAATAAAATAAAATAAATTATTTACAAATGAACAATCACCATCTTTTTCTTTTTTTTATGATACTAAGTGACGAGACGAGGTCATGCGCCTGGTGGTAAGAGATACGCCTGTCCATAACAGTTCCAGTGCCAGTCAGAGTTTTAAACCATAAAGATCTGAGGGGCACTGCCACTGCGCCCGTCAAATGCCTGTAATTTCACCAGCACCCTTACCCTTCGAAACCGGAAGACAGTAACGTTCTTCGTAACCGCTTGGCGTCAAAAATAGGTAAGATATATACTCGTACAGATAAGGCTTTCCGTATCCGGTTCCAATATGGCTACGTTTGTGGCTTTTTAAACTAGGAATATGTGTATTGATAAGAACAAAAAGTATTAAGATCCTTTTCGAATATGATCCTGCGCTCTAGTTCTCCGTCCAACCTACCTCCAAAATAATTACTGTCAAATAAGTAACACTCGACCAAATTAAAAAACGCATGCACGCCAGCTGGTTACTGCAGCAGCATATCTGTATTATACAGATAATAAATAATCCTACATAACTGTATTATACAGTTTGACTGCAGGAACTAAACAAGTCTCAATTGAACATGATTGATTGAGTTTTTAGGGTCAACAAACATACCCGTGACTGTAACTTGTGCAGTGGAACACTGAAGTTCAGAAAAGGCAGAGTCATTTTGATGGATTTTAAAGTCTCCTGTACAATTCCATGTTCCATGCATTGATTTCGTTATGTTCTGTAAAAAAAAGTTATTTTAAATTCGGACAGATAACAGTTTTAAGCACTTGTGCATTTTTCTTTTTGTGGTGAACCATTAAGAGTAGCAACGACAATCGGAGCTTTAAATCTCAAAACTCAGAAGGGCACTGCCATTGCGACTGTCGCTCTGAGTGTAAACTGTGTGTGTGGGTACGTACTAATGGCTTCATCTGATTCTTCTTCCGTTAATATATTTAATATTTTTTTTATAACGTCAAGTGACGGGACGAACAAGTCGTGCACCTGATGGTAAGCGACACGCCTGTCCATAACAGTAACAGTGCTACTCAGAGCTTTAAATTGCAAAGATCTGTAGGGCGCTACCACTGCGCCCGTCACCCTGAGACATAAATTGACAAGTCCCATGTGCTGTAATTTCACCAGCAAAAGACCCTACCAAACCTGAACACAGTAATGCTGACATTAGTGCTTGGTGGCAGAAATAGGTAAGGTGGCAGTACTTCCCTGGGCGAACTCTTTCACAAGGAGCTCTACTGCTACTAAATAATTATATATTATTTTAAATAATTATAATAATTTACGCGACACGTTACTTCAGTCGCGCGTCTATCGCTAAACAAATTGAACAGCTCTGAAATGCCGCTAACCACAACCACAGCGCGAGCTAAATTAATAATGGACATTGTTAGTGGAAATAGATCGGCGAGATTTCAATTCTCGTCTCTTCTTATCTCGCCAGTGGAAAACCATCTTAAGACGCGGCGCGCGCTGGCTGGAGGGCACGGCAGGGGATTTGTAGGCGACGAATAATAAACTTTACTTTTATAACATTATAATTGAAATTTTTGGCCGGTGAACCATAGCTCGATGGTCAGCCACTGACAAGTCTCTACTCCTAACTTTTAGCAGAATACCAAACGTATAAAGTCCAGAGAGTGTCAAAACACTCTATGGACACACAACTGAGATGATTTAAAATTAGTAGACTTGAAGTCCTGAATAGAGGGGAGGGAAGTACGCTGTCGCAACGCTACGTTCGGTATGCCATACCGTTACACATTTGCCGTCAATATGTACGCGCTTGTATTTTGCCGAAGGATCCTTTGCCATACCGTCCAGCCAATGGGCGCCGGGTAATGCGGGTGTAGGGACACTGTATCGAATCCTACAAATGTCAGTCCTACAAATTTTCCCTACTTAAAGGCATAGTAAAACACTTGAATTAACAGGTCTTTGTCTTTTTTTATTGACTTATGATTTTTGATAGAAAAAAAATAACAAAAGATTTTGATTAATTCAATCAATTAATCAATTCAATCAATCGTCATTTCACATAATTGGTGTTACTTAAGAGGGAGCATGCCAAAAAAGTTTTGGCATTGGCTCCGCCCAAATTTGTGAAACAAATATATGCCTGAGTTCGCGTGACATGCGACAGGGAATGTTGAATTTTGCGCATTAAAAGTACCAAACTCGTCTTAGCGGAATAACTCTAAAACTAAAGGGATTAAAAAAAAACCGTAGTGACAGTTGTCGATCATGCATAAATATAATTAATTATCTAATTTTTGTCCTAATAACCTGTAGCATTTCGAGGAGAAATCGAAAAAATGTGAAAATTAGAGGTCATTTCGTGATTTTTATCTATCGAGGTAACTTCACTGTTTTATGTTTCTGATTAGTGTCTATGCTTGAATATATCGTATAGTTACTCATACAATATTTTATTTTTAACTTTAAAGTGGATATATCCCTCTAAAATCAAATCGAATATGAGGAATTTTTCTTCTGCTTCCTCTTAAATTGTCAATTTCCCACTCCACCTCTGTGCAATCACTTAAAAACAAAAGTCTATTTGGTAAAAGTCTGTTTCTCGTCTGATACTGTGTGGTCTGCTTTTGAGAACAAACCTTCTGAAGAAGGAACAAACTTCTTTTAAAGAGGCAAATGGTGGCATACACTATACAGCCAAGAAATTTGTCATAAAGGTTGCCATTAAAAAAAAATCGCTAGGTGGCTTGCGTTATGATATGAGGAGTCTTAAGCACGAATTATTCGAAACGATTATGATACTTGTCAAAAAGGGTTACCTATCGGAAGTCCGAAATGACATTTTCCAGAAATAACGTTTGCTCGAATTTTCATAACCTCGAAAGTGATTTTGAGTGGAAAATGTTTTTCTTTTAAACCTAACCTAACCGAACCTAATCGTGTCTTTGCGATAAAGATCCAACATATCCTGAAAGAACAACGGTTTCGTTATAATTCGGTTTTCGGGGTAATGAAAATTCGAACAAACGTTATTTCGGAAAAAATAAATTCGAGTACCAAAGTATTGGTATCGGAGGGAAAAGTACTCGATACCAAAAAGAATCGATACTTTTTCCATGTCTCTAACTAAGTGATGATAACCCTCGAAGATAAATTTGTTAAACTTACTTTAACTGCTTCACTTGTTTTTGGATTTATTTTAACGCTTCTGAATTCCTCAACAGTAATGTTACCTTCGTTGTCGTTCACGTCACACCTGGAATAAAAATCATTAAAAGCGGCTATGATCATCTTTGCTGTGCGCAGGTCTCCTCCAAGGAAAACAACTCAGGCCATTACACCGATGGGGCACACAATTTGGAGCCCTCAGACGTGTTCTTCCGTCACAATGTTTTTCTTTATAAATTAAATGAATAGGACTTTATTCATCAAACACACCCACATGTATACATAGAACATCACACGATATTATATACTAATAAATTATGAGCTATGAGTGATGAAAAGGACCAAGACTCAACATAGTGTTGTTTTTCAGTCTCCGTCTGTGTTCTCTGTCGGAAATTGACGGAGCATAACTTCAACAAAAGGACTACAAACAAACATCGTTGATGTAACTAAAACTATTTATTTATTGGTTACGAGTGATAATAATACAAACATCAAGCAAAAACAAACAAATCTAATCAGGACACCAAAGGGTACAAATGACTGTTATCAGACTGTACGAATTTCTATTCCACAACGGACCAGGAATATGACGACGTCTGTTGCAAAATAAGAAATTCCTTGCACTCCCGTTTGTACGTATGAAAAGACTCAGCCGTCTTCACTAGTGGTGGAAGGTCATTCCAACATTTATAGGCGGCATAGCAAAAGCTGCCTCTGAATGTCAGATGTCCTTTCCGCATTTGTAACATTGGGTATCTAATTAGTCGAGTGAACTTCCAGTTCAATTTATAAGCCAAATACTGAGGCGTACTCAATCGTAAGTTGAATATGAACCCATATTACATAGTACATAGAGAGTCAAATTCTAGACGTTTTAAATTCAATTTCACGTACTGCACTATTGGGGAAAGCTTGGAGTATGCTGGTGTTAATCCTCAAACAAAGTGTGTTTAGAGCTTCAGGGTAATGCATGGCTTACTGTGAAATTTATACCAGCGCATTGCCAGAGTATTCACCAGATAGAAAGTGATAACTACCGTCTACTGGTTTAAGATCCCAAATGCGTTTTCAAAATGCGCTAGAATTATTATCTTAATAACATAACAGTGCTGCCATGCAGCTCAAATAGGTAATACGGTGGTGGCCACTCATATGATCCTCCAGTAACTACGATACAAGTTTCCATTTCCGTCATAACTTATTAAGTATATCTTTTGCTTACAGTACCGGCGACAAAATATTTTTTTGAGAGATCATAAAAAACCATAACCCAGTTTTAGAATATTGACATTGTTTACTGGTATTTCAGCTATGCATCGTTTGGGTAAGTTCCGATAAGTCGAACAGGTTACCTAATTTTAACTATTTTTGGAAGAGAATTTTGTGCTGTTTATATTGTTATTTAAAACATGTATTTGACCATTTCGACACATCCGAAGAACATAGTCCGATGTGATTATATAGCGAAAAGAAAGTAAGTACGTTACGACAATAATTTCGTTATTCAGACAAGGTCTATTGTAAAGGTGTTTTGAGGATTTATATATCTTATTTCGCTTCGGAAATATAAAATCGAACACGTCGATCTGACATCTACAGCGAAGAAGAACGACCGAAATGTACTATGTCGAGAGAACAAGTAGTCTTGCACATAGATCTTTGTTCTACAGATGAGACGATTTGTCACTTAGCCTCGTGCTAGTGGGCGTGACATGCTATGATGGCCGATTTGACATTTGTCGGCTCATAAAGTTTCGTATTATTTCATAACTACGTTGAAGGAGCTAATTGATGTACGTACATTGTTGTCAACAGTGACGTGTAGTAAAATATATGGATGTAAAATTGTACGACACAACTCGGCATTGCTTTATAAATTTGTAGATTTATTTTTCAAGTTTGGCTTTAAATTTGTAGCCAAGTCTATTTTATGTAATAAACGATTTATTTATTAATTTACTAAAGTTCCAAATGGATAAATGAATTTAGTTCCAAATGTGACTTACCACAAAGATTCAACCTCATGATATACCCCCTCAACTTTGAATGTGAGAGGGCTACCCTCACTTATCGTCACGTTGTTTACAATAGTACATTGGCGGTTTTCGGACACTTTGAAAATTATTATTTTTCCCTCTGGTGGTTTGTCATGAAAATAATAAACACAATATTAACATACAAAAGGAAAATAAGTGAATTAATCGAAGAAAATTTAATGAAATTACGCTGGGTTATTTGTAAAATAAACACCTTCTCAGGTCTATACTACTGACATCACAAAACAACTTTTCGATACCTCCATTGAACACAATGCCAACTTAGTTTTTTACTGTTCTGTTTTTATTTTATTTTTTCACAAAATTAGTTATTTTTTGTTTTTTGTTTCTTTTTTTTTCAAAAATTTGGGGAGCCATATTTATATATGGCTCTTTAGAAAAACAAGAGATAATGACCAAAAAATAAAGTTAGCGTAGCGTTCTTATAAATTGGATTATATTTAAGTTCCAAGTTTAAAAATGATTGTTGTTGGCGCCTGTTTTCTGTTGTAATTTGATAGCTGTACGTGTTTATAAAAAATTAATAAACTGTAAGTACATTTTCTTGGGCCTTGCTCACTGTGCCTACAGTTCCGGTACCTACCTATCTGGAAAATAGGGACGGTGCTGTACGTGCACCCGGGGCGGGTCACCCGAGGCACTAGCCTCTCGAAGAACCGGATGAAGTCAAGTGACAGAGGTGTGGACTGCACTGACAGAGGACTGTGACAACCCTGGTCACTGGCTGATTTGGGATCAGAACCTGAACTTGTAAGGTTCCTGTGCGAGCACAGGTCATAGTGCCCTTCTCGTATTCAGGGTAGGTAGGGTGGGGTCACTATAATGAAAACTAACGTAGAAAGATATGGAGCTTGGGCCTTGTTCACTCGTTGTTAGCACCCACCCGAACCCATTGACACAGTCCGCCACAATCATGATATTCAATAAAATTAATTTTAAAATATATTCTTACCAGCTTCAACGAAAGGAAAATGGAAATAATACATTAAAACGCATAGAAGACACTCCCTAAACATTTTTCAAATAAAAATGTTTTATACTTCAATTGCAAAACCGTGCCATTTTACAAATGAACGCACGTCAGTGTTGAATCATACTAACAATACTCAAGGGTGACCACAAATTTCGTTATTTTAAGGATAAGTTCACATATATAAGGGACTGTCTGTTTCAATGCTACGGAAAGTAAACTGCGGCTTTCCGGCTGTATACCATTTGTTGAAACAACTGGCTTGCTGATATTTTCAAATTATAATGGGATTCGAAGACATAGTTATTTGGATATTTACACAGTCAGGTCATAAGTATTGTCACACAGTAAAAACTTTTCTTTTAGAATGCTGGCCACAAAAAAGTTTATTGAATTCGAATTTCGAATTGTTCATGAAAATAAAAATGTATACTTTTTAGAATTTTACTCATTTTTAAATATGGAGTGGACGCTTAAAGAAGACCGTGTTGCAGTTATTGCGTTGCATCGTTGCGGTTACGCGCCAATTCAAATTTTTGACATACTGAAAAATTTGAATATAACCAAAAGATTCGTTTATCGTACCATCAAACGATACAATGAAGACTCTAGTGTAGATGACAGGTCAAGCAGTGGTCGCCCTCGGTCTGTTAGGACTCTAGCAGTGATAAAAGCTGTGAAGGCGCGAATTCAAAGAAATCCCAAACGTAAGCAGAAACTGTTGGCCCTTCAGATTGGGTTAAGCAGAACCACGGTGAAAAGGGTGTTAAATGAAGACTTAGGGCTTCGGGCATATCGAAGAAAAACAGGACATCGTTTGAATGCTCGTCTAATGGACCTGAGACTGAACAGATGCCGCGCTTTGTTGAAGCGGTATGCGGGAAAAAAATATCGGGAAATTCTTTTTTCAGATGAAAAAAATTTTACCGTAGAAGAGAGCTACAACAAACAAAATGATAAGGTGTACGCACACAGTAGTGAAGAAGCGAGCAACCGTATTCCGCGTATCCAACGAGGTCATTTTCCATCCTCGCTCATGGTATGGTTGGGAGTTTCTTATTGGGGCTTAACAGAGGTACATTTTTGTGAGAAAGGTGTAAAAACGAATGCAGTTGTGTATCAAAATACACTCCTGACGAACCTTGTGGAACCTGTTTCTCATACCATGTTCAATAACAGGCACTGGGTATTCCAACAAGATTCGGCGCCAGCTCATAGAGCGAAGAGCACACAAGACTGGCTGGCGGCGCGTGAAATCGACTTCATCCGGCACGAAGACTGGCCCTCCTCTAGTCCAGATTTGAATCCGTTAGATTACAAGATATGGCAACACTTGGAGGAAAAGGCGTGCTCAAAGCCTCATCCCAATTTGGAGTCACTCAAGACATCCTTGATTAAGGCAGCCGCCGATATTGACATGGACCTCGTTCGTGCTGCGATAGACAACTGGCCGCGCAGATTGAAAGCCCGTATTCAAAATCACGGAGGTCATTTTGAATAAACTTTAGTGTCATAAGAATCTATGTTTTGTTAAGTTCATTTTGGTATATAAATGGTTACATAATGAATAAACTGGTTTCAATTATTTTATATTAAACATGTGACAGAATTTATGACCTGACTAGGTATAGATTATTGATATTTATTTATTTTTATTTTTTTACAAAGTGCTAGCGCTAGCGCTAAAAATTCATTTATTTGCACACCACACAGAAAAAAGCAATCAAAATTAAAAAAACAAATGAAATAAACAACATAGTGAAAAAAAAAAGAAAAACATAATACCAGCACAAACAGAAAAAAAAAGAAAAAGTAAAAGATAATTTTAAAAAACATTCATACTTGAGACACAAATAAATAATTACGGAACAAAACGAATATGTATACATATAAGTGTGTGTGTGTGTGTGTGTGTGCGGCAAATAGTAAATTTAAAAAGAAGTTGTAATTCCAATAAAAAAATCGATAAACAAACTATTGAGGCCGGTAATTTTTTTCATAAAACAGTTATAATTATGAACCTTTACATATTCGATATACAGGGTAATTTGTAAAATTCTAACAACCTTGCGAGACTATATATTA
>NW_020653855.1:3245806-3263432 GCF_003589595.1 Hyposmocoma kahamanoa
ACGCTTTAATATTGTATATTTTGTTAACAATCCATGACAACAAACTCAAACGGAAGGTAAATAAAATTTGTAGACGTCTGGGGCTTGTGGCAAATAGCAAGCGTGTGTGAACCGCCATTACCTTTGACTGTATTTATTAGGTATCAAATTTTTTTCCTATAAGTGATACATGTAAATCACGAGCGCAGCTTGTCATTAATTTTTTGTTCTTTGATAGTCTACAACACTCTATGACAGTAACTTCTCGTTAAAAATTGTTTAGGGTCCTAACGAAAATGCAATTTTCACAATTAACCTAAACGTCTTAAAGTGTATTTTTATTTTTGCAGCTAGGAAGCCAAAAAGTCAACAATGGATGGTATTTTCCGAACTTAGGATGATTTCAGCTAGTTACACAAACACTTCACGTTTATGTTTTGACCTTATGAAGACAGAGAATTTAATTGATTTTAACGTTAGCAATAGTATGGTCTCTACACTGTCGGTAAGTTTGTGTCGCCACAAGCAGGGTCTTTCCATCGTCTATGGCACGGAAGAAAAACCTCATACAATCAGTTGCCATCGGGCGCCCCCCCACACCTCATCTGGTTCAAGTAAGTCGTCCTTAGGGAACGACTCGCTGACAGCCTTGTTGCTTTCCTGACAATGTCGCTACAATATGCGGGGGGCGGAGAGAGACTTTTCTCGTTACTTTTTTATTATCTGCCGTAACTCAACATCTGAGTGACGATCTGCGGAAGATTGCTGGCAGGAAATGGATGCGTCAAGCCGAGAACAGGGCGAAATGGCGTGCATTAGGGGAGGCCTATGTCCAGCAGTGGACTGCAATAGGCTGATGATGATGATGATGATGTAACTCAACATTGGTTGTAAACAGTTACAGGGATTGCCAGCATTTACTGCACCAAATTTTACCATGGACTTACGAGGAAACAACATCTCTTTAAAATTTCATGACATGAATGAGTATGAAGCTGTAAAATCGAAATTTGTAAGTTCAAATTGATTGAGTTCTTAGGTTTTCGCGATTGTTACATATAGGAAATGAAACTGTTTCTCCGGATTCAACCGTGACCATGGGATCTGTAAAGGACTCGAAACGTTCGTTTGTTTGAAAAAACAAATATACGCGATTTAAGTCCGGAAAAATAGTTTCATTGCCTATTTAAATTTATTTTAAAGACAAATTCAAAAATGTTAAAAAATAAAATAAATAAAATCGTATTTATTTTACATGCAAAATACACTATGAAATTTAAACAATATTAATATTATTGCCAACGCAAATATAATTTTGCTTTAAAGTGCCTTCAGATTTGCTCTATTTTTGGCGATCGTTATTACAATTGACCAAATATTCCGATTGATTCGTTTGATCGTTGTCTCTTTCGAGCACGAACTCGAACAGTAAATAACACTGTTTAAATGTATTATAGATGGAGCGCAAGAATACAAAAACGACTGTTTTGGCCAATGTGGAGCCGCTGCAATGCGATTGCCAATATTCTTGGTTACAAAAAGCGTTAAAAGATATCTCAAACCTGAAAATACAACATATAACTTGTTCATACACTTTAAATAGTACCAAATTTGATTGTGGCGACTGCGTTTGTCATCGAGATGCTAAATCTACAATTGCTCATTGTTCTTCTGGCTTGACTCGTGCCATACCTACGGTAGAAGGTCTCAGTCATCTTCACGCCGCTTCCAATCGCATAGAATCTCTCAATGTTAGCTTATTCAGTGATAAATTAGTTGTAAGTATTTTTTTGTGTTCGATCTTTGTATTCATAATTATAACAACCTAGTGGAGTAATTTCACAAAATATCATGGTAGTAATTCATCGTGATATTCAATATTAATATTACATATATTAAAGCGACATCACTGGTCAGCCGTTGGTAGCTGTAAAGGTATCTGGATGTGTGAAAAAACATCATAAATTTCGATAATTCTACTTATTAATAACTGTCTTTAAATTTAACAGTGTGTTGACATTAGTTCAAATCAAATATCACGTTTGGACTTGGGAATTGTAATCGCCATGTTTTCGAAGAAAGATCGACATTTTAGACTAGCTGGAAATCCAATAATATGCGATTGTAAAAATCAAGCGTTGCTCCAATACTTAAGACTATACCGCCACCAGGTAAATGACGATGTTTCAATTTAGTTCTACGAAATTAGTGAAGTGCCGTTTGGCTAACAAACAAAATTTATTTTTCATCACACTGGCTCAATATGATTGCATGGTGGCTAACTTGACTATAATGCCCCAAATATAATCCTCGGGCCTTTTTTATTCCCATTACAGCCATAGTCGGTAAGGAGTTTTATTTTAAGTTGTAGCACGACATACTTCTTCACAAGTCAAGTTCATGTTCAATCAAGGAGGTACTTATGTTCAAAATTAAAACGTTCGCTTAAAATGTTATCTAAACAGAAGTTTAATTGCAATTCAGTCACATACTACTTAAATACTTATTATCAAGAATTTATTTTTAATTATATTCTGTATAAAAATGTTGCTAATTTTTTTTACAATCCATCATGGCTGTTATGTGTTTTTGCTTTTTACAAAATTTTAGTTCGAGTTAGGTACATTACTTAAGGAAGAAACTAGCCATCTGTTGATAAAAAAAATAACAAGAAACCCATTTGCAAAGTTCATAACTGTTGTGTTGTGAACCATATTTATACACGAAATAAACATTGTATTAATTTCCTCGCAAATGTGATGAAAAATATTATATGTATCACAGATGGCAAAAAACTACAAAAGTTCTAATGGACCCTCGTAAGTACTTTCTTTATTAACGTCCTTTATACACAATGTACTATTACAGGTTGACGATTATGAGGAACTAACCTGCGCTGAAGGTGAAATTTTGTTGAACAACTTTAAAGAAGATGAACTTTGTAACATGGCACAGTCAATACCAAGAACGTCGAAATTAACTATAGCATTATCAGCTGTCAGCATCGTGGCAGGTATTTTAGCATTCATAACTTTCACATATTATCGCTACAGGTATGAAATTAAGGTTCTTGTCTATTCTCGAGGTTGGTTCCTTTGTTGTATAAGTGATAATGATATGAATGAAAACCGACTATACGATGTGTTTATATCTTTCGCACATGCAGATGAAAAATTTGTTACCGACAAATTATTGCCTGGACTCGAAAATGGAGCAGCTGCTTATAAAACCTGTGTTCATTTAAGAGATTGGATTCCAGGAGAAATGATTTCATCTCAAATAGCAAAATCGATTGAAAACTCGCAAAGTACACTTGTAGTTGTTTCGAAAAGTTATGTGAAGTCCATATGGGGACTGATGGAGTTCCGTATGGCATATGCAAGTGCCATGACTGGTAGAAGAAATCGTGTTATTGTTATACTTCTAGAAGATATATGTGAAGATTTTCTTTTAGATCCTGACCTACGGTTGTACATGCAGACGAATACTTATTTGCGTTGGGATGATCCTTGGTTTTGGGATAAGCTTCGGTATGCATTACCTCATAAGCCTAGAAACTAGTGTTGTAGGTGATGTCACTACACAAAATAACATCATATTAGGGGTTAAAGTATGAAATTGCCGTTTCGCACTGACAAATTAAAACAAATTTTTTTAAGATTAAATATATTTGTTTAATCAAAGTTTTTTCCCTTGTTGTCTATACATTTCTGCCATGTAATCGGAAGGTCATTTAAACCTTTGCGATAGAACTCTGGGGACCTGGACTCCACAGCTGTGTGAAGGGATTTTTGTACTGTTTCCTGGGAATATTATTTCCATACAAAAAAAATTCAGATTGCGGGAAAAAATGGTAGTCGGTCGGGGCGAGGTCTGACGAATATGTAGGATGATGGATAATTTATATCTGCAGGTCTTGTAGTAGTAAAACTGTTTCTCAAGCAGTGTGAGGTGTTGCGTTATCATAGAGCAATAACGGTGAAGCTGTTTTGCTGCGAGTTCCGTCGTCATTATTCAAACGCCATATGTCATATTGTGGGTATGCTAACATTAAACCATGACGTTTCGTGGTAGTTTGATACGGATCGGCTTCCATCATTACCTTCAATTCAACGTTATTTACATTTGTGACTGGTCTTCCTCGTGGTTCTTTCTTCAAGTCGTAATTTGAAGTATTGCCGGCGTTTGCCGTATTTGCGTATGCCGTATCCTCTCCAAATACAGCATTGACAGTTTCTGCTACGTTAACTCCATGTGGAAATTCGTATTCGAAAATTAGGTACTCAGATTTTCGCTGTATCCATCTTCACGTTAAAAGCTGAATGTAAAAACAATTGAAAGTCGAACAATCAAATATCATGTTTTTTAAGTTAAGCATGTTTTACTTTTCGTGTGAAAAACGTTTCACTCTGAAATCGGACACCATACAGGTTTAATTTTAATTTAAAGTGGCCAGTAAAATAAATCGGCAATTTCATATTTAAACCCCTATTATTACCGATCAGCAGATTTTGCTAGTAAGTTATTTTTCTTTGTTTACGAGATACTACTACCATAATACAATTATAAGACAACACGTGCAATGTTCGGCGCATCAATGCCTACACGTGCCTCGGAGTATAGGGTTGCCACAATATTATTTTAATTGTACCTACAAGTTGTGAACGTTATTTGAAAAAAGTGTAAAAGTTCATCACGGGACTTTTGTGGTTGTATGCTTTTCATATACGTATAAGTTCTTCGTTTAATATCCGCGCGGCTTGCAACGTCAAATACGTCATACAAGAAGGCGCCCAAGAAGGCTATTGGCGGGCGTAAGCACTACAAGCCGTTATTTCGAGCACTTTTGATGCGTGCTCTACCTCAACAAGGCAGAAATGCCGGGTGTTCTCTAAAATATCTAAAATACGTAAAATCTCATGAGACCGTCAAACCTGGTGCTAAACATAAATATCGTGGACTTGGCCATAACCCAAAGCCCTCGGATCAAACTATCCTGATATTTTGGTGTCACCCAAATCGCAACACGCGGTGCCGGCGTCTAGCCGTCGTGATCTAGCAGCTCCTGTGTTCATTGCCCAAATCAAAATACGTGGTTCTTTGTTCAGTATTTGGTATTGACGGTGGAAACCTGTAGGTACAGTTCTCATCTTCCAAAAGTAATCGCGAGACGGCTCTTTGTGGAGCTACGTCTGTCCTGCAAATGAATGGATCCTTTCCATTTTGTTAACTTCGTTCCCATGCAGTGGTATATTGAAAATGTCACTGTCAAATCAGTACTTCTGATATTTTTTATATACCAAAATGGCGGACTAGTACCTCGATCATGGGAATATGATTATGAAATAAAAATGAAATGTTGAACAATTCTTAATTTTGAGGCTTGTTTAAACAACTATAGACGCAACAATAAATACGTCTACTATTTAATGACACTGTTTAAACAGCGCGAGCGAAAGCTTCAGTTGTATAATGAATAGCGCACGGGACAACCCGCGCTATGCTACTCGAGTGCACCGCGAGATTACGTAAATGCTATGTTTGTTTCTAGAATCCTCATTAACATTATTATTAATTCTTGAGTACACAAATTGTCAAACGCAACATCATGATCCCAATCAGACATCTTCTTTTTTGAACCCGTTCACATTCACGATTTAAATTTCCTCATAAATAAAATTGATTATTATAAAAAAATGGAATCGGAAACGGGACTAGGACATCACTAATTGATTAGAATTGGAGCTGTCAAAAGTTAAATAAACGGACGGAGTCATCAAGCATATAACCAGAAACAGATACGAAATAAGTGCCATCCATCCCTGGCAACTGGGCCTTATATCACTTTTAAATATCAACTCTCGTTTGGGCTGAAATCATAAATTAGAAAGCTGAAATAGTACAGCGCCAACAACTGACCTGTGTATACGTCCCCGTATATTAAGAAAATGTACAGCATTTATTGTAATAAAGATAATATCGAGTTCTTGGGTTTTCGCGATTGTTACACATAGGAAATGAAACTGTTTTTCCTGATTTAATTTATATTTGTTTTTTTCAAACATACCGACGTCGGTTCGTTTGAAAAAACAAATATATGCTATTTAAATCTGGAAAAATAATTTCATTTCTTATAAAGATAATATCTCTAACAATGGGGGTTGTTCCATTCGGTGGTGTGGGAAAAACAGCACAACATCTAATTACAAAACAAACGGAATCACATTTCACCGGTAATTAAATATTAAATATGTAATTTTTCAATGTTCGTCCACTATAGCAAAGCTCAAGGTAAACTTGTCGATTTGAAGTGAAACAATTGACGACACCCGTCAATTGTTTCAAATTCGGGCTGGCCAATCGGAGCGGAGTTGTTACAATAATGACTTGTCAGAATAGTTTTCAAACAAATTAAACGATATTTCGCATTGACTTACAACTATATGGACGTCGGGTCCGCGCTAAAAAGTGTCCGAACTTATAGGGCGTTAAAATCGTATACAGAGCGTCATTCACGCTTTAGTCTTCGTTTGTTCGACTGACAGCGAAGCAAGCAAAGTTAGACAGTACTGCGATGACATACAATTTAAATTCAACGTTTTAGCTTTTTCACATTCCTTTACATGTCACTACGTTTAAATAGGTTGACTTGGGACATTTTTTTCGTGGTTTTTGTTGTAGACCCGTCGTCCATTTATTTGTAAGTCAATGATATTTCGTCTCTATTTCTGGTTATATACTCGATGGACGGAGTATACCCGCATCACTGGTAATACCCGCTATGCTGATGTATGGGACGTATTTACTATCGTGCTGGGGGGCCTACCATGACCTTTCCAAAACAATCTTATTTCAATGTAAGCATAAAGTAAGCTTATGTAAGCTTATGTTATGTTACTCATATTCGTACCATGACAAACCTATCAACCAAGTAATGTATTATTGCTAACGTGATTGAAAGAACGCAATCTTGTCTATTCCTTACTAAAAATAGAAAAGAAATAACCTTATATATACTATATAAAGCCATCTCTTTCTTTTTTAATGTTTCGAATCGGTTGTCGTAGTATAATGTTTAAATACTTAATGTTATATACATTCAGAGAATGTTAACTGTTAAAAAGAGAACAGTATGTAATAATAAAATCTATTAAAATTACGTGGTTTTCAATTATTTTTCCGCATTTTCATGAAGAAAAATAAATAAAACAAGCTAAGTCTTGATAGTTATGTTGTGAATTCGGAAATATAGTCTAGTGTCAACTGTTAATGTCGCCAAGGAACGTTTAGATGTCACTGTTATCATTTTACGAAATAAATATCGCGTATTTTTATTTAACGACAAATTATTTCCTATGTACTATTAAATAAAAAAATAAACAGAATATTGAAGAGATTTATGTAAATAAATAAGTTCAACATAACTTTTAATCATTACAAATAAATACTTAGACAATAAATTCGAAAATAATATTGTTTCCACTGCGTCCGAGTAACTATTTTAAGATTGCTAAATTTGGTTTAAGAACAATATTACTTTAATGTTAAAGTCGCGTCATGGTACCAACTGAGTGAATGAATAGTCACAAAGCAGCCAATAAAACATTATAGTTTTAACATTATAAAAAGCTTACTTTAAGCGCGTCACGGTACGAAAAGTCAATGTAAGGTTGAAGTAATACTGTTTTAAGAGGTTGTGGTAGCCCCCTGAAAGGATTTGCTAATCAATGTAGCGGGCTGGTAGACTGTTACCAAGGGTCTGCCAGACGACGTACAGTTGATGAGAATAGTACGCCATTGCGAGGAGGCTCCGTTGCATTCTAACTTATAGGTGTAGTTGTTTAAACATTACTATTATTATTTTATTATAACTAATTTTTAATTTTTTCATGCTTTGTAAAACGTAACAATAAAAATATTTAAAAAAATGTACATGCCTTTTATTATGGATACTTTTAAGCCTTTTTTATGACTTTAACCTGGTTGAAATGTAACAAAGAAGTAAGTAAGTAACGCACACACTTAACATAACCCCGCACTAGGGAAATCCTGTGTCGCGGATGCCATAGACAACCACAAATTACGTCCAAAGTCACGGGGAGAAATAAATGTTGGCCATACAAATATTGAGTGCAGTCCGGCATGGTAACGGAGGAAGTTAGATACAAATATAATATCTATTCTAACACATACAGAGTTCATAATACCTTATCAAACTGTCTCAGGGTGCCTTCAAATTAGACTCTAGTAGAAGCGCTTCAGTGGTTTTTAACCGACTTCAAAAAAGGAGGAGGTTCTCAAGTCGACTGTATTTTCTTTGGATTAGTCGACGGGACCTATTCGCAAAACAACCTATAGTTGTACAAGTACCCTGACTTATTCGTACTTTGTGTGTACGGTTTGATGATTCTTTTTTTGTTGGAAAAAGGGTACCTCAGTATTGGTCCCATTTAAATTGGAAGAAAATATTCCACCTCTAAGAGTGGCCTATTTTAACGGATTTCGAAAAAATCTTGACAAATATTTTATTTTATTTATTTATCAGATAAACACAAACAGTTACATACTAAACAAATAACAAACATTGAACAAGCAAGATTAAGTAAATATGAACCAACAACGTGTTCCACAAATGTGACTCGCGTGACACATACGCGTAGACTTATGAAATTATATTTCAAAATTTCGTTTACACATACAGGGAGAAATTAAGTAAAATAAATAATAAATAAAAATTATACGTTATATAGACACAGACTTACATTATATTCATATACGTGAGGCGCACTATAAGTTTCCGGAATGAATAAGAAAAAAATACTATAAATGGTCAGAAATGAATTGATTGTTTCTCAAAATATTCTCCGTTAGCGTTAATGCACTTTTTCATACGAATGAACCAATTTTGAAAATATTTATGCCACTCCTCCGTGACAATCTCTTAAACATATTTTTTATATTCTTCGACAGCCTCTTCATGATGAAAATCGTTGACCGCGTAACTCTTTCTTAATTTTTGGAAATAAATAAAAGTCACAAGGTCGGGACTGTACGCGGGATGGCTCATAAGGTCAACTTTGTTCACCTTCAAAACTCATTTGTATATCTGGCCGTGTAAGAACTGGCATTATCGTGGTGCAAGATGATACGGCGTTTACGCTTATTTTTACGGAGTAACAAATGGTCGTGTACCAATCACTATTCATGGTACCACGATTCTCCAAAGCAACAGTAGCCACGTGTCCAGTTTTATTTTTAAAAAAAACCAATCATCCGCTTACAGGCACTTTGCACGTGCACCACTTTGGTAGGTTTCGGCCCATCTCGAAAGACCCATACACTCGATTGCTGCTTTGTTTTGGGATCGTAATTATAAATCTATGTTTCGTCATCTGTTACTATGTCCCACACCAAATTTGACACCCCTTCGTTGAATCTGGTAAGCATGGCATTGCACCAAGTGACGCGATCCGTTTTTTGAGCCTCAGTCAAATTGTGTGGGATCCACCGAGAGCACAGCTTTTTCACACCCAAATGTTTGTGTAGTATTATTGACTGTGTTTGACTCATGCCTATGCCAAAAGATGCTCGAATCTCATGGTATGTCACATGCCTTTCTGTTTTGATCGTATTGCGCACAACATCGATGTTTTTGTTGTTCACAGCAGTGGACGGGCGACCATCACGAAATTCGTCCCTGAGATTCACACAACCGCGTTTGAATTCTGCAAACCAGCTATAAATAGTCGTCTTGCATGGTGCTTCATCGCCAAAAGCAGTTTGAAGCCGAGTGAAACTCCGCTACGCTGTTAAATTACACTTAAAGTCGTAGAAAATCATACTACGAAAATTTCACGAGTTAAATCCATGGTGATGTAGACAGCCAATTTCTAAAATGATGCCAGAATGTAAAAACAAGTGACAGTCAGATGAAACAAACTGTGTTCTATAGCCAAAGAGTTAATTACAACAAAACTAATTACAACATTTTCAAATGTTGCAATTACTTTTTAAATATTGTTTATGTAAGTGGCCAGTTCCGGAAACTTATAGTGCGCCCTATGTATACATATCCAATGCATACACAAATAGATGTAATTCTAATAAAAAAGCTGATAAACAAATTTTTGAGGTTGGTTTTTTTTAAATAAAAAAGTTATAATGTCGGTATTTACATAATTATTAATTCATTAATGATGACTACACTATAGCGTCACAGCAGCGTTTCTACCATGGTTTAATTTTACGGCGCTTTTATGTGTGAAATATTCACTTATAAGGTAATTTCATATTTTAATAATAATAATAAAGAAAGAAAGAAAGAAAGAAACATTTATTATATAATATTATACTAAATATAAATTAAAGAATAAACCACAAAAAAAAACCAAAAAATACATATATTACTAAGTATATAATTAATAACCGAAAAGGCTAGCCAGCTCAGCTTAATGCTGGGCAGAGCCACAGCGCTGATTTTCAGCTGGAGCCTGAGAAGCAGATAATAATAGAAGATAATAATTATTTTTTTTCAGATAATTTGAATCCCCAATTTGTTAGATACACACACTTAAAGCTATGTTAGTTTTGTATTCTAATCTTAACTAAAACATTCATTCACCGCTCTGCGATGCCATTAGAAATCGCAGACCAGTGATTGCTGTAAGCTTGTAAGAAATCATTTTTAAGATATTGTTGGTGCTGCTTCTCTCCCTGCGCACTAGCGAGGCACATCTTTTACGCATTGTTGCGTAAAAACAATCAACGCGTGCCGATGCAAACATCCCCGACACACTGCAGTGTCGAGGCAGACGCAACAATACCCTAAAGCATTGTTGTACTGTACTCGGTGAGCATTGTAAGCTACATTGGTGTATTTAGACCACAAGTTAAATGTGCAAAAAGTAGGCTCTGAAAAGTGTGAGGTTCACCTCATTAGGACACCGTGTAAACCTGCCAGCAATCATGTTCGCTCGTCGCGATAATGCCGTCCTTTCCCTCTCAATGTCGTCATTGTCCTTGAGGTCGGCTGCAATTATGTGTCCTAGATATTTAAATTGATATACCCTTTGCAAGGGTACACCATTCAACTTGACAGGTGGTACGTTGTTAGAAATTTTACCGCCGGCTTCAAAGACCATAACCTCGCTCTTCTTGACATTGTACAACAAACCATGCCCCTTCGCATATTCCTCGCACACACTGACCAGTTTTTTCAAACCGCAGATGGACGCACTCAGCAGCACCATGTCGTCCGCGTAGCTGATATCGTTGACGCATACTCCGTCGACGTGGCAGTCGACATGGGTGCTGCTGAGCGCACTGATCAGCCCGTTAACATATACGTTGAAGAGTGCGGGCGAGGTGAAAGCCCCCTGCCTCACTCCACACTCCAGCGTGTATGATTTCGACAATGATCCTGCCCATCGAACATTGTTCACCTGGCCTCCGACCAGTACTTTAAGCTATATATATTTTTTATTTATATATTTAAGATATATATAATGTATCAAATTCTTCATAACAGGCGATTAATGTCACGGTTGTGATAATTTGTCTATCGCCTGACTTCCTGTTGCAACTAGCGCTCACTTGGTTTTCCTGTAAATAAATACGATATCTATTTGAGTACCATGTGGTGCATAATTAAAAAAAATGAACGTTTAAATTTTGAACAAGAAAGAAAGTAACGATAAGAAGTAAATTCTAGAGTCAAAAAATTCAAAAAAAAGCGCTTCATTTGTTAATATTTAATTATATATTTTTTGTGTTGTTTATAGTGTTGGAAGATATGACGAGAATGATAAATTTGAAAAAGACGCCTTTAGAATAATGTTACAAATTTATGAAGTAACAAGTGAATTTGACTTGTGTGCTTTAGTCCGCCGACTCTAGAATTTAGATGTTGAATTTCGGTTTTGAAGGGTAAGGGTACATACTTG
Organism: Hyposmocoma kahamanoa; assembly: GCF_003589595.1. Lineage (NCBI taxonomy): Eukaryota > Metazoa > Arthropoda > Insecta > Lepidoptera > Cosmopterigidae > Hyposmocoma > Hyposmocoma kahamanoa. The sequence goes on from NW_020653855.1 coordinate 3,257,728, forward strand.
CAGGGGTGAAGGGTGGCAGAAGGGCGAAATATTTTACATAGCGGGATCGTTGTGCTACTTTACTTAGCTTAGTTTGCAGTGTGAACCGAAGTATGGATAGATGACCCGGCTACGTGAGCCAAACTAAATTAGCTTAGTTTCGTTCGCGGTATGGCCTGCGCTTCAAGGTGTTGGCATAATTACAGGCCCATGGGAGTTGTCTACTTCTCAGTGGCTGTACCCCTCAGATGTTTTCAATTTTTTTATTTAAAAAAATAAGTGCGTATTTCACCTCCATCTCACCTGATGGAAAGTGACGATGAGGTCGACGATCAAGCATGCATATCTAAATAATGCCTATTCACTCTCGCCTTGGAAAGGTCCAAGTTATAGCGTTTGGGGAACAAGTCCGCAGGTAGGGAATTCCACTCCCCAGCCGCTCGCCATACAAATGTGGAAGCGAAACGCTTCGTACCAATGCTGGGAATATCCATAACATAGGGATGGTATCCCTGCCCGCGTCTAGTCCCCCGATGATGGACAGGGGAAGGCGGAATCAAATTATGCAATTCCATCGCACACTCTCCGGGATATATCCTGTAGAATAACGATAAGCAGGCAACTTTACGGCGGTGTTCAAAGCTCTGCAGCTTCACCTCTACTAATTTCGAGTCACCTTAAATCAATTTCAACTTAAAGCTCTGAGTGGCACTGAGAATGTCATGGATAGGCGTGTTGTTACCACGAGGAGCACTTGTTCGTCCCATCGCTAGATAACACATAAAAGGTGGTAGGAAACTCTAATTTAGTTAGAGTTCGTCCTGAAAAATACTACCGCACTTATTTCTATTGTAAGGATGCTGGTGAAACTCAAGATTACGGGTGCGCAGAAGCTTGGCCCTCGGACTTTACAATTCAAAGTTCTTATCTATTAGCATTATATAATTAGAAATATATTAGAGACACTATTCAGAAACACACTAACTATTTTTATAAAATACAAAAAATATACATTACGTATTATTTACACGCGGACAACGTGCGTTTACGGCGTCTCAAGGAGCTTTTCCACTGGCAAGACGAGACGAGGCGAAACTTTTGCCATACAAATTTCAATGCATGGAATATTTGTTAGTGTAATATTGAACCGTATTACGCGAGCTCGTGTAGGCTATTAATGACAATCGCGAGATAGTGGGACTATGTCACTCTGTGTGTGATGGGCCTGTAATTTCATCAGCACCCTTACCCTTCAAAACCAAAACGCAGTAATGCTCATATTACTGCTTGGCGGCAGAAATGGGTAAGACGGCTGTACTTCCCCAAATATATATATTTATATAATAATAATAAAATAATGTAGTATTAAGTATTTAGTTATTAAGTACAAGTATTTGTTCTCCGTAAACACTCCTCTCACACATACTCCCAAAGAAAAGAAAAAAATTGTATTAAGTAGTAATTTAGTATTCTCAGTGACTACTTCTCACACACATACTCCCAACACACTCACGTGTAATTCACTAACACTATACTGTCAAAGACAAAATTTAGGCCAATAGCATCGCGTCTTTGATACAATACAAACATGGAATTAAAAAAAAAACACTCTTTCACATGGAGTTCTACTGCTATTAAAATGTAATGTCTGTATACTTACCAATAACGTTAAGTCTGGCCTGACACAACTTTATGTAGCGATATTCTTCGATATCTGAAAGATAAATTATCGGACCCACTCCTAAAAAGCAATCGAATTCTCCGTCCAACGATTGTATTGGCTGAAAGTAATGACAACAATTAGTATACCTATTGGAGTAGTTAGGCGATTAAGGCAATTAACACAATGCACCGCGCCCCGCGATCTGCGTCAACGCGCGGTTTAATCTGCGCGGGAGCAGCGGTCCAGCGGCCCCGCGCCACTCAAAGTACTCGCTTCGTAGTTGATCGCCGGCGCCGTAGTGATTGCACATGTAGCTGAGATCCTTCTTTGATAAGAATGGTTAATAATACAAAACTCATTCAGGACGCTGCAGTTATACTGTCCATTGTTTTTGTTTACTCAAATAAAAAGACACCGAAGATAACATTCAACTTCATTACAAATATTTAAGAAAATATGAAGAATAATTTTTCAACTACACACAAATGTCAACTGAATCCTTTGATTATTTGTAAAGGAAAATCCGAACGACAATTACTGGAATAGACACAAATTGATTAAAAATCTGCGCGGTAGTGCAAAGCGCGGTGTGCCATCATGCCCTGCGATTCGTAGCGCCTTTCGGCGCGGGGGCGCGGTGAAACCGCGTGTGCCGCGCTCCTATGCAGAAGCGTTGACAGTGTTTTCGCGGGTGCGTGTTTTCCATACAAACTGAGGTAATTCAGTACAATGTTAAAAAACGCAGCTCCGCGCTCTGTCGCGGTGCGCGGTGTAGTGTGATAATTGCCTTATCACTTCAAAGGTAATGTAACAGGATACAGTTTATTGTTTACGTAATGTGCTTTACACAAGGATCAAGGAAAGAAAGGAGAAGAATCTTAGCAAATATCACGTGTCGTTTTCCAATTGTTAGAAATAATAAGAATAGGAACTAAAGTAAGTACGAATCACGTTAACTAATCTCGATCATGGTTTCTTTGTTTACAAATATCACGTGGCGTTGGTGTAGTTTGAATCTTGATATGATGGTAGTTGACAGGGCTACTACATGAAAATAAGAAGTGAAGTTGATGGTTAAATGCTTTATAAGCGAGCGCGCATTGGGTTTTTTTGTCAGAGTTATTTGTGAAGTGAATATCCGAGCGCGACTGCTCTCTGTGAATTTTTATTTATCGAAGATCGAACAAACGCAAAGACAAAATTCTTCGATCTGACTAGACTAGACCAGTGTCTGTTGACTCGACGTCGCTACCGCTCTTACCAACTGAGCCGCGGATCGAGCTAGCAGATCTTACAATTTCCCTATGTGAAAAAAAAACGTTTAAACCCTATACAAAAGATTCCTCTCATTAAGATTAAACGGTTTTTTTTGCCATAGCGCCATCACTGACAACTTATGAAAGCTTCTTACATACTTCATAATCAAGATCATTATCAATATCATCATTAAGCATGGCGGACGTATGCTTATCCAAGTACTCGTCTTGTTCAGTGCCTCCCATACTTTCTCGCAATGTGCCTAGCGCACACTTCTTCTTCGCCACGACAGCCATGACGACTTTAATTTTGATCCTATTTCGGATACAAGCGTTACTTTTTCCATCTCGCAGCGTAACTTTAAACACTGCTCTCGCCATGCCCCTCTGCGCGACTCGGAATTTCCCGGCTGACTTCTGATCAAGAGTCATGGCGTTAGTAGCGTTTGTTTATTGGTACCGAATGCAGCCCATAAGCCTGTGCGATGCTACTTCCGCTTTTGATTCTCAAAGCCCAGTGTAACCTTATGTCCCAAGTGGATTCGGTCACTTTCTCCTTTGGAAGCTGATAGTTTGTGACTTCAGGAATGTTGGACATGATCCTGGTTTTCCTAATATTCATATTTTAAGTTGGTTCTGGTCAGGGTATTCTGGGTATAGCAATACCCATAGTTATCGTTGTTCTGGTACTCATAGTACAGGAAATTCCCTAACTTGAGACCAGAAAATTTGTGTGATTGTCTGGTATTATTATTATATATTTTTCCCTAAAATACTTTTAACCTATCTGGCATAGCTTCTAAGATGAATTGGGTATCATTGTTTGCCACATATATTTATTTTCTCTCTATTTGTATAAAATTTACTTACTATAGCGGCAACAGCGAAATCTGGATTTTTGCGTGGCATATAATTATATGAATAGGAAGTCAAAAATGCCTCCAAACCTTTGCTGTTACTTTGATTGTTTTTGCCAACTCCTTCGCACCTGCAATGGAATAGAGTACGGTCATTAAACTTTATTCACTACAGTACCGGCACGCTATGATGGCCATTTTGACAGATTACAATAGTGAGGTCAAATCTCAATTTATTCTCGAAAAAATATAAGTAAACGCGAGTTGCATCTATAAGTTTTTAGATTTATAACTAGGTAGTGTTGTAAGGGGAAGCTGATTAAAAAGTTTTAATAAAACTCAAATAACAATGTTTACTTAATATATCGTCAATTCGAAACTGCTTTGTTTTGCATTAAGCTTTGACGCGAGTTTGCCGGAGGTAGAAGATGTGCTGGCCAGCGATCCCATAAGTGACGATCGTATTAGATTTCATCCTTTAAAATTTCGAATTTCGAAAAACAAATGCCGAGTTGTGTCGTAAAATTATACATCCATAAATTGTATTGCACCTCACTATTGACAGCAATGTCAATGTCAACGTCAATTGGCTCCTTCAAAGTAGTTATGAATTAATACGAAACTTGATGGGCGAACAAACGTCAAAACGGCCATCATAGCCTGCCGGTACTATAATGTACCGGGATCGGCGAGGTGTGGTGCGTAGATTGACGAATTGTGACCAAATTCGATGTAAAATGTGTAATAACAGACCGTTGCTAGGCAACCAATGATAGCAGTTTAAAAATTATTAAGTTTTTGAATCCTATTAATATTTACTGCTCGATAGTTGGTAAGGGCGCATTCTCATTATGTCGTAACGTTTTATTTATTGTTGGATGACTGTCGCGTCTAGCCTGTTCCCATATTACGACTATCTGTCGTGACTGTGTCGTGGACGTTTATTTTATCGTTGAATTTCATCGTCAATTTATCCTTTCACGGCAGCTGCTTTTTCGTTTGCACGACAGAATCGTTTGAAGCTGCGACTATCCGTCGTCACATTTTAATAAATTTATTTATTAAATTCTTAGGTTTTCGCGATTGTTACACATAGGAAATGAAACTATTATTCCGGATTTAAATCGCGTATATTTGTTTTTTCAAACAAATCGACGTTTCGGGCCCTTTATAGGTCCCATGATCACGGTTAACTCAGTGAAGTGAAAAAACAAATATACGCGATTTAAATCCGGAAAAATAGTTTCATTTTCTATTTATTAAACTTTATTGACCACAATACACATTGGTACCAGTCAACCTTTAAGAAAACCGAAATTCACGAACGCGGCAAATTAATTTTTATTACGTAATTAAAAATTAAGTTAATAACAATTTATTTGTAATAAATGTATAATCATATGTGATACATGTATATATAACAAACAAACTTAATATATTCTTAAGAACTTATACACGATTAAGTAAAATGACAGTTCATTATGCAAAAGTGTTGTCCGCTTGCGAGCAGCTAGTGATTACAGTCGATAAATCTTTGCCTCCAGTGAAAAACGGAATAAGACGGGTTATGGCCTTTGTTTTTATTGCACCATTGGCTTCAGCGTGACCGATTACATAACATACCAATAGAACATCTCTGTAGCAGTCTACTAACGTCGTTTTTTTATTGCACTAAGAGCATAACTCACTGTTTTTAAAGGGATAATTTTAGTTATCGGGTATTTTTTCCGAGTCTAAAGGTACAAGTGGTCTCAACTCAAAAAATACATGCAAGTTTAACGAATACGTACAGATATATTTTTAAATAAAGACACTTTTCGTATTGTTCCATAATGACTGGGGAAAAAAGTAGGACTAAAAGCGACTATTGCGTTATTCGACAGTGTACATAAAGGTATAACTGCGCATTTAGTTTCTTCCGCTGGACAGGATTGTTCATACCCGCGACTA
>NW_020653855.1:3268432-3286770 GCF_003589595.1 Hyposmocoma kahamanoa
AAGTTTTAAAAATCGTCTCGCCTCGCCGGTGGAAATACACCATTAGGCTGCCACGGCTTCGTATTAATAGAAATAACACCTCTAATTTAAACTTACCAAAATTTATATCCATCTACATTTCCATTTTTAATCTTCACCGTTAACGTGCTGCCATCTTTAATCGTTAAATTCTGTGTAGGCTCCACACCAACACATACCATTTCACTTTCACTGGTGGCGTCGTAAGCGTCTTTAAAGAGCAGCGTGTTTTCTTCTGCGTCTCCTAAACATTAAACTTATATTAGAAATAGTGTCGTAAAAAACTCGAGTCCGGGAGTCGACTCCAATTCACAAGATCGATGCATATAGTATAACTAAAATAGTAGCGGTATTTAAAAAAAAATAACTTAGTATATTATGTATTATTGAGATTTTCTGTGAAATAAGTTCACTAGATAAAGATCGAACACATAGAAATTTTTTCGAAATCTGTGAGGAGGTTTCGGACATCTCTCACTAGATGTCACGACGAATGCCAAAGCCAGTACAGAGATCTATAACAAAAAACGCATAGGAGAAATTTGACAACTATCTTGACCTGTGGCTCAGTTGGTAAGAGCAATGCTACGGGGCAGCGTGGTCGTGGGTTCAAGTCCCACCGGGTCGAAGAATTTTTTCTATGTCTTCGATCTTTATATTAATAATCATAAAGTAATATATATCTTAATAATATAATAGTTACCCTTTATGTAGGGTTATTTGTAAAATATGAACAATCTCGCATCGCAATAACGTGATAAACAACAGCCTATTCTCCATGACCTTTTACAAAACTTAATAAATGTACCAAAAATAATATTTTAAGTTTTTGTAGTACCATCTGACACATTTAGATCTATAATTGATAGTAAGGTGGTAAGTTCAAACGTGCAAGCATCCTACGCGACGACCCCACACAGAGTAATCACCGTTTAGAGTGATCTATTTAAAGAAGGGGAAGAAGAAAAAACGGAAACTCATCTCTGGAGCTGTGTCGTTAGTGCCACCGAGAGGAGTAGATCAGTGCGACGAGGACGGCTTCAAAAAGATGGCACCGCCCCGACTGGCCCTAATCAACTATTGCGTCCAGCGGTACCAACGAAGTTGCTATACGTGTCACGACTTCATTACTCCACAAAGTCTGCGGATATTGTGGAGTACATAGAACAAACGGGTGAAAGCCAATGATGCCTTGATAATCGAGCAGTTGGACTCCCGCCACAATGTAAATTTTAATTAATTTATGGTGAGAGTACAAACTCAACATCTGTCGACCTTCAAGAAGGACGACTTTTAGCCGAAGGGTGTCACGTTCCGGCGTTTACGAAGACAGTTATCGGGCACCCACGTTGCGTCACACGTCGCGGTTCATACGTGTAAATAAATAAAGCGCCCGAAACGTTGGTTTGAATGAAAAAACAAATATAAGCGATTTAAATCCGGAAAAATAATTCATTTCCTATGTGTAACAATCGCGAAAACCTAAGAACTCGGGGTGGATGAACGTCTGTCATCTGTGAATTATTAATATAAATTGACTATTTATGAATTTCACAGTGCCTTGGTATTTTGCTGCAATGGTGTGTAATTTTGTACAATAAATAAATAAATAAATATTTTTGTTCTTGTACAAATAGAAATATTAAAAGTCATGGAAGAAAAGTTGTTGTTTATGACGTTAGTAATATAGTCCTGCGAGATTTTTAGTATTTCACAAATTAATAACCCTGTATATTCCTCCATGTTTACCATATTTTTGTAAAATCCCTTGAATAAAGGAATATCATTATAACTTACCAACAATATTAACTGATCCTGTGCACGTTACTTTTGTATAATTAGAATTTTCATAATAATATAAATTATTTGCATTTATTTCACCGCCTCTTCGCGTAAGCAGGGTACAATTCCATTCTACATGATTTTCAACAAATTGTTTCGCATCCTATAACGAGATAACAGATTTATATTAGAAACAAAAGGTCCATAAAGTCCAAAAACTTCATATAACAATATCTTTCATGATATAGATTTGTTCACTGAGTGAAGAAGGACCTATAAGAATGCCAAAAAAAAATGGCGGCAGGGAATGAACCGCCTGTTGCTATTATTTTCTTGTCTTATGTCTTTCTTTGCTTTTTTGCCTAAAGTTCTTTAATTTTTATTCTTTCTTTAGGAGATAAGAGGGCGAGTAGTGTTTATATTAGGTAGCTCTTATAATAGGTTGGAAGATTTTATGATGCATAAAGTGTGAAGTCTAGTTTCTTTTTCTTTTTATTTAATAATTTTATTGACTAAATTTTAAAGGGTGCCCTAATTCACGCAAGAAGTCATTTTGAGGTTTATAATTAAAAATTGTAATTTTTTTATAACTTTATTTTTTAACGCTCTTTAAGATAAAAAGGCGAAAGGAATGTAATATAATTGAGTAAAGAAGCCATTTAAGTTATGCGTGAAATTGGGGGTCAAATTTACGAAGACCGAAGGTGAACCTAACATACATATTTCATATTATTTGAAGGTTGTTCATATTATTTTGAACTTTTATATCATATATACATTGGCAGTTTCAAGTTTGTTTCTCATTTAAATAAATTGCGTAACTGAACGGTGATTCCTTAATTTAATGTACCTACTATTTATTAATCCTCATAATTAACCTTGTCAGAAGACCCTTTCAACAGAATGTTTTTTTTTTCACGTTTGATCGGTGCGATGTCCAGAAGAAAAATATCATATCTACTTTATTTACTGTCCGTCCGTGTCGCGTAGCCGTTGGACACCCTGTATATGAATTTAATGTAAGCCCCAAAAATGATAGCCCTAGGGCGCCTTCAAATTATACGCTTATAGAAGTTCACCAGTGCCGCCACTATACTATTTCTATCACTGTTTCTGGTTATAATTATACTCGATGGTGGGGGAACTCATGTAAAATTATTTTTACGAATTAAATAGTTAATATTGTTTAATATTTTTGGTGGAATATACTTTAAATATGTATTAATGTTATAATAATAATGCAATTAATAAGTATTTGCTTTCATTTGTAACCAAACAACAAATAAAAACAAAATAATGAGTCTCAAATGAGGCTTCGTGCACACTTTCGATTAAACGCGCGTACGCTCGTACAAATTCGCTCGTAGCGAATTTCGCTGCAACTTGTAGCACTACTTTGTGGCCTTTTATAAATAAAATCATATATTTGTAATTGACGTTTGACGCTGACGCTTGCAATAAGCGAATTTGCTAGGAGCGTCGCGACTCGTAGCCTTTGCGTGATATTCACTTTTGACTTCGACGTCCGTGTTCTCAGGTAGAAATTAGTTCTTTAACGTTACTAATCTCACTGTTCCAATATTCATATTGTTGTACCCGGTACTTACTATAATAGCAAAGGCTTCCTTTGGATTTTCATATTCAGATAAATGGTCTTTTGTTAGAAATATCTCAGGCTTTCCACCTGCTTTCTCAACTGTTTGACACCTGAAACCATCATCATATACAATTATCATTTCAATTAAATAATTACATTATTATCAATCCATATTTATACGTCCCACTGTTGGGCATGGGTCTCCTCTCAGGCGACCGTTTAGGCCATTGTCAATCACGCTGGCCCAATGCGGGTTGGAGACTTCACACGTTTTAAAAAGCTTATGAACTTTCTTCGACGATTACGATGTTTTCCTTCACCGAAAAGGTCATGGTAAATTTCAAATTAAAGCATGAACTCGGACTCGAATCCACGGCCTATACTTGAAAGGCGGTAGGTTAAACCATAAGGCTACCACAGTTTCTTCACTTACAGATTTAGATAATTTTATGTGTAATACTGGATATAATTTAGATGAAAAAAAATCCCTACTTTGCATCCATTACACACTTTATGATATTAAGTAGCTGGACGAACAAGTCGGGCGTTAAATCAGTTGCAGTGCCACTTGATTTAAAGCTTTATTTAACATCTTTGTGATTTAAAGCTTTAAATCACAAAGATCTGAGGAGGAATGTTACTGCGCCCGTCACCCTGAGACATAACTTGCCAAGTCCCTTGTTCGTATAATTTCACCAGCACCCTTCAAAACCGGAACGCAGTAATGCGTTACCACTTGGCAGAATAAATAGGTACGGTGGCAGTACTTCCCTGGACAAACTCTTTCACAAGGAGCTTTACTGCTACTAAACAAGGTGAGATTTCATCATCGCTCTTAATTCATATCTCAATTTAAGAATGTGTGTGATAGTGTTTGTGACGATATTCGCGTAATTATGTTTTTAAAATACAGAAACATTAATCATTTTGTGTAATATACAACATAAACTGACAAAGTTTTCCAAAATAATTTTATTTATACAACGACCTATTTACATGAGGTACATATAACAAATACTGAAGGTAAACCCAACACGGGAGACGTGTATGACAGAATGCGCGGAACCAGAAGGTACTTTAAGTCCAAACTGAAATGGTGTCATGACCATAAAAATCAAATTAGAATGGACATTTTAGCTACTCACCATTCCAAAAAGGACTTTAAGGGATTCTGGAAACACACTGAAAAGCTGGACGCTGGCACCTGACTGCCGGCGAGTGTCGATAGTCAGTGCGGGCCAAGCCAAATCGCTGAACTATTTAAAGAACATTTCAAAGTGGACTCGTCTCTTAGATCGGTGATACGGTGCTCAGCGCTGTTCCTGAGTCGTGTAGTGAACATAAGCATTTTACCAGCAAAGACGTCGCTGCGCGTGACAGCATTCCTCAGATCTTTATGATTGATTTGATAAAGCACTGAGTTGACACTGCAACTCGTATGGATGGACAGGCGTGTAGTTTAACACCAGGTACACGATTCGTTCGTCCCGTCAGTATCACAAAAAAACAAGTAAGAGAAAACTTACCAAATATGATCCAGCCCCAAAAATCTTGACCATTAACGGTCCTGCTATGACAGTGACGTTCTTGTTGGTTTCACAAACAGCGCCATTGTCGTTAATTTTTATTTCATAAAGAATCTGATTCGTTAGATTTGGTCTTTTGATTACTGTAAAAGAATTGTGTTCATTAATGATTTCTCTATGCTTTCTCCTGATTTTCTGGGTCAGAGATTCTGGGTAATGGTTGAACAAATCTATGAAAGAACTATTCTAAATTTCATATACTATAGATATGGGAGATATGGACAGGGCATTTTCCAATTTCATACCGGCCACCTAAATATTCTTAACTTCAGAAATTGAGAATGGGTTTCGAAATGTATAAATTTGAAATTGTAAATGTACGTCAGACGTACTTTATAAAGGTCAATTCAGATTGGCGATACACTCAGCTCCGCGCCACGCAACGGTGAGTGGGGCTACGAAGGCACGCGCGCGGTGGCGGAGACGCGGATCTGCGTCAACACTTGATTTGCTCCGCCCGTGGGCAGCAGTGTTGCCGCAGTGGGTAGCGAAAAATACCGCACGGTATCCTGCCGGATATTTGCGTGAAGTTTCGCGGCTAAAGCGAAACAAAAATATCGTGCTATAACCGCCCAGCCTGGCGGTATTTTTTCGGCGGCGACGGCGCGGTACTGCGCACACCCCGCAAGTCAGTTAGCAATGATTAGTTGACATAATGGAAGAATTCGTTTGATTATAACGTTGAAATAGTGAAACGTTAAATTTATCGAGATTACACGTGACGTTCGGTTATAGTGTGCTCTTATTCACCGACGGTACAGCCAGAAGTGGTTGTTTAGACCGGGTTGTTTGTGGTACTGTCGTTGTTTCCGATTTCCATAACATAAAAATGCAGTAAAGAAGCTTGGTGTCGAAATGTTGAAGCCAGGGTGAGCCGCTACTTTACACCAGGACAGTTGCTTCAGCTGTACCAAGCGCAAGTCCGGTTGTGCTTGGTGTACTGCCACCTTTGGGATGGCTCTGCTACATACAAACTGGCCACTTTGGATTCAATTGACAACCGTGCCAAGAGGCTCATAGGTGACTCGGAATTAGTGGAGGCGAAGCTGCAGAACCTTGAATACCGCCGTAAAGTTGCCTGCTTATTGGTGTTTTATAGGATATATCACGGAGTGTGCGATTGAATTACACGATTTAATTCCGCCTTCCCCTTTTCATCACCAGGGCACTAGGCTTGGGTTCCACCCCTACATTGTGGATATTCCAAGGATTCGCACGAAGCATTATGCTTCCATATTTTTATGGCAAACGGCTGTGGAGTAGAATTCCCTGCCTGCAGACTTGTTCCCTGAACAATATAACTTGGGCCTTTTCAAGGCGAGAGTGAATAGGCATTATTTAGGTGTGCATGCTCCATCGTCGACCTCATCGTAACTTTCCATCAGGTGAGACGGAGGTCAAGTGCGCACTTATATTTTATAAAAAAAGTGTCACAGTTACTTACTTTAGGATCAGAACATCGTATGTGATGTTGTCCAAAAACACAAAGAAAGAAAGAAAATCAAGAAACTTTCGCTGCCTATAGCGATCCGCATAGTTTGAACAACTATCTATGTGGAATACCGCACACATTTGATTTCGCTACCCACAGAATTAGCAAATATCGCGCATATCTTAACAGGCCTTAAAGTACGACAGATAGACCCTTGCGATGAGGTCTTCTCGCAAAATAAGGCCGCAGAGCGGATACACGAACACGCAGTCTAATCTCGCCTAATTTCCCAGTGAGGCCAGCGGACAAGAGATGGGGATCCCTTGCCCTCATTGCACGTTCTCATCTGTCTGAGGGACGGATCAAGCGTCCGACCCTCCCCTCTTTAGCACGGGAACCTTGGCAGAAGTCAAAGTGGCCGAGGGCGTCGAATTGGTGAATCTACGGGATCCCATGGCGCCCACAACAACCAGCCAAGGGGGTGCGCCGGGGGGGCTTTTTAGTGGGTTAGCCCTCCACCAGTCCCATATCTTTCTACATAAAGTTTTGTTTATAGTGCCTCTCCCTATCAACCTCTTGGTTATGCAGGAAGGGCACTATGACCTGTGTGAGCGAGCTTGCACAGGGACCATTTAAATCAGGTCCTAACCCCGGATCAGCACGTTTGCACGTACTTCTAGAACCGGGTGGTTCTCTGTAAAGCTAGTGCCTTGGGTAAGATGTCTAGTTCATCCCCTACTAGCTCTCCGGGCTAGTGCCGGTGATACCAAGTGGCAGTGTCCTAATGTCCGGACATAGCCACCGACTTAAAGGGAGTTGCCCTTTAAATCGGTGGCTAAGTCCGGACGTGACTCGCGCATCTCGTCGCCTCAGGCCGTCAACTAGACCGCTACTAGGACGCTAGCTGCGCGCAGGACGAACGCCCCGGTCACACACCACCGAGGCAGACGAACATGTTCGTCCCTGCAGCTAACCACAAACCCCGACGAGTTCATATCCAAGTCCAGGTCCGCCAGTGACGCCCGTGAAGGCGTATAACTGGCGGAGGGCTTGGCCAGATCTTACCCTCGAGCCATAGTCTCTCCGGAAAACCTTATCTCTCGGGTCAGTAGTTAGGGACACTCAGACCTCCCCGGGCTCGACAGTGCATGCTTTGTGCATATAGCATTTCCCCGCCTTAAAAAAGGGACAGTTAGACGCCAGGTAATTGATAGGACTGGCTGACTTTTTATTATTTTATTACTAAGGAACGGTGAGTTCATCCTGCAGTTAGAAGAGTTTAATTTCTGATACGACTAGCGTCATGAAATTCTGATGACAGAATTTCAATACAGGTCAAAATTTACAAAAGTTTAACATATAATAGATAGCGGCTTAAGATGAGACCCGAGCTCATCAGTGAAATGTAAAGTCTGACTAGTAGGGCTGGCATACGTAGGAGGCGCACTCGCGCTTTATATCGCTCTCGCGCAAGTTGTGCCCTTTTATGCTAGCCCTACTGATTGTTACAAACCTTGTAATGTGTTGATCGGTTTATATACCAATCGCACGACGATATTCGTAGTACCAAGATGTTTGAAAGTTGTTCGGCATGTAATCTTCATGTTACTATTGTTGCGGTCTATTATAACATCCATTACAGGGTCGCTATGTCTGTTGAAAGCCATCTTTTCTTGTTCTGAAATTTTATTTCTTTAGTACCAGTTGCTCGGTAAATGTCCTGATATTTCCGTTTCCCAGAGACTGTAAAGGAGCTTTAGACGTTTCTAGTATCATCAATGTAAAAACGAAGTTTCCGGGAGTCACGACACCTATCGACATTAAGAGGGAGCATGCCAAAAAAGTTTCGACGTTGGCTCCGCCCACATTTGTGAGACAAATATATGCCTGAACTTCGCAGGACATACGACAGGAGATGTTGAATTTCGCGCATTAAAAGTACCAAATTCGTTTTAGCGGAATAACTCTAAAACTAAAGGCATTTAAAAAAATCCGTAGTGATAGTTGTCGATCATGCATAAATATAATTAATTATCTAATTTTTGTCCTAATAACCTGTAGCATTTCGAGGATGAATCGAAAAAATGTGAAAATTAGAGGTAATTTCGTGATTTTTATCTATCGAGGAAACTTTATTGTTTTATGTTTCTGATTAGTGTCTATGCTTGAATATATCGTGTAGTTACTCATACAATATTTTATTTTTAACTTTAAAGTGGATATACCCCTCTAAAATAAAATGGAAGATTACAAATTTTTCCTCTGCTCCCTCTTAAGTAGATAGCTTCTGCTTAATGCAGACATGGAATCATATCGATAACATCCATGTAATAAGAGCGAAAAAAGACCACAAGTCCTTCACGTCGGCGGTCCAAACGGAAACGGCATAAAGCTTTTTCTGACCTTAAAGCCTGACAAGCATTATGGTGCCTCCATTGCGCAGCTATGTTCTAGGTGTTTGGAAAATGCCTCCACAACTGTCACTATTCTTGTACTCACAGACGTTTAATTAACTTGGAACCAGGTAAGTGTTATTTTAAATGAAAACCACCGTGACACTCAGACATACTGAGTAAACTAACGCATAATTCACGTATTTAAGTCGAATTTTTGCTCGAATCAACGTGGTCCTTTTTCATGAGATTCCGCAGCGGTGACACGGCGGACACTGCGCGCCAAACCACTGGCAGCCCGATTACTCAGTACGGCTGCGGGTGCAGGCTGTGTTGGCGTGCAACTACTCTCGTTTTCTTAATTTTTGTTAAAGTCTTACGCAGGATTGCACACTTCACTAACAACGTCACTTTCTAAAGTCTCATCCACACTAACCGGTGATGTAGTACCTAACACTGTTTTTCAACCACCACCGCCGCGGAATCTTTACTAGCAGTAGAGTTCCTTGTGAAAGGGTTCGTCCAGGGATGTGCTGCCACCTTATATATTTCTGCCGCCAAGCAGTAATGTCAGCATTACTGTGTTCCGGTTATGAAGGGTAAGGGTGCTGGTGAAATTACAGACAAATGGAACTTGTCAACTTATGTCTCAGGGTGACGGGCGCAGTAGCAGTGACCCTCAGATCTTTGCGATTTAAAGCTCTGAGTGGCACTGTGACAGTTATGGACAGGCATGTAGCTTACCATCAGGTGCACGACTTGTTCGTCCCGTTACTTGAAACCATAAAAAATCTCATGATTAATGCGCGTGGTCCTTATACTTGTGTTATTGGTTGGAAACATGTCGAGCAAAAATTTTACTTATACGTGAGTTATCTGTTAGTTTAGTTAATACACAGGGCGCACTATAAGTTTCCGGAACTGGCCACTTACATAAACAATATTTAAAAAGTAATTACAACATTTGAAAATGAAACTCTTTGGCTGTAATACACACTGTCAATTGTTTTTACATTGTGGCGTCATTTTAGAATTTGGTTGTCTACATCACGATAGATATAACTCGTGAAAATTTTTATAGTATGATTTTCTACGACTTTAAATGTAATTTAATTTAGCAGCTCAGAGGAGCTTCGCTCGGTTTCAAACTGCTTTCGGCGATGAAGCACCATTTATAGCTGGTTTGCAGAATTCAAACGCGGTCGTGTGAATCTCCGTGACGAATTTCGTGATGGTCGCCCGTCCACTGCTGTGAACAACAAAAATATCTTTGCTGTGCGCCTTGTGATCAAAACATATACCATATACCATGAGATTCAGGCATCTTTTGGCATAGGCATGAGTCAAATACAATCAATACTACACAAACATTTGGGTGTGAAAAAGCTGTGCTCTTATAGTGCGCCCCACGTAGGTGTAATTTTCATAATTTCTACGACTACACCAGGTAGTAACCAGTCAGTCAGACCACCTGATAGACTTGTATTAATGAAGGAAGTAATATTTATATGGCAAATGTGTCGCCGGTTTTGGGACATAAGATCTTAAATCTCATGTGCCTGTGATTGCGCTTTAATAAGAGAGAAGACGCGCTAGAAATCGACTCTGGTGCTACACTACCACGAGTAGTATTAGCACATTTCGATACTTCCAAATTTTTGGACCTGTTCTTTTTTTTACGTATTTTGTTTTTTGTTTCTTTATTTTTTTTTCACGTAATTCGGAAGCATAATATTAGAAAATAAATGTGGCTGTTTACAAAAATAAAGTTGGAGGTATCGATTTATTAATTTATTTATTTACCGTGCGTGTCGATCCTTAATGAATTATACATGAAGTTTTGTATTTTTCTATGACATCTCAGGTTTAGCGATAGTGGTGCGCTGTATTTTAAAGTCCCTGTGCATTGCACATTGCATTCTTCTTCTGTGTATTTCCATGTTTTTATCTTTGGTAAACCATCAATATGAAAGTCTGTGAATTATTAAAAGCATCATATTATGTAGTTTAGTTTACAAATTAGCTCTTACGTAAACGATCGAAACAGGGAGACATCGAGATTAAAATGAGGTGTTAAGTTCTGAGCTAGATACTGTTGCAATATTGTGTCCAAAACAAAATGAGGAATGTACTTCTTAATTATTTTACTTTCAAAGATTTAAGGTGACTTCAAATGCTTTTAGAAGCGCCACAGTGGCGCCACTACTAATTGTCGTACAATATTTAGAAGCGCAGCTGCAGCGCCACTGTTGTGACAGCCACGCGCCATTTTTGCAATCACAGTTAGTGAATAAATAATTATAACTTTTTTATTAATACCAATACCGACCTCAAAAGTTTGCTTATCGACTTTTTTATTGGAATTACATTTATTTGCCGAGTTTTATTGTAATCGGTTAACGGTAAATGCGCGAAACCGATTTCATCCTCTAGTTTGCCACCCTTACAGGTAGAAAATATTTTCATCAAATTTAAATGGGACCAATACAGAGGTACCCTCTTTCCAACAAAAAAAAGAATCATCAAAATTGGTTTACAAAAGCCGGATTAAAAAGTTATTTGTTATTGTATAATATTACTATTCTAATAATAGTCAAAATTATTCAAAGTTAACCAATGTAATAAAGTATTTTTGCTTGCTGGACAAGCTAGTGCTATAATCTAGATTTACTTACATAAGTTGTCTGAAGCTATTGACCTACCAACAAATGGACGTCGGGTTTAATACAAAAACCACGAAAAAAAATGACCGAATTTAACCTATACAAACGTAGTGACATAAAATGAATTGAGTGTCGCTTGATTATGTATGATCGAAACGAAAAAACGCTCTAAATGCATACGTATGATAATAAGGGATATGCTTCGATTGGGCGATTCGATTTTTGTGTTCCGTTACACGCATTCGAATTTGTGACTTTTTAGTAGGAAAGTATTGTTTGTAGGCATGATTTGTAGCTAATTTTTCTGCGTGAAATGAAAGTATTATGTAGACGAAAAGAAAAAATAAAGAAAGCGTGACGACAGTCGGCCATGACACGTCAACGAAGTTGTCGGACAGTGTTTTGAAATAATGTTTTCGCGTAATAAACAGCGAATATTTTATAAGATTTTTATATGAAATTACTAGAAAAACCATCTACATTACGTGTAAAGTACTAGTTTTTGAAAAAGTTTTGTTAAACTTAGTGAAAAACGTTACGAACTTTTAAATATATAGTAAAAATATAATTATTTAATAGTAAAAATGACGTCATCATGGCAATGATATTTTGCGTGGTATTTTATATTTGACCTATATTTGGTCAAAAGAGTGTATTTGTTTGTCAATTACTGATCCAGTGACTAAATTTGACAATAAAAAGACCCCGTACAGTTAAAATACACTGTAACACATTGTTAGTTAGTTACTTGTTTAGTTAGTAGTAGTTAGTTGTTTAAACTGTTAAATGCCTGCGCCTCGGGTGGTCGTTTAACAACATAAGTTACAGCTACGGAACTCACTGCGGAATTTTTGTAAATAGTAAATTTTTTTCATACTTACTTTTAAGCAGATGGGAGCATCCTTTTTCTGTAGCATCGGGCTTGGTTACTGTAAACAAACGATAAATGTACAACGATGCATTTAATCGTCGTGTTATGTCGATCTTAAGACCGTGTTATGTGACCTAATGCATTACCCTCTGATATAAAAATGATAAATTGTAATCTTCTATTTAAACGTCAGCTGATGTGTAAGAGATAAAAATTTCTATTCAATTGATGACTTCTTTACATATAATTCTCAATAAATTTGATCACTTAAATTATTTGACAAGGAATGTATTTATATTGTTCATATTTTTTGGACATCTACTTGACATGGCAATAACTAACTATTAAAATATGTTATAGGACTTGCTTTAGAATTGTTATTGGCATTCATAGACTTGCATGCTGATAGCCGTAAAATATGAGTACTGCTTTATTGTATACTTGTACCAACTATCTTAAACCATATTTTAAGCAAATAAATATCATTCAATTCAATAAGGTTTTTTTAAATTAGTAGTACGAAGCGTTCTGCGTCTGTGTCTATTAGACATGCAGCTTCATGGGCAAGCTTCTGACGTGTTATATTTACGTGTTTTTTCGAATAATATAATCTTGTATAGCTCCCGAATCGTCGACATGTGTTTTGATTGTAGTGACCATAGATTTAGTGTAATAAATCTATGGTAGTGACGCTCTTTATCAACCTCCAGCTCCCGTAGCATGGCTACGCATTATAGTCGCGACACGCGCTATAAAATTGGAATAAGCGCGCGCTATTGGCTGTCTCAATCAGATCTAATTTAGATAGCCAATATGGCGCGCTTATTTCAATTTATCGCGCGCGTCGCGACTCATGCCTAGCCATGCTGCGGGAAGGGCACTATAACTTGTGCAAGCACATGGTCCTTTTAAGTTCTAAGTGTACAGGGTTGTCACAGAATTCACCCGGTCCTCAAGAGGCTAGTGCTACGCGTGAGCCGCTCCGGGTGCATGTACAGTACCCTCCCTATATTCCAGTTAGGTAACTAAGCTGTAGGCACGCTCACTACCCGTTGTGCATTGTAAAGTTGCGATTTAAAGCTCTGAATGACACTGCAACTGTTATGGACAGGCGTGTAGCTTACCATCAGGCGCACGACTTATTCGTCCCGTCACTTGATATTATAAAAATATTAAAAAAAATATATAAAAACAACCGCTAATTGTACGAACAATGCATAACGTGTAGTGAGTGTGCCTACAGTTCCGTTGCCAAACTGGAAAATAGGGACAAATATTTTACGTGCACCTGGAGTTGCTCACCCGAGGCACTAACCTCTTGAGAACCGGATGAACTCAGTGACAACGGGCTGTGACAACCCTGTACACTGGAACTTATAATTTAAAAAGTCCATGTGCTTGCACAGGTTATAGTGCCCTTACGGGGCAAAAGAAGTGTTGCATGTTGTTGCATATGTTTAATCGCAAGTGTTACCTTAGACTGCTAATACAGCCGAGACCATGACGCATGAAGTCGGTTTTGACTGCACGCAGTTAATGCGTGAAGTCGTTATCAACTTCATGCAGTCGAGGTCTCGGATAACGACTTCACGCCTTAACTGCATGCAATCCAAAACAACTTCATGCTACATTTGTTGTAATTTTTTTTTTAAACTGCTCTGTCTTTTTCCACTTTTCTAAATTATAAAAATGTCATACAAAGATTTCCAGAAAGACGTCTGATTGAATGAGCATCAGACGAGCCTCTATCTTGCTGTCACTGTTAAATTAATGGTTCTCTTTATACTTACGTCTAACATTAACTCTGGTCTGACACAATTTTTCATAATGTATCAAGTTACTTTGTATATCATTAATGTGTGGACTTTTTCCTAAAAAGCAATCGAAATCTCCATCTAATGATGTTAATGGCTGAAATTAATAACAACAATTAATATATCCACATATGGCGATTGTAATGAATAGCTCAATTGGTAATAAGAAAGTCCAAATAATTTTCACTTAGTTCAATTTTACGCTATAACTCAAGTGATAGTAAAAAGTTCACTCAAGATATTCAGAAGAGATAAATAGTACGAAAAAATTATAAGAAAAACAGGATTGACTGATGAGGTGCGCGCAAGCGCATGCGGTTGTTCTAATACAAAAGGAAGCTGTCTGTCTTGCTCGCTTCTCTGCCTTCGAGGTTCGTGTTTTTTTTTGCAAATAAATAAAATAAGTTTTGCGTAAAATTATGTGATATTCAACTACCTCTGCGACCGAAGGGTTACCATGCTGAACTAACACGAAGAGATCCCAGGGTCTATTCCCGGACCGGGAGAAACATTTTTATGAAGTAATACATTTCTCTCATGAGTTTGGGTGTAATTTGTGATTGTCTAAGTGTGTGTCCATGGCACTTGCGTTACAGGATTTCCCCAGTGCAGGGCTGTGAGTATATGCGGTAAAAACAAGAAAGGCGTGTGTCGTAGTAGTATCATCATAATTAAGCAGCCTCTACTCCATCCGTCTTCGGATATAGGCCTCCTCCATATCTCTTTATTTACGTCGCTACCGTGCCACATGCATACAGTTGCGGCCCGCGAAAATTTTAACGTCATGCACCCAACGAAGTGGCGGACGACCTCTGCCGCGCGTGTTGACCAACGATCGCCATACCATGATCCTCCTTATCCACCGATCTGGATCCATCCTAACTATGTGTCCTGCCCATTTCCATTTCATCGTATAAATTTTGTGTACAACGTCCCCGACTTTGGTTATCTGTCGAATACGCTCATGCGGTATCCGATCGAACAATGTTATTCCTAACATTGCTCTTTCCATTGCCTTCTGTGCGATTCGCAAGTTCTCTGTTGACTTCTTCGTCAGAGTCGCGAGTATGCAGACATAATTTTAAAACTTAACAATGAATTATGACGAAATCGGTTCACAATTATAGGAGGAGAATTCTTGGATTTCTGGGTTGCTCTGGTACAAAACTCACAAAGTACAATATTGGACACATGTTTATGTTGTCAATTACATATTAAAAATTAATACCAGTAACTATTAAGTCATCAGTGTTAATACTTACAATGGCGGCAACAGCGTACCTTAAACGCTTTTTGGAGGAATAAATAGAAGTCAAATGTGCTTCCAAAATTTTGCTGTTATTTTGATTATTTTTGTCCACTCTTTCACACCTAAAATAGAGTATGAGCACCATATTTTACAAATTATTTTATTATTAGATTCGGGTTTTGACATACTTTTTTCACATTAAATGAATATCCAAAATGACTTACAATGCTGATCCCAACCCTAATGTAAGGTAAATAATATGAAAATAGAGTAATTGCTGTAGAATGAGAGCTTTGCGCAGTATGTGCGGTATTAGTCTTAAAGACAAAATGGTATGAAAAATGAAGTAGTGACAAGAATAGAGAGGGGGATGCTTCGATAGTTTGATCATGTAGAAAGAATGAATGTTGGTAGGTTGACGGCACTTTATAGAGCGAATGTTGATAGAGGCGTGGGGAGAGGTAAACCTCAGGGAGCTTGGCATCCTTTCCAGTGTGAGGCGTTACTTCACACCGGGACAGTTGCTTCAGCTGTATCAAAGACAGGTACGGTCGTGTATGGAGTACTGCTGCCGCCTTTGGAATGACTCTGCTACATACCAACTGGCCACCTTGGATTCAATTGACAAGCGTGTCAAGAGGCTTATAGGTGACTCGGAATTAGTAAAGGCGAAGCTACAGAGCCTTGAATACCGCCGTAAAGTTGCCTGTTTATCGGTATTTTACAGGATATATCACGGAGAGTGTGCGATGGAATTACACGATTTAATTCCGCTTTCCCCTTTCCATCATTGGAGGACTAGGCGTGGGCTTGGATTCCACCTCAATGTTATGGATATTCCATAGATTCGCGCGAAGCGTTACGCTTCCACATTTATATGACGAACGGCTAAAGAGTGGAATTCCCTGCCTGCAGACTTATTCGCTGAACGTAATAACTTGGGCCTTTGCAAGGCGAGAGTGAATAGGCATTATTTGGGTGTGCATGCTACATCGTCGATCTCATCAACACTTTCCATCAGGTGAGATGGAGATCAAATGCACACTTACATTTGAACAAAAAACCATATCTCAGTCAAATTTGAGTCCTTAAATTCTCAAGTCACCATTCAGGTGTCGATCAGGTTGGGATCCTGAGCCAGGTTAAAAGTACCAAAAATAAAAGGGCGGGAGGAGGCGAAGGAGGTTTGACAGATGCGTAACAGAGGTTCATAGTCTCTACCAAATCAGATGGAGACAGGTGTGATAGTACGCATGTGCGCATGTTAAAATATATGCAGTTCTTAGGTTTTCGTGATTGCTACACGTTTCAAATGTTGCATGCAAACCGATTACTGGTTTACCGAAAAAACCGAAGAACCGTTTATTTTGGAACCCGGTTTTCAGTTAATGAAAACTCAGGTTTTTCGGTCCTTTCGGATATGTCTTAAAACTATGAAAACTTAAATTCGTAACGCTAACTAAATGCTGGGAACTCGGGTACCTGACTACAGTGCAGCGACAGCATCCGCAAGATGGCTGCAGGTAACCTTTGGGTAGCGATGGCGAGTGTAGTGCGCGTGCGCGAGGAATATGACAACAAATACGGTCTAAATATGCTTATTTATTCTAAAACATTAATATTGTAAATTTGTTTTACTATAATTCGAGAAGTTGATTGATATCACTGAAGATGTGAATCCATAAATAATAAGAATAATTTACAAAACACTGATTTAATGTTTTCTTTACTTTACTGACAATTTTTAAAAGATTTATTTGGGAGACAATGGAAAAATATCCGAAGAAACTGAATAACCGTTTAACCGAAAAAACCTGTTTTCAATATCACTCGATTTTGGCATGTCCTAGTTGCAAATGAAACTATTTTTGGAATCAAAATCGTACCATAGCTGATATGAGAACTACTTAGATCCAAAAAATAGTTTGATCTTTTCACATTTATGAAATGAATCATACGTTGGTCTAGTTGGTAGGTCAATAATCCACTAACATTTTCAAAAAGGCCTAAATACTACTTCTAAAAGGTGCTACTTAAGCAACGCTGTAGCGACAGACCGCAGGCGGAAGTAATGATTTTTATGAAAATGCATGAAATTGATGCCAAGACTACAGCGTTCTCGGAATACATAAATCTTATTAACACGTTAATTGCCACTCCCGCGATATCGCGTGATGCGAGTTCTCTCCAAACGGCCGATCACGTGTTATCGTGTGGACGTCGACCAAGTTTCTAAGCTGAATAATACGGCGCGTAATATTTATATTGGCCACTAGGGAAAGTATCGACATTCGTATGTGGTTATAAAAGACTGATAATTAAGGATATAATATAAATTATTATATTAAATGTTTTTTATTTGTAAAATATATTATAACTTATTTTACCGAATTACATATCACGCGATAACACTTTTCCGGCAATGCGGACAATAATTGCATTATGTATGGCCAATCACGCCATATCGCGTTATAGATATAAATTTACTTACATAATAATATACTTACATAAAAATATATTAACATAAATTGAGCACAATAAAAACTAAAAAAAGGTTTGGCCACCACACATAATTTCAATCTTTAGCCTGGCAATGAACGTGTTAATTCATAATACAAGTACGTCCTATAGGTGTCCTCTAACTGGAAGGAAGCAAAAGGTCCACCAAGCTTCTCGCACTGCTAAGAATGTCACCTTAAAACTGTGACTTACCAAAATTTATAAAGATATTCGCTGTCGTGAATCTCGACCTTCACCGTTAAGGTATTGCTGTCTAAAATTGTAAAATTCTGAGTTGGTTGCACACTTTCACATCTTTGGTCAGTATTATTTAATTTAAACAGGATGTTTGTTTCTCTTTTCACTGAACATGTATACGTTTCTTCGTCTGAAAGTTTTCGTGTTGTGTACACATAAAAGTAACTTTTATACAT
>NW_020653855.1:3306770-3362274 GCF_003589595.1 Hyposmocoma kahamanoa
TAGACCATCCATATAAAAGTCTGTAAATGAACAAAAACTGAGTCTCTACTCATACCTTGTGTAGTTTAATTTACAAATAGACTATGCATGACAATTTCGTGAAATTATTTATACATAATATAAATATAATATAGTATTTGAAAGTTTAAAAGTAGAAAATGTCCTCGAGAGCCGTACCCTAGGGCAGCGTGCCTGGCTGGCAACATTTCCTCTTTGTATAGCTAAACTTATTCTTTGGCGGCTGTAACCCTAGCCCTGTGGTCACAGGAGGTTTTTACGAGGCGATCTGACAGTTCGTTCGCTAGAAGTTTCGCCTGTGGCCCCCAGAGACCCAGGGTTTCAACCGCAAAAGGCACAAAGCTATAGCACTTATCTTTTACGGTTCTCGGCCGATCTGGCGGCAGAATCTGCTCCACTCACGGTTGCAAGGACATGGGAGTGGGCTACACGGTGTCAACACAGGTTGCGTCTCACACTAGACGTCTTTCATGGACAACGGTGGCGAGGCGTCCGTATAACTCGATTCCCCCCTGTTTGCCTAAAATTTCCCACGTACCTATTACCAGTTGCACCGCGCATACCCCACCACTTAAAAAACGTTTATTTAAAATATTTAAATTAAAACCTTATTTACACATAATAATATAAATTTGTTTTAATGTCAGAATCGTTGCCAGATGTAAAACTTTCTTAAAATATTGTAACAAAATTATTATAATAGCAAATTAATACAAAATATGGTTAATTTGTATTTTGTAAATCTTAACGATAAATAGTGTTACGTATGTATCTACATATATTTAATTGGGTGTTTCTTTCTAATAGGACTACGTAACGAATTTATGTAGAAGGTTTAAAAGCTATGGTTATTTTATGTGTAAAATAAGTTATCCTGTGAAATGAAGTGAACCTTGAATCTTGAATTGAGTAAATCTTGTGTCCTAATAAGTGTTGTATTTAAATGTCGCCAAGCGCCTTTTTAACGGGAAAATATTTTTTTGTTAAAGTGTTTTTTGTTTTTGAAATAGTTAAATCTTCGGCTTTACCAAGGAAAATTTTCAAGCCTCGCCACTGATGGACAGTCATACTCTAAGCCGTTAGGTTTATTTTTTTTATTTTTTTTTTTATACATGACAGGCAAATGACTCCACTCCACCTGATGTTAAGTGGAAAGTGGTATCCAAACGCGAAGGTACCTAGTGCAGCGATGAAACGATTGAAATTATTATTATTATTATTATAATGTCGCAGTGGCTCTTTTTTATTTTGATTAGGATTAGCGCCATCTACCCATGTTAGCAAGCGGTAATATCTAAATTAGTTTGTAACACACATCGCAATCTATTGTTACGCATATTATCACAGTTCAGAAAATAATTCTAGCTCAATATTTGAATAATATTATAGAAAGAAAAAAACTGGCTGCTTGTATTAATTGATATCCACGGCCATTGACGTAATATAAACTACTTCCAGGCTTATGGATCGGCGCCATCTAGACGAAAGATGGAATTTTGACCTTTTTCGTACTGTTATACGAGGCGTAGTAAAAGTCTTTTTAAAAAAAACACAATTTTCCCGAAATTGTGTAATTCAGGAAGAAGTGGTAAATAAATATAATTAAATACAATAGAATTGAATTGGCACTTGTTTACACGACAGGAGTTTGAAAGGAACTGAACTGCTTTCTATAGAGTTTTAGTGATGTTCAAAGAAGAAGCTGACTAGGAGGAATGGCAGGGCTGATTCTAGTAGTTTAGGTAGTAGGGCTGGGATATAACAGTACGATCTGTAAATGTGGAGTCCATCGTTATCTAACTTTTGGATTACTCTTCCAATCTCGTGTTCAAAACAGAGTTAGGAAAATACTTCTTAACTATCGTACTTTCAAAGAGAATTATTTAAAATAAACTCTGTGTAGAAATCTGTGACAGCGTAAAAATGAAATAGCGTTTTTGTAGAACTTACAAAATTTTTTACAAGTGTTATTATAATTATTAATACAAAGATCAAACACTTAGAAAAAATTCCTTCGATCCGGCCGGATACGAACCGACGTCTCCTAGCAAACCGTACTAGACGCTATGCAAACTTAAGCCACGGAACGAACCAGCGGACCTCACGAATTTTTCTATGTACTTGTTGTCGGATCTTTATACTTGGTTTTCAATTGTTCAATCCAAAAAAACTTTTTAGCAGTAGCGCCATCTTTGAGACTTTTACAAGTATTACGTATTTGATTTTAATATCGAGACTTAATCGTGTATATAAAACGTATTTTATGTATATAATTACTTTCCGATTTTAAAGTCAAATAATGTATCAAAATCGTGAAAGTTTTTTCATGTATATAATAGACTATCTGCCAAATACAACACTATCTTGCCCTATGCATTAGCATAGCCATACAAAGGGGGAAATCTGCCAGCATTTTGGGCACCTTGCTGCGAGGGACCCAATTTCATTAATATAATGTTAGTTTCTAGTTATTCAAACAACCTCTGAATATTCCACTCAGCAGGCGAACGACCCAGTAATAGATTGCAAGAAAATGCTTCAGCAGCACTACTCAGCAACACGAACGACCGAAAACCAGACTGCAAGATAACGCTTCAACGGCACCTTACATCGATGAATATTTAGATGTAAGAGACTTAGTTAGAGAGAGATTTGTATATATAGCAATTACTTTATTTATAAAATTACTCTTTCAACAGCAGTCGAGTTTAATTTATCTCCTGGTAGCATCCTCTCACTGTGACTAAGAGTCGTATTCTAGAACTCTACTCAATACTCAAGTCAGGATTTGAGCAGACTTGAGTATGATTTCAAGCACTGGAAATACGACCCTAATGGCAAGGACTTGAGTATGATTTTTAGTGCTCACTGCAATACTCAAATCCTGACTTGAGTATTGAGTAGAATTCTGGAATACGACCCTAAGACAGTAGATCGGTCTTGTGAGTCTGTGAGACCGGCAGTGGGAATATCCATCCCAGTATACCCTTATTTCCTTCCCCCGTCGGTCTGTTGGGTAGGTCTCACGACGCAGATATCCTGTATTTATTTATATATTTATTTAATACACCTATATGGTTAGGGCTAGGGCCTATATATTTTAATATTATATTTTAACTTATTGTCTAATAAATAAATTAAGAAACTTTGCCGGTTATATTGTTTTCAATATTAGTAAATTGTTTTCATACATACTTTGAAACAGACGTGCACATCCTTCGTCGGTAGCATCAGGATTAAGTGCTGTAAAGGTAAATTAAAATAGTAGTTTGCAATATTTATTTTATCATTATGTTTTAACTGCCTCCGTAGCCGAACGGTTACCATGCCGGACTGCCACGCAGAGGTCCCAGGTTCGATTCCCGGGCCGGGAGAAATAGTTGTATGGCCTACAATTATTTCTCTCGTGAGTTTGGGTGTAATTTGTGTCCATGGCACCCGTGACACAGGGTTTCTCTAGTGATCTGGCCAACTTCGAGACGAGAAAAATATCCTCGAGAACTCGAAAAAATCTAATTACATTTTTTAATACCGCGCAGAATAAACTAAATTATTTTTAAAAATAAAAACCCGACTGGAAAAATATTTAGATGGAAAGAAAAAAGTTATATAAAAAAAATAGACTTCACAAAAAAAAAACTAAAATGAGGAATGTAGAATGCACTATGCATGCGAAGTGTTTTGTTCAGTACCTATCTATCTACTTCAGTGAATTATTAATTATGGTCACTCACATACTTAAGAAGTTGTTCACTATGCAGTTGACACCCGATTTAATCAAATAATAAAATATAGGCATTATAATACCAATAACGCATATGTTTCATAATTTTTGTTTGTTCTCGCGGGTTATGTTTTGACATGCTTTCTTTTATTTTAAGTAGATTTTTTCTTCTTTAATTAATGTTTTTAACTCAAATTTTTATTGAATTGATATTCTTTTTTTTTTGTGAAATTATTCCACTAATTTGTTATAATTATTAATACAAAGATCGAACACTCAGAAAAAATTCCTTCGATCCGGCCGGATTCGAACCGACGTCTTCTAGCTTACCGTGTCAGACGCTATACCAACTAAGCCACGGAACGAACTAGCAGACCTCACGAAATTTTCTATATGCTTGTTGTCGTGTCTTTGTATTTGGTTTGTCAACGACTTTTTAGTCATAGCGCCATCTATGAGAAATCTATGAAAGTTTTATCTGCCAGTTAGATACCTTTACAGCTACCAGCCCTGGCGAAAGATGTCGCTATGTATTTGAAATTTTTATTGAATTAATATTCAAATATTTTTGTGAAATTACTCCACTAGTTCGTTATAATTATTAATGCGAAGATCAAACAGAAAATAAAACTTTAATAGATTTCTCATAGATGGCACTACGACTTAAAAACCAAATACAATGACACGACAACAAGTACATAGAAAAATTCGTGAGGTTCGCTGGTTCGTTCCGTGGCCTAGTTGGTATAGCGTCTGGCACGGTATACTAGAAGACGTCGGTTCAAATCCGGCCGAAACAAAGGATTTTTTTCTGTTCGATCTTTGTAATATCTAAAATATAATATATATAATAATCATAATGTTTGTAATTTACGTATTTCGCGTGTTAAATAAAACCGATTTTGTTCTATTTTTTATTTTATGTTAACTAAATTTAATATAACAAAACAGTCTTACCTCTCGTTATACAAAACGAAGAACACAATATAAACAGTTTCGCGAACGTTGTCGTCATTTTGAATTATTATTTTTAATGACAAGATCGTATGTCAACAACGAAGTAGCGCAGTGTAATGAGAAATATATTACATTATCATCTATTATAAAGTTGCGGGAAATTGTTATTGTTGAATGACGAACTATATAAAGGGTGACTATGTAAATGACATATTGTCGCCTTATTTCTCAAACTCGTATCTTAAAACACAAAGTTACTGAAATGCAAAAAATGGATTTTATATACAAATTTTGCAGGCTGATTTCACATCATATTACCCTCATATTTACAGCCCAGCTTTTACATATTCTTAAAGTAACGCGTCCAAATTAACACCCTTGATAAGAAATTTAAAATAAATAGAACGTTTTACCATTCACTCTTTATCAAGATACGAGTTTGAGAAAGTAAGGCATCGATATCGATTTAAAATATTACATTAAAAAAATATTTTTAGTAGCAGTAGAGCTCCTTCAGAAAGAGTTCGTCCAGGGAAGTACTGCCACCTTACCTATTTCTGTCGCCAAGCAGTAACGTGAGCATTGCTAAAATTGGCTTGTCAACTTATGTCTCAGGGTGACAGACGCATTGGCATCGACGGGGATGTCGCTTAAAATCAGTGGCACAACTTTTTTGTCCCGTCACTTGACATAATTTTTTATTTTTTTTTATAAATAACACACACACGGCTAACTGGTAATGGGCAGAGCCGTCTTTCATTATGAAAAAGAAGACAAAACTCTCCTACAGCTATCGACTTATTTCGTCGTCTTTAACCTCACCTGTATATCATCTGTATAAGAACAAAAAATATTTAATTTCGAGATACTTCATTAACCTTAGATAACGTGACCCGTACCAGAGAACAAAAAAGTAACGACAAACACTCTCCGCCCCTCCCTAGCTTTAGATACTGCACCGAGCCCCGCACATTGACGGTCACATGGACTGAACGACAACAAGGCTGTCGAAACTTGTACGTTAATATACAACATCACTGTACGTTACTATTTATAATGGTCGTGAATTGTGTTGTGTACGACTGTTTATCATCATCTAAACGGGATAAAGAGAGGATTTTCTTTCGTTTTCCGGAAGATGAAACAAAGTAAGTAAAAAGAAATATTTCAGACTCATTAAGTTATTGTTTTCTTAATTTATTTAGTGCAAAGTAATATATAATACTAATTTATTACATTATTATAATGAGACGTCACAAATTCGTAACCTAGTAGACAAGTGTTCTCGAATTTTAAATTTTTATTGCCGATAAATATTACGTAGTGAATATGCTTAATTATTAACTTGATAACTTTGGATATGCAATTTCAAATACCTTCGTTACCTTATTTAAAAGTACGTGTCTAAAATATAACATTTTAAGTGCTTTTAACATTGGTTTTTAAACAAATCTTAAAATGTTATTGTAGTTAGTGAATTAATTTTTTATTTTATTTATTTATTTCAGGCCACATGACCCATATAATATATACCTTAAAGACTAACATACACAGGTACTATATAATAAAACACTATTTCTAACTAATCTACACGAATTGCACTTGTCGGCGACGTGTGACGTAACCGGCCGCGGAACCGCCGATATAATAATAATAATAATATAATAATAATAATCATTAAGACAGATAAGACACCCTTCGGCCAAAATTCTTCCTTCGTGAATGTCGACAGATGTTCGGTCGATACTCTCACCACAAACGAATTGAAATTTACGTTGTGGCGGGACTCCAACCGCTCGCCCCTCAGGGTGTATTTGGCTTTATGTCTGATATACTCCACTATCTCCTCCGACTTCTAGAGTAATGCAGCCGCGACAGGTACAGCAGCGTCGTCGGTGTGGCCGGACGCAGCAGGAAGTTCGGTCCTGTCGGTGCTGTTCCACACTGGTTACGGCTGATGGGCTTCCTCTTCTTCTTCTTCTCCACTTTTGTGAAGCCGTCCTCGTCGCACCGGTCCATCTGCCTCTATGGTTTTACATCTTCAGAGACTTGTACACGGGGATTACTTTTTCCCTTATTAGATTGCCGCTGATCATGTTTCAAAGTGGCGGGTTGACGTGCGTAGGTACGCGTGACGTTTCCACCGAGGCGGAGGTCACGCGCGGTGGCATAAGAGATCGGTGTATTCGAATATGCCGACTCGACACTGCAAATGGATGCATTTTGCGCCCCACGACGCATGTTTACATTAGAGGCTTCTTGTGACCTACATATCGAAGCAGCGTTGCTTAATAACGCAACTTGGGCACACAGCTCAATTACGGTGTTATCCGAAGCCTCTAATTTACGTTGTAATTAGGTTGGACTTCAAAGACGTAATGTCCTTCAGCAGCCTAGTGACATCAACGTGGTCAAACGTGACTGGGGGTACGCCACGAATGTGGGCACGTCGTCCGGGTCAGCCTCCACAGGAGTGTGATGATATCCTGGAGACTCTTCACGCCTCCATCCCTCCGGCGAGATGGCATCTGTTCGGCTTTACCGAGGCTCTGGAACAGCATCTTGCCACTGCAAATCTCATCCTCATTGAAATTCGATTTGCAGATCTGCACAATGCCGACTTCGTCCATGGTGTCGATGGCGTGTTGAATAAACGCCAGGAGCTCATTGGCAATAAGTTGCTAGAAACACATTGTCAATTACGCGCAGCGGCCTGTGCCGCGCGAGACACAAGTTACAATTCATAATTAACTCACTGCGTAGTGGAGCGTTTCCGAACGCGCATTGCACTGCACTCTTTAATACTACTCTCTAACTCTTTAACGCTTTAATTGACTGCCTCCGCGGCCGAACTGTTACCATGCTGGACTGCCACGCAGAGGTCCCAGGTTCGATTCCCGGGCCGGGAGAAATATTTATATGGCCTACATTTATTTCTCTCGTGAGTTTGGGTGTAATTTGTGGTTGTCTAAGTGCGTTTCCATAGCACCCGCGACACAGGATTTTCCCTAGTGCGGGGCTATGTTGAGTATGTGCGTTATTATTAAAAAAAATGCAAAATATAATATTATATCTATAAACAGTCTAATGAACATGTGTAGTTATTAGGTTTCTATGAATAGAATTATAGATAACAGATTCGCGTTAGAATTTTCGCTACGTTGCCGCTCTGACCACGTGCAATAATAGTACGAGAGAGTGATGAGTAACCCTGCCACTTCACGCACACATATGCGGGTGTGCAGAGCGCCTGCTGTATGTAGTAGTAGGTAAATAATTTTCGACCGTTGTATGGAGTGTTAGGGCTGCGCCCGTACTTATATTTTGAAATAATAATAAAAAATATGTTCAGAGCTGTTTAATGACCTATTATATAATGAACATTTACGATAACCTTAGATAAGGTATGTAATAATTTAGATAATTAAGATAAAGATAAATAAGATTTAGATTTTAAATACAAACAACATTTTAGTTCAGACCTGTTAAATTATCTATTATATTTATTTTAAATGTTTTGGAGGTCGATAAAGTTAAGTCATGGGTTAAAATGATAATAATTGAAATACATATCAAGCTCTTGGGTTTCCCGATTGTTAGACATTGTTTATTACTAATGTAATGACATCATTTTTAACCGATTTCAAAAAAGGAGATCTTTTATGTGACGCAATGAACAAGTCGTGTGGCTGCTGGTAAGATACACACCTATCCATAATAGTTGCAGTGCTATTGAAATCAAAGATCTGAGGGGCACTGCCACTGCGCCTGTCGCTGTCAATTAAGAACTCTCATGTACATATTAATAAGTAGCTTTATAGATATATAGTTTCCGCACACTTAAGACCTTTGCTTCGTCGAATAGAGAAGACGTAGGGTAACGGTAGGGCTTGCGCAACATCACCGTTAATACACTTCTTTAGGCTCTCTCCAGAGTGATCATATAACAGGAGGCGGAGCCTCCCCACACCAATATGCAATAGCTTAAAATGGATTGACACAGTGCAAGGTAAACTGCTGTTAGCAAACGCAGGTCAGCAGCCTCTCTGAGCAGCTTCATGGTGTGTATCAGCTTGCGGACCCTGGCACACGTTACTTCGATGTGAACTGCAGAGGTCAGCCTCTCGTCTAAGGTCACGCCCAAATAGCGTACGGCGGTAGATCTGAGAATCTGTTCGCAATCACAATTGGCCCACCGCGCTCCCGAAGCGCCAGAACCCGTGTCATGTGCACAAGTATGGACTTTGACTGGCGGTGTTTCCCCATCTCTAGGGGCAGAGGCTTTTGTTTTGTGAAAACACAAAAATTTAGTTTTTGAAACATTCATGTATATAAATTGCGATCTAACCAATTCGAAATAATTAACACCCCTTGTTCAACATTGCGAAAACACTCATAGTTTCGACACCACACCATGTTCACCACACCACACACAACATTTTGTATGAGCGTTTGAAAGCACTGGCCCTCACGAATCATTCAGTGTTTTCGGGATATAAATATTTGTGATAGTTTTGAAGTTATGGTTCAATAAAGAAGGTACATTTAGTCAAATGTATGAAAAAAGCTTCGAGGCCAGGGTATCCTGCCTGATGCAACTGAAAAAGAAATTAATAACGGGGCACATTTTCATAATATTAATTTCACACACTAAATTAATACCAATAGAAACTACATTAAAAAAATGTAATTCCCACTAATTATGCCTCATCGGCCCTTGGCGCTGAAGGTGTCAAATTATTATTTAGAGGCCTTTCTATTATAATTAAATCGGCTTCATTTGTTGAAAATGAAAGGGACTTAATTCTTGTTAAAGACACACACATAGACAACCACAAATTTTACCCAAATTCACGAGAGAAATAAATGTAGGCCATGCAAATATTTCTCCCGGCCCTCGAATCAAACCTGGGACCTATGTGCGGCAGTCCGGCAAGGTAACCGTTCGGCCACGAACGCTATCGAATCAGTGGATTGTTGATGACAAAGGTACAAATAATAAACTGCGCGTTTCATGAACGCGCGTTTGCAACGCAGCTCGAAGTCGCCGTGTGTAACCTCTCTTTAGCCGTGTGCAACATGTGCTTAGTACCGCCATCTAGCGAAGTTTTAAAGAACTCCTTCCCCGCTAGAACCAAGAAAGAGACCCAATATGGCGCGCGCGTGCTATATTTTTACTGGCACGATCGCGTTCTAATTCTTTTTTTTCTGTGTTTATAAACTGTGATTGATCATAAAATATCCAGTAGTTAATAAATAACTTCGTATTGTCAATTAACCGTATTTATTTCCTTTTTAAAACCGCGGGAATTAAACTATGAAGTTGTGGTGTTTACAAATATTACCAATACAAATTAATTACATTGTAGGCGCACGAAACAAATATTCATTTGTCTTTAATATTACCTACAGCTGATCTGACGATGGAAATGGTAGACAGATGAGAGGATGTTCTAAACAGTTCTAAACAGATTTCAAAGTTTTGGTTTTATTTTCTAAACAAAGTTTTGAGGTCGGTTTCTTTTAACAAAAAGTTTTTTAATAATATCAAGTGACGGGACGAACAAGTCGTGTGGCTGCTGGTAAGATACACGCCTATCCATAACAGTTGCAGTGCTATTGAAATCAAAGATCTGAGGGGCACTGCCACTGCGCCTGTCACCTAGAGACATAAGTTGACAAGTCCAATGTTTCTACAATTTCCTGCAACACCTGCACGCTTACCCTTCCAAAATACTGCTTGACGACAGAAATAGGAACTAAACCTTAGGCGAGAATTTTTCGTCAGACGCGCGAGCTGTTTTTGACACGTATCTAGTTCGTATAGGTACAGTCATCCCACCTTCTAATCATTCTCTTTTCTGGTTCGTGGCCATTATCATATTTTTGAGATTTTGAATTGTTATCGAATTTTCTTTTTCGTCACTATTCTTAAGTTTATTCTGTCCGTCGTCACTTCTTCTTTTTTTAATATCAAGTGACGGGACGAATAAGTTGTGCGCCTGATGAAGCTACAATGAGATATAAGTTGACAAGTCCCATGTGCCTGTAATTTCACCAGCACCCTTGCCCTTCAAAATCGGAACACAGTAATGCTGACATTACTGCTTGGCGGCAGAAATAGGAAAAGTGGCAGTACTTCGCCGGACGAACTCTTTCACAAGCTGTACACTATACTATACTATACTACACTACACTACACCGTAGAGTGGCAAAGTGGAGTGTCGATAAATTTTTAGTATCTAGTAGAGCTCTTTGTGGAAGAGTTAATCCAAGGAAATACTGCCCCCATACCTATTTCTGCCGTCAAGCAGTAATGTAAGATTTACTGTGCATTGCGGCCTCAGTCAACTCGTGAAATCCACACTCCATGTACCTGGTCGTGACTCTGTCTTGAACAATCTCCGTGGAGCTACAGAAAGGCAACAGCGCCTTAATTTTTAAGCAGTATTAAAAGTATAAAATTATTGTTTGCTTTTAGTTTCTTATCAGGCGTCAAGTCACAGCTTTGATCTTTTATTAACAATATGTTAGACTCAGTATCTTCCTGAAACACTGTGTTCCAATTTTGAAGCGTAAGGGCGCGTGTACACGCTAAGAAATTCGACGTGTCTGCTACAGAAATGATGAGAATGATCTTGAACACACGCCAGCACGTCAAGCTACACATTGACGTATCTTGTTCCGTTGCAATGGAGGCGATTTTCGGACAAAAATGTGTAGTCTGATGTGCCGTTGTCCATACATGACAAGAACTTTGTCGGATCTAGTCACGAAAATATCGTCATTTGTAGGATCAATTAACGTAACCACCAAATGGATGAAAATGAGTTATATACACAGTTCCATAGAAAATTTTGCGCCCAATCGAATGGTGCTGTTAAAACAATTATATCTTGAAAAAAAATAGCGGTTGCCTTACAAAAAAATGAAGATTCATTGGTAAAATAACACAAAAATTTAGTGTATGATACATTTATAAGGAACTTGAGTCTTACTAAATTAACTTAACGACTATGCCTACAAAAACATTTTGTTGTAATACAGTAATCGCTAAAACTTGTCTGTTACATTAAACTCATAGTTATTTATTTAGTTTAGTTATTTAGAACAAATAATTATAAGTTACTTTAACTAATATCGCACTTTTTTTTACACGAAATAGACTTTAGATTAATATTTTTATGTTATTACAGTAACTTGTTACTCAAACGTGGAATAAAAATTACGAAACAGGATATTTAAGTTAAATGGAAACGGAATTTACTTACCTAGTAATATTTTAAACTCAAAAAATGCTTATCTAAAACAAATTTAGATATAAATCTTAGTTTCATATTGATTAGTAAATGAAATAATTGTATTCTAATTACAAATTATTTTAACGTGAATATAAACTATGATATTTTTCTATACATATTTGATGGTTAGGCACTTTGTGATTGACTAAGTGATTCAAGTGAACTATCTATTGCCAGGACATACGTACATGCCTGTTGACTCCATGCATAGTGTCATCGAACGTTAGATACTAAACCTTATTGTGTGGAGTCCTAAACAATGGGCTACATTCATACTTACCACGCGAAAATTTCCGCGCCCATACGAAGTTAAAGTCTTAGACCACGCCGATTTTACTCATTGGCAAATAACTACTGGACAAACATTTACGGCTACAACAATGCCTAATAAAAACTTGAAATTAAGGGACGTAAGGATTGCAACTTTTAAGAAGATAAAATTTAGACGTCATGAAAATTGAATATTCTATGAAAGAAGTCGCTGAATATTAAAAAATTCCACTGGGCCATGATATAAAAAAGAAAATAATCGGACTAAAAGAAAAAAGATGAAGTAAAGATTTATTACCAATACAATCTATATGGTCTCAGATTTACAAGGCTTTATGCAAGCCCAGTACTTATTTCAACAAAAAAAAATACCATGATTTGAAAAAACTATGTAGCGATGGTGTGATTCCCAAGCAGTACCTTCAAGATATCTGAGCCTCTTTGACAAAATTGATATCCTGACATCGATCATCAAGATCAAGGTGAGTGCGATAAAAACGTCGAAGATGACATACTAGATATTGAGAACTATGTACCTGAATCGACTGAAAGAGTTAAGAGGAATATAGCTGACAATGTGGAAAAACAGAAACAGAAGAAAAAACGCAATGATGTTAAACGAATTTTCAAGCAAAATGTTTGGTAAGAAAGCATCTGGGGGGAAAATCAAAAGTAAATTGTGAGAAAACATTTCAAAATAAATTATTTGGGATGGGATAATGCAAGAATAGCAAGGGATAAAACAAGGAAGAAAGCAAGGCAAAGGAAGGGCAAACGAATCCAAGACTGGCCGCAAAAAAAATAACTTACATACGCTTGATAATATGATTATTTTAAAATTTGATATGCTTTGTTTTAAAATAGTCTTTTTTATTTATAGCGTTTAGATTAATGACAAGATTTTTAAAAAGTTAGTTTTAGGAAATGAAACTATTTTTCCGGATTTAAATCGCGTATATTTGTTTTTTCAAACAAAGTAACATTTCGGGCCCTGGTTGACATCAACCGTGACCATGGGACTGGTAAAGGGCCCGAAACGTTGGTTTGTTTGAAAAAACAAAACAAATATATGCGAATTAAATCCGGAAAAGTAGTTTCAAATTAATTTACGTTTTAGTTTCATTTTTATTATTTATCTAAAATAGGAAATGAAACTATTTTTCAGGATTTAAATCGCGTATATTTGTTTTTTCAAACAAACCGACATTTCGGGCCCTTTACAGGTCCCATGGTCACGGTTAATCGTGACCATAAATAATTTTCAAGATTTAGGCTAATTATAGTATAGAAATCCGATTAGTTCAAAAATATTCAATTGATTGTGATCTCAAATTAGAACGGGTTATCATTATTATTAATACATGACTTGTACTTTAGTCTAAGATAATTATAATTTTGTATAACTTTTTAGTTTCAATTACTAAAAAACTTTCGTGTTATTTTGAATCTTATTCATAAGGCGTTAAAGGCCTAAATTCGTTAAAAATAACGTTAAAAATTATATTATACTTTGTCAGTTACGCCATAGTCAACATTCAATGTTATAAAATATTGCATATAGCGTGTAACGTAACGTATTTGGAACAAGACAAAATAACGTACGCGCCATGCTATCTTTGAAACTATCAGCACTAGATTCATGCAATTAGATTGGGTTAGTCTTTACAATTGTAAGAAACTTTGTTCAACTTCATACGAATAAGATGAAAATAAAAAGTTATAGCAATTTTTCTTAAAAAAAATTGTTTTGGTCTCTCCTGAAAAATTTACTTTTGGCCGTTAAGTTAAATGATCCTACAACTGACGAATGTCGTGTCTGTTGCAGACGAGAATATGATGAGTATGTACACGATACGAACGCTTTCGGTCAGACGTGTGTAGGGTAAAATGTGTCAGTGCATTATGAGTCTTCCAGGTAGCTCGTTTTACTACCGACTGTGGGAAGAAATATATTGTAGTACATGTTGACTACTAACCAACACCCATCCATGCACATAAACGTTCGTTTACCGACAATGCAACTTACCCCACTCCGTGCTATAGCGGCAAAGCGCGTCGTGTCGGGGCTACCCCCGTCTACACAAGATTCTTTTCAGTGTGTGTAGAAACGACACGAATTCTTGCATAGACATAGCTACTTTTCTTAGCGTGGACACTTGGTACTTAATTGGTTTTTGGTGTAACGGGCTGGTGTCTGCAACTCAACGTCAAAGCGCCTATTTTGCGTGTGGTGGGTGAAGGGTCCTACTCGTGCCACTCAAGCTCCTCCAGAAATCTCAGCAGCATCCTCAGTTTGCTGAAGACTTCGGGGAGCGACCTTGGCACTCCAAGGTGCTTTGCCCAGTAATTGGCCACGCCGGAGCACTGTAGTAGGATGTGCGCAGCCGTTTCCTCCCCCTCCATGCACGCTCTGCATAGAGGGCTGTCTGTGATACCTAAATTGAAAAGGTGTTTATTGTATTGTATGGGCCATGACCCGTTAGGGCGGCAGTTAGAGTGCGAAGCTCTTGCCTTTTGAGTTTAATAAATGTTCAAGATAGACTGGCATTGAGCTTTGGGAATGCTTCCCTCGCCTGTCTACAGACCGTAAGGGTAGTCCATGCATTATTATGTGACGATTTTGTGCCTTTGTGTAAAGTTGTTCTGAACCATTGGTAGGGGAGGGGCACTATGGGTTCTGGTCCTACAGCGTCCGTCTCCGACCCTTTTCTGGCTAGTTCGTCTGCTGCATCATTGCCACGTGAGCCGCTGTGTCCTTTAATCCACTATAGAGTTACGTGGTTTGTACACATACCCCCATGAGTGCTTGATGGCATTCATAAATGAGCCCTAAGTTTATGTCATAGCTGTTCAGTGCTTGTAGTACTAACATACTGTCGGAGAGTATTCGAATGGAGTGGTTCTTAACTCTTCTCGCTATGATTGCTTCTGCCACCAACTTGATGCCCATGCATTCAGCCTGGAATACTGTGTTGTGGTCACCAAGTGGTGTTGATATCCTGATATTGAGGTCTTCTGAGAATGCCCCAGTGGACACGCGCCCTAGGGGTGCTGGTGAAATTACTAACAGGGACTTGTCATCTTATGTCTCAGGGTGTCGGACGCATTGGCAGTGCTTCTCAGAATTTCGCCATTTAAAACTCTGAGTGACACTGCAACTGTCATGGATGGACGAGACGCACGACTTGTTCGTCTCATACAAAAAAACGTGTTAAGTCCCCATCTGAGCCGGGGCGTTCAATCTTCTTCTTAGAGGAGGATCTATGGCCAACAGTGGGATGTATAATGATTTAATATGATTTAATGACGATGAGGCTACACATTACGCTGGAAATTGTTATATTGACTAAACTCTACTATTAATTTGTAAGTCAGATTCCACTGAGAAGACTGAGCAAGAAACTCTAGGGGTTGTTCTTTATAAAAAGTTATTTGTACATATTTATAATTTGCCATATTTAAATTATAAATAGTAATAAAAAATGGTAGCAATGTGAAAGCATCTGTATCAGGAATTTTGATCATCATCGTACGCATAAGTTGTCTAACAAGAATGAAGTTTTTGGTTTTCACTATTGTTTTAATCAATCAAGTAAATTTTCGAAATAATTATATACTTAGTAATATAGTATAGTTATAATACTTTATGGTTACGAATGGTTTAATAATAATATCAACAGGGGTCTTTCTATAGAAGCGTACAAGCCGATTTCTGACTTTGTGAAGATTGTTGTCAAGAACCACCAGTTTTTTACATTCCTCGTGTTAATTTTATGTATAACACAATGTTTCATAAATATATATTATTCTTGTTAATATAAATTACATTTTCATAAATAGAAGAATGGATGAGAACGTTTAAACATCACAGAACAGCCAACTAATCGCTGTTTTTAATTTGTCGCGCGCCGTCAAATAGCCCAGTGTCTAATACGCATGCGCGGATGTAGGACCCAGCTTTCCCCAGCCGGGTTCAAAATGGCCTCCTACTAAGCGTCTCCGATTGATTTTTTTTCCATAACCATACATTAAATACTGTAAAATATTGAAATACCGCGTTTTAAACATTTTAAACAATCTAAAAATAAAATGGCGTAACGTTTCTTACGTAAAGTGAGACGCGGTGTTCTAAAATAGATTGAGTTGTAAAATTATAACCTGTGTGCCGCTTTAAAGTTATAATTATCAGGTTTTTTAAGCTTTTTCTGTATAGTTTTTTATGTAACAAATGTCTTTGAAACTACAGTGTTCGGTGTATTGGTCGTCTAGAAGAGAGGACTACGTGGTTTCATCCTAAACGTAAGTAGTCACGCCTTCTATCAATTTAGACGTCTACTTTAACACTACATGACCTAAAATCTAGACCTAATGCAGTTAGTAACCTACATTTGTGGCTCGCACATGATTCTTTGCAATTTTTCTTAAAAATTCGTGAAAAAATTTTGCTGGCAGGAAATTTCGTAACGAATGTTTTAGTGAAAAAAAAGAGCAAAGTTCGAATTTCGAACAAGTGTGTGAAATTGGTGGTTTTTAAAAATGGAACGCTATGACATAACGTGAGGTAACGGTGATAATTCAGCGAATATGAGGCCCAAGTGGTTTTCCCAGAATTTTTCGGGATAATCTGTCTGACCTGCTTACTCATACGTGTTCTGTCTCTCTCTAGAGCTGTTCCTGAATGGGGCGGTAGGCATGCGCTTTAAAATTTCGGGATTCTGCAATTTTTTATACTTTTTTTTCACGCGGTCTATCTGGAACGCTTGTAGACGAAGCAAAAGATTTTATTATCAAGGTTGTTTTCTATTTTAGATATTAAA
Organism: Hyposmocoma kahamanoa; assembly: GCF_003589595.1. Lineage (NCBI taxonomy): Eukaryota > Metazoa > Arthropoda > Insecta > Lepidoptera > Cosmopterigidae > Hyposmocoma > Hyposmocoma kahamanoa. The sequence continues at coordinate 3,323,858 of NW_020653855.1, forward strand.
TTGTAGGGATGTGCAATGTTAATACTTTCTATTTTTCATTGTTTGTGTTTGTGCGTTAGCCTTGAAGCTTATGTAGCCAGTGAAGGCTTAGATTGAGTATTGTCACTGCTTTAGGGCGTTTTCCAAAGAAGGTTACGTAGCACATAAAGTGTACAGACAAAACAAATATGTCCCCGACCACGTAGTCACACTTATAATAAACAATTTAAAATAAAAAAAACATAATACTTTTCGTAAGAATAAAATAGTGAGACAAAAAGTAAAATGTAGTGTACTACATTGGCTTTAACGATGGATAGCAATTTCTTCCAGGCAACCTTAAGGTAAACTTAATAAATAATAATTGAAATGAATCGTAATGTTTTATGTAAATAAAAAAATAGTTTTTGTTATTTTTTTAACAGAAGGTGCAAGCTTATAGCTTCTATGTCATTACTTTTTTTATTATACCAAGTTACAGGACGCCTGTCCATAACAGTTGCAATGCCGCTTAGAGCTTTAAATTGTCAAGGTCTGAGGCACTGCTAGTTGTTCGCCCCGTCATTTAACAAAAAAAGTTATTGAAGTCGTGCGAATACAATAAATTATTTGATTCATTGATTGTACAAAATCAATTGAAAACACGTAAAGAATAATAATTTGAAGATCGCTATGTCGTCGTCCAACTCTACCTCATAATGTCGCGTCAGTTTATGTCTAGAGAAAACGCATCTATTTACACCTACTTTCCATCTCCATTAAATATGGCAATTGAAAGAAGACCTGTAACAAAATAAGATAGAATCATCTGCGAAATTTCAAATTCGTGCAATTAAACCACATGTGGTCATACGTCAAAAATTCTTTCATCACATAGAGCCATTACAGCCGACTTTGTGTAAGCGACAAAAACTATCTTTACAGTAGAGGGTTCTTTGAAATATTTCTACATACTATGATACTAAATTGAATTTTAATGTAAGTATAACAATGAATTTCGTAACCGATTGTGTAATAACTACATTTTTTTTAAATAATGGCTGTTAAGCCTTTTTTCCTCACTTATATACAGGGTCAATAGCACGTCAAGCTTTGACACTTAAGATTTAAATCCAACTCCATACCGCTTAGGGTGTGAACGGTCCAAAGTACCAAGAGTCAAGCTTGACGTGCTCTAGACTGTACAGGGTGAAGTGTACGTCAAGCTTGACATAAAGGCTTAAATTTAACTCTATGCCGCTTGCAATAAGAACGGTCCAAAGTCCAAAGTGTCAAGCTTGATGTGCTCTTGATTGTACGTACTTCCCTGGCTCACAGACCCGTTGTGGATCTTGGCCTCCGACACTAGAGTACGCATTGTCTTTCCACCAATAAACCATTCGAACCTTTAGCTCCTTTAGGTCTTTAGCGACTCCATCCTTCCAGCTATATCTTGGACGGCCCACTGGACTATGACCCGTAGGTTGCCCGAAATATGCACTTTAAGCGCTACAAACATTGACTTACAATTATATAGACGTCGGGTCCGCGCTAAAAAGTGTCCGCATTCTTCATTTCATCAGTCTTCATTTGTTCGACTGACAGCGCGATACTGCGATGACATTACAATTTAAATTTCGAATAGTTTGACTTGGGACTTGGTTTTTGTATTAGACCCGTCGTCCATTTATTTGTAAGTCAATGGCTACAAAGCTTTTTTGGCGCATAAATACTTTTACTACCCCTATCTAAAAATTGAACACTTACGACAAAAATTATACAATACGTTTTTTAACCGACTTGGAAAAAAAGGAGTAGGGACTGTATTTTTTTCATGTATGTTACGCGATGACTCCGGCACATCCGCATTTGTGAATCGATTTTGTTGATTCTATTTTGTTGGATCGAATGGATCTCGTTGTAGGTCCCATTTAAATTTGAAGAAAATATTCCACCTCTAAGGGTGGCAAACTAAGGGATAATACCGGTTTCGCTCACTTCCCGATAACCGATATTAATAAAACTTGGCAAATAGATTTGTAATTCCACGAACTTTTGATTTTGGTCGGTCAAAGTCAAAGTAATCATTTATTCCACAGGTAATATTTTTACACTTGACAACATTGACTTACAATTATATGGACGTCGGGTCCGCGGTAAAAAGTGGCCGAATTTATAGGGCGTTAAAATCGTATACAGAGCGTCATTCACGCTTTAGTCTTCGTTTGTTTGACTGACAGCGAAGCAAGCAAAATTAGACAGTACTGCGATGACATTACAATTTAAAAGCTTTTTCATATTCCTTTACATGTCACTACGTTTAAATAGGTTGACTTTGGACATTTTTTTCGTGGTTTTTGTATTAGACCCGTCGTCCATTTATTTGTAAGTCAATGCTTGAAAACCTCATTTTTTTTAGCTAATGCTCGTTCACTACGCTGACCTCCCTGAGAAGAATGAGCAAGAAACTCTAGGGATTGCTCTTTTCAAATAAACTTATATGCTATGGAATACATTTTGAGTCATAATTGTGTGGAATCAAGACTCATGTTGTCTTTACATACATCTTTATCTAACAAATAGTCCTCAGTTTTATAATATGACTTTTCAATTAAAATACTTTTATTGTAAGTTTTAAATCTTAATTAACTGATAATCTTGTGGAATGGATTTCCCTAGGAGCTATGTTGAGTGTGTGCGTTATTATTAACAATAGACAAATTATAAATAGAGTATGTACAGAATTATCTCAACAATTTAAAAAATGCCATTACCACCATTAACAAATGATTATAATACAACAGTCAGGCAATGTTATAAAAAAACAAAACACCTAAAGTCGAGGTAAAAAGTACTATGAAAGGAGTATGCAGTATTTAAATTTAATACTAGGTATTTTTTTAATAAAAAGTTATTGCCATTTTGTTTATTGTAAACAACGAAATTGTGATGCACTTACTATGTCTGTATATTATTGTCGTAACGACTAATTTTTGAATATTGATTCTGTAGACTTCAATAAAATATAAAAAAACAGTTGAGCTAAAGACAAACTTGGTTTTTTCTGTAATTTCTATTTGATATAATTTAGGCGGGAAATGTCGACGCGTCCTTGTCCGTTGTAGTTTAAAATTATCATTTGCAATGAAAATACGCTGTTTAGTAGGTAATAATGTCGCTTACGATAAGTCGAGGTCATGCCACGACATGAAAGTCATAACAATAGTGCGAAATGCGAATTAAGTATATTAAATAAATTATGTATATTTATTACATTTTATAACTGTTCTATTTAAGGTTCGATACTATCTCAGTTTCAAATTGCAAAGACCCGAGGGGCACTGCCACTGTGCCCGTCACCTGAGACGTAAGTTGACAAGTCCCATGTGCTCGTAATTTGCTTGCACCCTTACCCCTCAACGCCGGAACACAAGCGACAGAAAAAGATAAGGTAGGTGGCAGTACTACCCTGTACGCAGTACTTAGTAGGCAGTACAATACTTATTTGGCAGTCATTGTTTCGGACAGATGTCAGACGGAGATCGAGAGTAGACCCCTAGTAGTAGGGTAGCAAGTCAAACGTACAAGCGTCCCCCCGAAGTACCCCAGGTGCCCCTGCGTTTTGCACAGAGTTATCAGTTTCGAGCAATCTATTTACATATTTTTATTGTAGTGTGAAAGTAAAATGTGATGAATAACCATTGACTTACAAATAAATGGACGACGGGTCTAATACAAAAACCACGAAAAAAATGTCCAAAGTCAACCTATTTAAACGTAGTGACATGTAAAGGAATATGAAAAAGCTTTTAAATTGTAATGTCATCGCAGTACTGTCTAATTTTGCTTGCTTCGCTGTCAGTCGAACAAACGAAGACTAAAGCGTGAATGACGCTCTGTATACGATTTTAACGCCCTATAAGTTCGGACACTTTTTAGCGCGGACCCGACGTCCATATAATTGTAAGTCAATGTGAATTACTTTCAAATTCAAACTCAAAGTTAGCCGTGACTGAGAGACGTGTAAAGGGCTGGAAATATTGGTTTGTTTGAAAAAAAAAAAACAAAATAAGTATACGCGATTTATGTGTCGACCTCTATGGTCGAGTCAAAGTCTTTGGTCAAATAATCTTCATTTCATAGGTAAGCAAATCACATTTTTCGAAATCGTCATATTGATAAACTCTACTGTTCATTCGTAAGGCATATTCCCCTGAGAAGAATGAGCAAGACAAGTCTAGGGGTTGCTCTTTAATATAAATATATATTTGAATATATTTATCAGTTACAATATTTATTTCAAACATCTTAGATTGAGCCCACCTGCAAGACCTAAACGGATCACTACTACGGATTCTTGTCATTCAAGTACTAAAAGTAATATATAAAATAAAATTAAAATGTTTATTTACTTTACTTAGGTCTAGTTTACAACTGGGGTTCGAAACTCCTTTTTAAGTAAATATATACTTGTGCTAGGAGTTCGCTCTTCCACATTTCAAATACAAGAATATCTAGTGTAATTGACTTGGTGTTTATAGTAAATGCGTGTGTGCGTGTGCGTGCGCGTGTCCCTGTGTGTGCGTGCGTGTGTGTGTATGTATGTAATAGTGAATTATTTAGAATAACAAAGTTCAAAAGTATCGTTTTGGAGAACAGTCAATTCCACGGATTATACAGGAACATGATGATGATGGAAAAGGATTCAGTTTCGTCATAGTTTAATAATTGTAGCCATTTTATTACAGGGTTTTACACTCGTTATAATTAATTGGATAAATTTGTAATATTTTATCAACTTTATTGCGGAGATAGACAGATTGCTTAGAGTACTGCTTTCTTGCAAAACTTGTATTTATTTGTTGGGAAAAAAGTAATATATCGTTTCTCCTTTTTAACCAACTTTAAAAAAAGGAGAAGGTTCTCAATTCCTATTATATATTAAATATAATAGGAATTGAGATATATATATTAAATTTTACTTAAGGAGCAATTATTTTAATGGTTGGTTTTACTATTCTCCAATTTAAGGCGTTTTTCTCTCTCAATATACTTTGTGTAGTGAGAACCGATTTTTATTATCTATGGCGAACTAGGGGACATTGCAATAAAACTTGGCAAATAGATGTAATTCCACGTACTTTTGAGGTCGGTTTATTTAGTACTCTGTACTGAGATTATATTAAAAACTTTTTGGTCAAGTATTAATGACCTATGTAGCGTACCGACCACATGCAACATGTATAATTTCTTTACCGAAAGAACGTTGTTAAATCTGTAAAGTACTGATGAGGGAAATTTACACGGTTTAAATTTTCACAAAAGTCATAGAACAAAAATTGTTGTTTAGTTGTTTAGTTATGTTGTGTCCTGCTAGGTTGTTAGTTTTTTACAAAATTTAATAACCCTGTCTAAGTTAAAATGACAGTTTTGGTAATAACCTCGAGTCATCGATTAACATCATTCCTACTGAGTAGGCGTGAAAATTACTAATGGTGAAATAATTACCGGGTACTGTCTGTGGACCTTGCCCTCCCTTCCGCCCGTATAACGTCATCCCGTCCTCGCCCCCTCAGTACCGTCGCGACAGCAATCACAACAACAAATACCTACGTCATTTCAGTGTTTTTCTGTTGTTATTATCCTATTCTAAATATTAATCTGGCTCTACGAATGTTTTTGACAGATTTCCAGATATTTCGGTGGTGTTGTAATCGTGTATATTCGGGCTAAGGGCGCGTTTCAATTATGTCGTAACGTTTTATTTATCGTTACACGACTGTCGCGTCTAGCCTGTTCCCATATCACGACTATCTGTCGTGACTGTGTCGTAGACGATTATTTTTTCGTTGAACGACTGTCGTGTCTAGCTGTTCCTACTAGACCGTGACGACAATTTATCGGTTCACGGCAGCCGCCTTGTCGTTTACACGACAGAAGCGCTTGAAGCTGCGATTATCTGTCGTCACATTTTTATCGTGACGATTTATTTATCGTCTGACGACTGTCGTTTTAGCTCTTCCCAGTCTGTCGTCGTAACGTCAAAACAGTCGTGAACGACGGTTAAGCGTGTTGTTCTATATGTGAACAACTTCATTTAAATATACAAGCCACGACACTAAACTGTTCCGAGTCCGGGAGAATAGAAATCTAGAAAACACGGACACCCTTCGGATGTCGTTTGTGCATTAAGTCCTATTCGAATCCGAGGAAATACGAATGTCCCTCGCACATCTAGAGATAAATAATGATCCTTGTGACATTTCGGACCGTCATTTCTCGGATTCGGTACTTGGGAGTCTACTCCTCCTTTCCGCCCGACATCGGTCCGAAATAAAGTACTGTTAAATAAGTAATACTCGACGAAATTTAAAGAAGCATTATGCGAATGAAACTTCATACTTAACATTGCCTTTTGATTTTTTTTTAGCTCCGCACTAGGGGCTAACAAACTAGTTCCTCGTAATTATTAATACAAAGATCGAACACTCAGAAAAAATTCCTTCGATCCAGCTGTATCGCTATCAATGAGAAATCTGTGATATTTCGTCACCCAGTTAGATACCTGTATAGCTACCAGCCCCGGCTAGAGATGTCGCTATTCATTTTATTTAATTTTTTATTGAATTGAGATTCAATTATTTTTATGTGAAATTACTCCACTAGTTTGTTATAATTATTTATACAAAAATCGCACACCCAGAAAAAATTCCTTCGATCCGGCCGGATTCGATCTTTGTATTAACAATTATAACAAACCAGTGGAGTAATTTCACATAAAAATAATTGAATATCAATTCAATAAAAATTCAAACTAGTTCCTCTTGCGTGATCTTAATAGATCATAGGTTTTCTATCTGCGTTGCAGAGCTTGTAAAAATACTAACTCCTTTTTATCATGTTCTTTTCCGGTTCCTGAGCACTTATTTATTATTATTATATAATTTTGTCATTTTTTTTATAATATCAAGAGACGAACAAGTCGTGCGCCTCGTGGAAAGCGACACGCCTATCCATAACAGTTGCAGTGCCACTTAGAGCTTTAAATCGCAAAGATCTGATTAGCACTGTCACTACGTCCGACACTATAAGGCATAAGTTGACAATTCCAATGTGCCTGTAACTGCATCAGCACCCTTACCCTTAATGTGTGGAACTTTTGGGTTACAATTATAACACGCGGAACAGAGTACCTGGAACTACTGGGAATAAACGAACTAAAATATCGAACTAGTTCAGTTGACAGATTGAACTAGATCGGATCGCTCACTTTAAAGACCGAGTAGACATAAATCAATAGTCTATCCTGGACCCCGCTACAGAACTCTTCGATATTTTAACAGAATCGTACGATTGGATATCGTTCTCAAATCGAGCTTTCCGAGCTGTTCAGAACATTCCGAGTTAAAAGTTCGATTTGGATTAGGATATTGTTGTCCAACAGCGTTCACGCAGTTAGTCGGTGAAATAGATTATAGGAAAAATGAAAATCCTCTTATATACATTTCTACATACATAAAATATCGGAATGCATCAGTCTTGCATTATAATAAATTAACACAATTGAACAAAATCCAGACTTTATTTAAAATAATAAGAGATATTCATAATACATTCTTGCTTTGTAAACAATAGGATGTTCGCTAACTTTCATTCGATAACTGTGTTGTAAATGACGTTTGTAGCCTTTGCCGGTCGAGAAGTTCGTGTTATAGTAAGGGTGTAACGTGAAAAGAAATCGGTCGACAATTAAGTTACCGTAAGGTTCTGAATCCACCCCCTGACCTCCTTGTTATAACTAACGCATTTGCTTTTCGGTAACTTTCGATATATTGGCATCTAAAGTTGTATTGTCACCGTAACAAATGTCAATTACGTTGATTTTTCTTAACAATAAAACTGAAACTAAATTAGATTTAAAAAAAACGGTTAGAGGGAGTCGTAGATCGCGTTTCGTTGTTTCCAGATATATTAAAAACTCAGTTTCGCTAAAATGTTGATTAGGTTAATTATCATAAGCAGTATTGGTCTCTGTCGTCATAACAGTAACAAAAAAACGGAAGATTAAATTTAATTAACTTCAAGAAAAGAGGAGCTAAGATGTTACGTGATTTGTAAACCGATTTTGATGACTCTTTTTTGTTTGAAAGAGGGTAGAGTGATCCCATTTCAATTTGAAGACAATATTCTACCTCTAAAGGTGGCAAACTAGGGGATGAATGACTTTTGAGGTCGTTTTTTTAGTACTCTGTATTGAGATTATTGAAATTATTTTTCTACTCCTGTACTTCAACCTGTCAATTATAATTTCAGAAACCATATACTATATGCGCTTTTTTTAGTTCTTAATCGAAATCCTATTGTCTATGGTAATCGCCACTGAAATCAAAGACTTCATTAAAATTCTGTACACAGAACTATAATAAGTTTAAAAAAAAAGTACGTCGTATTTTTGTATTATATATACTGTACTGCTTCTTGATTGGTTAAATTGGCCTAAAAGTCTTGCCATAAATCTTTATAAAAAAAAATTATTCGTTTATATTTATGCGGTACTTGGCCAGTTATATTCTATCTCTTTGGTATTTGTTTTGTAGCGTTTGTTAGACTCTATCATGGACCACATATTTCTTTCCTCCGTGGACTCTATGGCTGAAACTGCAAACCGTACTAAATGGGTTAAATTTTTTTTAGAAAATAACGCCTATTTTCGTTGTCATGGATTGTAAAATATACATTAATTGTTGGTTCTGTTTCATAATTTTATTTATTCGTAGGAAAAGTATTGTATGCAATCATTACATAATTAGGTTTTAAAATCTCGTATTTATTACTTAGGTCCCTCTCTCGTACCTATTAAAAGCGGTACTCGACTTTAAAAACCTAATAGTTCAATTTTGAAAGCTTTGAAATAATTTAAAAAATAGCTTTAAAATTTTTGTCGCGTGAGTATCATTCGAGCTCTTGTGCATAGAACGCGTGTTGAGACATCTTCTAAATATAACACCCGTCAACCGATCACGATGAACTTGTTTAGCACGAAGAGCTTTCGTCATCAACTCCAAGGTGGTAAGCCAATAATACATTTAAAAAAAGGAAATGAAGTTTTGAATTTAGTCGACACTTCTGGTTCAAATATCTGGTCTAAGTTTGAGGAGTCTTTTTTTATACAGGGTTATTTTTAAAACACTACATCATTTAATAGACGTGTTTATTGTTGTGGTAAGAAGAGTGCCTTAAAAGTGTTGTAGTGTTTGTGGTAATATAAATGGAAAATGTAACTATACTATTAGTTGGTTTTTGCATCGAGTATATAATCAGAAATAGAGAGGAAATGTTATTTAATTTGTCTGAAAATTATTCTGCCAAATTCATTACGGTAACAACTGCGCTCCGATTGGTCAGCCCGAATTCGAAACAATTGACGGGTGTCGTCAATTGTTTCACTTCACCAGTTTAACCTGAGTTTTGCTATAATGGACATAAATTGAAAAATTACATATTTAATTACCGATGATATGTGATTCCGTTTGTTTTGTAATTAGATGTTTTGCTGTTTGCTGTTTCCTATACCACCGAATAGAACAGCCCCTCATTGTTAGAGATATTGTCTTTATTACAATAAATACAGAATATTTTTGGAATATACGGAGACGTAAGGAAGTCGTACTAAATATTGGATACGTGCACAATACTGGATACCCCGCTATAATGGAAACTAAATAACACCATCTTTATTTAAGATCTAAAATTACTTCATCAATGTGTTACCAATATTTTGTTAGTTATCTGCGCCGTTTTTGCCTTCAGTTCGCTGTCAACATTCAAAGTGTATTTTTCCATTCGACGATTTTTTCAGATCTTGACTTTAAAACGCTGTTAAAGTACTTTTAGTGATATTACATTTTGTGACAGTGTTATATACTAGCTACGCGCGTAGTTAGAATACAGAACTTAACGCATTTTAGCGATAATTGAGAAATTTGCGAGAAATTAGCGGTGTGAGAAATTTTCGTAACCGATTATTGTACAAGTAGATAGTTACCTCAATATTGGATACCTCAGTATCCACAATACTAGATATCCGATATTGGGGTACCTACATCACTAGTTGTTCAGTGTCTTTCATATTTAAATGTTTAATAATTTGTTTAAATGATCCCCATCATTAAAAAAGATGACCGTTTACATTTTTTGCCTATTGTTTTTGCAAATTTAACAGGATCATTTAAATACATGCCCTGGTTAATAGAGTGTACCCTATACTGGATATCCAATATTGAATAGTATACCCTGTACTGGATATCCATTATTAGGGTACATGTGAAAACACTGTTGGTTTTTGTAATTAAAACAAAATAATTATATAAAAAATAAATGAATATAGACGTAAGTTCAATTCATTTTCTAAAGTCTTTAGATAGACAATAACTGTGACTGCAATAAAAATAAATTCTTAAATATTACATTAGTGTTTTTTTTTTTGAATGTTCAAAAAGTATCCGATATTTGGTACGTCTCCCTTAGACACAGGTCAGTTGTTGGCGCTATACTATTTCAGCTTTGTAATTTGTGATTTCAGCGCAAACGAGAATTGATATTTAAAAGTGATATAAGGCCCATTTGCCCGATGAGTTGCCAGGGATAGATGGCCCTTATTTCGTCTCTATTTCTGGTTATATACTCGATGGTTTTTTGTAAAGAGCTTTCAAAATATACACATTCTGAATTAAAAACAAATTAATTTTGACCTGCAATTTCCAAATCGTTAAGGATTTTTAAAACTATGTTGCGTGAAACGGCACGCAACGGATTTTTATGTAGTTTTTTGGCTAATGTGCTAGTGGCCAATGCAATGAAAAATATATTGACAGATCTCTAAGTCAATGTCATTCTTGTTGCAATATAGCTATCCTTAGCGTAACGTTGTGAATATTTTACCGTTTAAGTGTTGCTGCTTTTTGGACTGTTTTTAGTATCGCAGTATTGTTGGTAATTAATTAAACATGTCTACCACACTTTTGTTATAAATAGTTTTTTTTAAAGTAGGTCACAACATTGTTTAAAATTATTCTGCTAAGCTCTATAATTAAAGCTTATATTTAGCAAAAAAGTTGAGGCTGGTTAATCTTTTCTGGGAATAAAGTACCAAGCTCCATACTAATTCGGCACAAGTATTTTAGAATTGTTCTGCGTATCATTTCTATTTCGTGATCATACTCCATACCGTCACCTTAGAGTGAAAACGTCGCATACACGTTTTCACGTCGTTTTTTACTGATTTTTTTTATGAAAACCTTACAAACTTTTTGCTCAAATATGTTATTAATGTAATATAGTATCTGAAATAGGTATATTTTAACCAATTAAAATGCTAAACCACAAACCTTATTGCATTTACTACATTTTATACCACATTTTTTTCGCTCGTGAGTTTCGGCGTAATTTGTGGTTGTCTGGTGGTCCATGGCACCCGCGATATAGAGTTCCCCTAATGCAGGGCTATGAATGTGTGCGTTATTATTATTATTGTATAGTATTTAAAAAATAGTATTATGTAGTTTACATTGGAAATATAATCGCTTAAGTATTCTTTAACTGTATAGCATGCATTCAGGTCAATGCTCTATAATTTTGTTAATAAAATTTACATCTTTAATGTGTCTCTTAATTGTTCCTGTAGTTTATTACACATTTTTCTTTATCTATCTAAAGTTTAGTTTACGCTTGTCAGAATCGACACTATTTATTTATTTATTAAAACCTTATTGATCACAAGACAAGATGGTACAAAAGGCGGACTTAATGCTAAAAGTATTCTCTACCAGTCAACCTTTAAGAAAAACTAAATTCACGAACGCCGCGAATTGTTATATTAATAAATTATGTATTACATATTATTATTTAAATTATATTAATAATTATTAAACAAAATATTACGGTAATAATAACTTATATGTAATAACAAACGAACCTAATACATTCATACATATAACCTAGCGTAGTCATATACATAATATGTATATATATACAGAATATGATGATGGTTATCATTGTGACAAACAATTTATAAGATGCTCATGAACTTTCTTTTTGGAAGAGAATATACAGGGAGACCTTCTGATGGAGTCTGGGAGAGCATTCCAGAGACGTATCGATTGGAGAGTGAAAGAGTCAGACATGAAGCCAGAATGAAAGAGAGGTACAGTGAGTGAGAGTGAATTCATGGATCGAAGAGGGAGGTTGTGAGAGTCCCCGAGACATTTAAGTATTATGGATAGTGGGGATTGAAAAAAATAGAGTACAACGTGCAGAGTAGTCTCTTCTGCCGGCATTGACGAAGGGAGCCATTTAAGTTGAGACCTGAAAGAATAAATATGATTAAATTTGCGTAGGTAGAAGATGATACGGATAGCATTATTGAGAGGGCGGTCCAACTTTCTAATAGATTTTCATTGCGATCAGAGTAACAGACATCAGCATAATCAAGGAGTGGGAATATCAGGGAGGTGACAAGTAAGATCTTAGTACGAAAAAGAAATTCCGAAAGCGGTTGAGAGAAAAAATAAAGAAAAAATAATCCTACAACTAACCTCGGACACCTGTGAGGACCATGCACCAACACAACAAAAGAAAAGTCACTATCACAGATATCTAAATAAATTTTAATTTCTGTGTACGCTACAGTTTTATTTGCCAAGTTCCAATTAGACATACCGTATTATTAGCAGTGATCGGAACGAATTCAGCTAAATTAAACAATAATGTGAACGTTTTATTCTTCAATTCCGGAACTTCTTGGAACTAATTACATTTGTGACAAAAAGAAATTGTGTTTCTGCAGGTGTTTACGTATTTAAATACTTTTGGCTGTTAGATTATAAATATGAGACAACATATATTTTGGAATGCTTAGAAAATAAACAGTAAATAAAGACATTTTATACGCATTGAGGACGAAATGGTTATGTCCATATTTCAACTGCCTCAGTGGCCGAATGGTTACCATGTTGGTCTGCCATGTAGAGGTCCCGGGTTCGATTCCCGGGCCAAGAGAAAAAAATTATGGCCTACATTTATTTCTCTCGTGAGTTAGGGTGTAATAACGAGTAAGCAACGAGAGTCGATGGTCACCTGGTTGAACCTGAGCTTGAAAGCGGCTTCCGACTGGGCTAACGCGAACAAGGTCAGGTTTAATGCGGCTAAAACATAGGCGTATCTTATGTCATCAAAACGGAGTCCCCTACACCTTACTCCGACTATCCTAGATGTATTCGTGCCGATAAGTGACCACCTTGAGGTACTTGGTCTGGACTTATCATCCAACCTCAACTTTGGGCGATACATCGAGTGTTTGGCAAAAACTGCTGCCAAAGAACTATGCATGCTTTACTAGGTCAGGCGGTACTTCACACCTGAACAGCTTTTAAATCTGTATAAAGCACAAGTACGATCGTGTATGGAGTACTACTGTCACCTTTGAGACGGCTCTGCCCATTACCAGTTAGCTTTTTTTTTAATAAAAAAATAAGTGCGCATTTGACCTCCATCTCACCTGCCAGGGATATGAAGCAAAAAAATGGCGCATTTCGTCCCAATCTGCTAACCTGTATCGCCACATTTGTCTCGTACTACTGGGGCCCTGATCGGGTGAAAGAAAGAAAGAAATGTAATTTATTCAGCACAATACACGTGGAGTACAATATTAATAATTAGTATTAAAGTGTATTATTGCACTGAAAAGGACCCAACTCAGCTAATGCTGCGGCAGGGCCACAGCGCTGGTTTTCAGTGGACCCTTTTCAAAAATGCCAAAAAAGAAATAAAAATATATGAATAAAATAAAAACAAACGTGGACGCAAGTTAAATAAAAATTTAAACATGAAACAATATAATTAAATAGGAAACAACACAAATTTCAGCTGATGTCTCAACAAAGATTTACTCTGCTTTTTCTTTTTAATTTTGTGTTTTGAGGCGCATTACACAAATAAAATTGTTCCAGACGTGTTTTGTAGATTTAGAATGTGCTCTTTGAGTTGACATTTGAACGCATAAACGGATTGTGAAGAACGCATTGGTGGCGGTATGTTGTTCCAGATTTTCGCCGCGGAATATTTAAAACTGCCTTTATATGCCGAAGTTTTGTGTTTTGGAATGCAGAGTGGAAACCTGCAGGTGCGCGGTCTATTAGTCCATGTGAGACGTTCATGGAGGTAAAAAGGTTTTTTGCTTTTTATCACTCCACATAGAAGCGTGGCTAAATGAGAGTATCTTCGCGACGACATGTTTAGTGTTTTAGCTTCATTCAGAAACGGAGATACGTGACTTCGCGGTGGTACACGAAAACAAAATCGAGCGCATGCATTTTGCACTCTCTGCACTAGTCTTTTCGTTTTTACCAAAAGTCGCGGACCGTACACTACGTCACCATAGTTTAATCTAGAGAGTATTAGGGAATCACAAAGGCGTATGCGGAGCTGCTCACTAAGAAATTCACGCATCTTATATAGTACTTTAAGCCGGAAAAAACAATTTCGAGTCACCTCCAGTATACGCGATTCAAATCTTAGGGTTTCGTCCATTAGTACTCCAAGATTTTTTGCAGCTTTAGTCCTTTCTATGCTCTCACTTCCTATCACAATATTGGGATGTTTGTTCGCTATCCTATTAATCTGATTCACAAAACCCATGATTAGGTATTTCGATTTACTAGGGTTTACTACGAGACAATTTCTGCGGGACCACTCAACTATTCTGTTTAGATCTTCGTTAATTTTTTCTACCGCAGACATTGTGTTCTTAGGATCGAAGGACAGGTACAGCTGTAGATCATCCGCGTAGATCTGATAGCTACAATGTTTAATACACCTTATTATATCAGCGCTGTAAAGAATATAGAGCAGAGGGGATAAAATTGACCCTTGAGGGAAGCCTCTATCAACCAAGCATAAGTTAGATGAGTTCATCGAACCATCCAAGTTACGAAGATCAACTCGCTGAGAACGGTTATTGAGGTAGCTGTCAAACCACTTTAATGCTGATGCAGAAAAACCATAAAATGCTAGTTTGGTTAAGAGTAGCGAAATATTTATACAATCGAACGCCCGGGAGTAATAGAGTATCACCAAGATCGTGCCTTGTCCACAGTCTTGTGCTTCAAGAATACTTGACGTGACGTCCAATAAAGCTGTAGAGGTACTGTGTCCCTTTCGAAAACCTGACTGCTTATCTGGCACAATAGATTGGCATTCCATAAAATCTACAAGCTGTCGACTAACTACCTTTTCCAGTATTTTGGATATACACGGCAGTATGCTTATGGGGCGAAGATCTTTAAAATTACAAGGATTGTCTGTTTTTGGGAGTGGATGGAGTATAGCTATTTTCCAGAGGTCGGGGTAAGTGCATGAAAATATGGAAGTATTTACAATAAGTGTAATAATGTTTAAACAATGAGGGGATGTCATTTTGATCATTTCGAGGGAAATACCGTCAATTTCTAAAGCGTTCGAATGAAGTCCGGACATCAGTTTTGAAACATCCTCAACCGTGACACTATCAAGAACGAAACTAGCGGAACCGTAGCGGTTAGTTTTGAAATAAGTCAGATCAGATGGACTCGCAGAACCTGAACCCGGCACATCCAAGAAATAGTCATTCAAATCATTAGGTTTTAGTAGGTTTTTCGGAAAATTTATCTCACATTTAGGCGGCAGAATATATGACTTTATTTCTTTCCAGAGCGTTTTGGGTTTGTGAATTTGATTGTTTATGTTATATTTAAAATAAGCGGATTTTTCATTTATTAGGGCCGCGTTTACTAAATTTTTCAAATCCTTGTAATATTGATGATGAATGTCATTTCTCGTTTTCAGATATCTCATGTGAGCCTCATTTCTAAGTCTCATCATACGTTCAATGGTATATGTTATCCATGGATAAGACTTGTTTGAAAGTAACTTTCCTTACTGGGGCGTGGTGATCAAACAATAGAATAAAAAAGTCATTGAAAGCTGTAACCATGTCGTTTACATTTGTCATAGACCAGATTAGACTCCAAGGCACCACCGCAGCATCCGCGTTAAACTCATCAAGATTACCCCTTTTTAGCGGTCTGTAAGTTACTAGTTTAGGCTGTATTTTAGGTTTTCTAAGACTAAAAGTACACGTTATGTATGCGTGGTTTGCCATCTTACTACCTATAACATCCGCTGTCACACTTCGGACATGGGCATCTGAACAAACAAGATCAATCAGGCTCTCACTATGGTCAGTGAAATGTGTCGATGTAGAAACTACTTGTTTGAGATTAAAAACAGCCAAGAAATTTAGTAGCTTAGTTGCATTTGCAGAGTATGGTTTAAGTAAATCCACGTTGAAATCCCCCAGTAAAACAAGTTTATCGAAGTAAGCTAAACTGTTGATGGATTCGATGAGAGACTCAATGAAAACATCCACACTCAGCCACGGTGGACGGTATGCTACAGTTATTTATGTTAAGTTTAAGCCACATTTGTTCTACCTGATGATGAGAAGCGTGCGCACAAGTTCGTGCATATAAGCCTTTCTTTACGAAAAATCCCACGCTACCGCCACGTCCTCCACAAATGCTGGAAGCCCTAGGGCTTCTAAAATTATATCCTGTAATATTAGGAGCTTTAGCCTCTTCGTTAGTGCGCAATCAAGTTTCATTTATTGCTAAAATGTCAACTGATCGCTCAATAGTAGCAACAATAAGCTCATCGTGGTTCGTCCCTAAAGAGCCTGGATTGAATAATCCTACTTTTAGTAATTTATCAGTCATCCCACAAAGTAGTCAAAAACAAATAAAAATTATTAGGGTGATAGTAAGTTATCAATATTAAAAAAGGGGGACGAACTTTTTTGTATGTGATATTCGCTCTATGAATATTGAGAAATATTTGTACAGTATAAGCCATAGATTTTACAAACATTATATCCAAACTAAATATTTTTGTACAGTGTAAGTAGTCATAGTGTGCAATAGCAATAAAATTGATAAAATTAAGTAACAAAACATTCAAAAGCAATAACAAAAAATAAAAACGCAACGCTTATTAAAAAATCCAGTAATTAACTTATTATAGTGTGTATTATATGTGCGTAGGTGAACCAACATTTTTATTTTCAAAAACTCGTTTTAAGTCCAGCTCAGATCGAATACGGATCCTCGGCGCTCCGTGTTCCCGCCGCACATAGATTTTTCCCTCACGAGTCCAAACGTATTTCCATTTAGCTCTTGTTGACGCTTGGCGTGTCAAATAAAAAAGGCGCCTGTTGATCGCGTAGTGAGCGCCGTGCGAAGCGCACAACGAGAGGCCGGGGGCGTGCGACTGGTACGCCTTCTACCGGAGGTCTCTCTATGCCCACCCGACTTACGCTTACAATGTCCCGTTCCTCTATGTTAATTCCTAATTTGTTTGCGACAGTAAGCATTATATGAACGGGCCCTTCATTTTTAGTTTCTGAGATTCCTACAATTTCTACATCATTCGACAGTGTCTCCTGATCACGTTCATTTAAATCCATTTTGAGCTCAGCAATTGTGTTCTCAAGAGATTCTACATTTTCACCATCATTCCGCTTCTTCTCCAGCCTTTCCACACGATCCGAAAGACCGTCGATACGCTCATTGCAACTCTTAATGGATGCTTTCAGGTCCGACATAACTGACCTGAATTCACTCATATCTCTACGAACAGCACGCATTTCATCACGGAACTGTTTTAACTCCTCCGAAAACTCCTCGAAAGAAAACATAGGCGACTGTGGTCGCGAGTTTAGGTCTAATCGTTGGTTGCGAAAAGTGACATTCTCGATGCCTAAATCCCCTCCAGCTTTGTCTGATGAGTCGGAGAGTCCACCTTGTTGAGCACCGCGCACTGGCGTATCCGAATTGTCTGTCTTTGGTTCTTTCCTCCTGCATTCCTGGCACTTCCATCGTGCCCTGTGCTCTGCGGTGAGAGTGTTATGAAATCTTTGCTCACTAACATTAGCGTATATAAGGTCGTAATGCTTAGTACATATACAGCAAATAAGGTACTGACGAGTTTCAATTGCAATCCTGCATCCACCACATTGGACTGTGCGCTCCATCTCTCGCATGTTCCCGGCAGCAGACAGAAGCATTCAATGATTTACGACCAATGGTTCACTTAGTTCCAGAGCAGATCGATAGATGGCGGAGTAAGAACTCTGCTTGTTTATTCCAGTACAGCGGCTGCTCACTTAGTTCTACAGCTTTTCGACAGGTGGCCGACATAAATCCAAAAGTAGAGCTGTATTTTTCCCGCTCTGCATCACCGTCCCGTTGGTCGAATGGTCGACGATGCGGACTTGCAATCCGGAGGCCGCGAGTTCGAGACCCGAGTGATAAAATAAAATTACACTCACTTGTGAAAGGGCTCCACCTCATAAAGGCCAACAAGTATATTCCTCCCAACAAGTATATTCCTCTCGCTTCCGCCGCCCACTAGGAGGAGACAGCCGTAAGACCGTCACACGAAGAAACAGGAGGCACCGACTTTCACGGATCCACCAATACCGAATTAATATGCACAATTTTCAAACAAATTTGACTAAAAATCAGACACGCGTCCACTCTTCACAAGTTCAATCGGCCGACCTCGTGGGGAGCATATACGGATACAGCTTTCACCAGACAGTGGTCAGAGGTACCTACCCAATGGTGCATCCACAACCACCGAGTATCGGTCTGGATCAGTTGTTAACAGAAGGTCCAGTTAGTCGTATGAGACTCAACATCTGGGATCCTGGTGGCGTCACTGACAAGCTGGGAGAGGCTTAGCCTTAACGCAAGTTTTCGCATCTCTCTCCCAGCATGATCGGTCATCTGGTATGGGAACAACCATTCTTGAAAGTGTGCACTAAAGTCCCCCAGAATGACTAGTTGCGCCGCTGGATACCTGAGTTGAGCCTCATCAGACGTCTCGCTCAGATGTTAGAACAGCTTGGTTGATCTTCACTGTGCGAGCGGTCGATGTAGCAGTGTACTATTTGGGTAACTCCTGGGCTGCCTTTAACTCGGTGGAGCGCAAAGCAAAGAGACTTATTAACAACAATTTTCTTGCGGATTCGAAGATACAAAATCTCGAACGTCGCAGAAAAGTAGCTTGCTTGTGGAACTTTTCAATGTAGTTCCATCCTCACCGTTCATCCTTCGGTCAACTAGAAGGTCCGGAACACAGGGTTTACAATAAAATAAATAAATTATATAACAGTTATGTTGAGTGTGTACGTTATTACTGACGATGTCGGTGGTTCAGTTACTTTACTTTACTCCCGGCTAAATCAATCGGTATGATGAAAATGTCTCATAAATATAGGTACGTAAATGTAAAAGCCGATATTTTCTAAATTAAATCACTGCAGAAAAGTGGCTTGCTTGTCGGTTTTATATCGGCTATATTTCGGAGAATGTACGGAGAAACTTTTTAATTTTGTTTCTCCAACAACGACCAGAAATCCAGGAAAACTCCATCCTTACGTGCGTTCGTAGTAGGGTTGTTGCCGATGCAGGTTGTGAAAGTACAAAAAAAACGTGAAAAATTTAAACTCCTACCGAATCTGTCTACATGAAAAACTATTTAATTTTTTTGGTATCGTAGTATAATACGGTTACGTACAACATTGAACTTTGATTTGCTGCATCGACATGATCTAGTTCTAGTTTTATTTTGCTGTAGTATGATAGTTCTAGTTATTTAGCTGACGTGGTTTACCACGTCACACGATTTATCGTATTATGACATTTTATTGTATTTTTAAGATAGTTATCAACACCAAAACGATAAACATCATTAACATTAATATATTTAAAAAGATTTACAATACTTCATTTTATTGCGCAAGTTCGACCACGTGTCCGAATATAGGAGAAGGGTTCAGTGGCTCCCTATAAAGCTACGACGTGAGGAGCACGTTCTCACCTTTTCCTATAACGTGCTCTATGACCCTCGCACTCCTTCGTACCTTAAGTATCGTTTTTGCTTCCACGGTGCGGATCACAACCGTGAACTGAGATCTGAAATGGATAACCTGCTGAAACCTCCTTTCACCGACTCAGAGTATTTAAAAAGATTCCTTTACTGTTAAGGCTGCACTATTATGGAACGAATTCCTGGCTGAAATCCGACATTCTAAATCGCTTCCTATATTTAAAACTGGATTGCGTAAGTATCTTCTGGCTCGATCTTAGTCTGCAACTTAGTCTGTATAATGAAATTTTTATTGAAATGATATTAAATTTTTTTTTGTGAAGTTATTCCACTAATTTGTTATAATTATTAATACAAAGATCGAACACTCAGAAAAAATTCCTTCGATCCGGTCGGATTCGAACCGACGTCTTCTTGCATACCGTGGCAGACGCTATACCAACTAAGCCACGGAACGAACCAACGGACCTCACGAATTTTTCTATGTGCTTGCGTCGTGTCTTTGTATTTGGTTTTTCAACGACTTTTTAGTCGTAGCGCCATCTATGAGAAATCTATGAATTATTTATCACCCAGTTAGTATCTTTACAGCTACCAGTCCTGGCGAGAGACGTCGCTATTCACTGTATTCATTAAATTTTTATTGAATTGATATTCAATTTTTTTTTTGTGAAATTATTTTACTAGTTTGTTATAATTATTAATACAAAGATCGAACACTCAGAAAAATCCGACCGGATCGAAGAAATGTATATATATATATATATATATATATATATATATAACTAATTTATATATATTTATATGTGTAAAAATAAAGTGTATTATCCATCTATCTATCTATTTTACATTTTTATTTAGAATTAAGTCACATTACTTTTACACTTTTTAGTATTTATTAATTACATCAACTACTCCGAAAACACCCTCTTGTTAACGGTTACCGCGGCGTCATCACGAGATAACATCCTGTAAGGACAGAGCCACTATTCTGCCCTTACACAATAAAATGTTTTTTCAACGATTTTGTGATATTTATTAACAAAATAATCAATCTGCATGAAAACAATCAATCTGACTATTATTTTATTTTATAATACCAAATGACAGGATGGACTAGTATACGTATACAGTACGTCCCGAAGGAGAGACGAGGTAGGTACCTTTATATTAAATATACGGTAAGCCATATACGCCGACGGGTGGCATCGACATGCCTATCCACAACATTTGCAGTGCCACTTCGAGCTTTAAATCGCAAAGATCTTAGAGGCCACCGCGCCCGTCAACCTGAGACATAAGTTGACAAGTCCCAAGTAACTGCTACATCACCAGCACCCTTACCCTTCCAAACCGGAAAGCAGCAATGCCCACATTACTGCTTGGCGACAGAAATAGGTAAGGTGGCAGTACTTCCCTGGACGAATTCTTCCATAAGCAGCTCTACTGCTACAATAAAATTCTGATAAAGATTTTTGTGTCAACAGGTATCGACAGCCTTATCGTGACATAGAATTAAATTTAAAATTTAAGTATAACTAAAGGACGTTGGCGTATTTAGTGCTGTGACGGTGTGATCTTCTTAAACCGTCGTCTCACCTCTTTGTATCGCCTATCTCCGCTTGTATCCTATCATTTTTTATTTTACATGTATTTAAATTTTAAATTTGAATTGTTCCATCTTCCTTCATTTTCTCATTTTGTTTTCGTACCACGGTCACTCCCAGCTCGACCGCCAGAACAGTCGGAGCTGTTAATATGCTAATCATGTTTAACAATTTATAAGTGTAACCCTTCATGTGTCTATTTCTGTAATTCAGTTTCTCGGCCCATTTAGGGTTAAGTGCCTTAATAATAAGTGTTTTATACTGTTATACCTGTTTTTTTACATTTACCTTTATATTGTTACAGGCTTTCTTTAAACTTTACTTCTTTAATAAATTTTGTGGACCGAAAATTTCCCATTTCATTGCCGTGAACCTGTTCACGGCTAGTTAGGGTTACAACCCTTTCAGAGCGTTGGTATTATTTGTCATAAAAAAACCTGTAGCAACCTCTCCCAGTCTGTATTATTCTACAACAAAGGGGACTCAGATTGAATAACCTTACTACTTCCTTAATAGCTTTTTGACGAATGAATCATTGTAAATACACATGGAAAATAAAACTATTTTTAGCCGACTTTAAAAAAGAAGGAGATTCTCAATTCGACTGTTCTTTTTGTGTGTATGTGATTACTCCAGCTTTTGTGAACCGATTTTGATGATTATTTTTTTGTTAGAAAGAGGGTGCCTCAGTATTGGTCCCATTTAAATTTGATGAAAGCATTCCACCTCTAAGCTTGGTAAACTAGGGGATGAATCCGGTTTCGCGCACTTTCAATAAAAGCAAAAAGATGAAATATATTCCACGAACTTTTGACGTCAGTTCTTTTTTAATATTACTATAAGTGACGGGGCGAACAAGCCATGCACCTGGTGGTAAGCGACACGTCTATCCATAACAGTTGCAATGCCACTCAGAGTTTTAAATCACAAAAATCTTAAGGGCACTGTCACTGCGCCCGTCACCCTGAGACATAAGTTGACAAGTGTCATGTGCCTGTAATTTTACCAGAATCTTTACCCACCCAAACCGGAACGCAGTAATGCTCACATTATTGCTTGGCGGCAGAAATAGGTAAGGTGGAAGTACTTCCCTGGACGAACTCTTTCACAAGGAGCTCTACTGCTACCTAATAATAAATAAATAAATAACGCACACACTCAACATAGCCCCGCACTAGGGAAACCCTGTGTCGCGGGTGCCATGGACACACACATAGACAACCACAAATTACACCCAAACTCACGAGAGAAATAATTGTAGGCCATACAACTATTTCTCCCGGCCCGGGAATCGAACCTAGGACCTCTGCGTGGCAGTCCGGCATGGTAACCGTTCGGCCACGGAGGCAGTTAATAAATATTATAAAAAGTAATAATTATTTCGGATCTAAATTTCGTGTAAGTATTTGTTTTTTCGAATACCTAAACCAATTTTTGTCACGGTTGACTGGTTGTAGCTACAGTTTAGATTTCGCTGCTTGTTAAGAATATTGGCCAAAACCAAAATTAATTTATAATAATAATAATCTTTTAGGCCTTGGGAGAGGCGAGAGTCTAAAATAGATAATAATAATAAAGCTTTATTGACCAAATAGGACTACATTAATTTGCATTTACACCATTTAACTTTGTTACATAACTCTTATCTACCAATGATTTGTCGCGGTTCTTGCACTAAGTATATATACTTGTATCGCAGAAACCTAGTATATTATGTCCAGTAACTTACGTTTATGGCACTCGGTTAAGTTAAATAAGTACAAGGGGTTTTAACATTATTTTTTTTACTTATTACTAAGATTTGTTTAGAAAATGCTAAATTTGATTGTGAATAGGATGCAGGGCTGTTCAACGGTTAAAATTTATTTTTTTCCATCCTATAAGGTTAATATAATAACACGATACCGTTGACACGGTCTGCAATATGTCAGTTTTGAGTGGCAGACACGTTTCTGTTTTTTTTAAATCATCTTTCTGATGAAATGTATGTTTTTGAGATAGGTCACTATTCTAGAAAGCCATCGATTTGTGAATACAATAACGATTTAACCTTTTTAATAAGAGCTCCTTGTGCAAGAGTTCGTCCAGAAACGTAATCACAGGCACGTAGGGCTTGTCTAGTTACGTCTCAGGGTGATGAACGCGGTGGCAGTGCCTATAATATGTGTTTGCAAGCCTGGCAGCAGGTTTTCCCCCAATCATAAATAATTCATTGATAAAATGTTATTTCTAATATAACGACTACAGTAAGCATGGTCATAAAATGAACGAACAAAGATATTTGATCGATAAGAGTCAAGGAAACTTTAGAAAGCACAGTATTTTTACAATCTGAAACTTATTGCAATGGAAATAGATACGAATAGCCGTGGTGTGGTATCATTTTGTGAAAGAATTCGTCCAGGGAAGTATTGTCACCTTACCTATTTCTGTCGCCAAGCAGTAAACATTGCTCGAATGACAGACACGAGTCTTGTCAACTTATGTCTCAGGGTGACAGACGCAGTGGCAGTGCTCCTTCGCTTAACACCGCTGGCACTTGTTTGTTCCGTCACTTGACATTATTTTTTATAAATAACCAACACACGCTTGGCCACAATCTCACCTGATGTTAAGCGACGATGTGACCGACGAAGGTACGCGTTTTTGCCTAAAAATGCCTATTCACTCTACCCTTGAATAGCCCCAAATTGTACTTTTCGGGAAACACAGATATAGAATTGTCGGTGGAGTATTCCATTGCTTTGCCTTTTGTAATATGTGCATTATTGCGTTCCGACTTTGAAGAGGGCGCTGGTGAAGTTATAGGCACATAGGACTTGTTAACTTGTGTATCATAGTAACGGGCGCATTGGCAGTGCCGCTAAGATCTTTGCGTACCGCTTACCACCAGGCGCACAGCTTGTTCGTACCGTCACTAGTAAAAGTGTTGAAAAGGCGATTTTACACTTGTTTATAACTGACTTCAAAAAGGAGGAAGTTCTCAATTCGGCTGTATAAGCATTTTCTTAAAATATAATCATTTGGGAGATAAGACTACCTACCTAGTGCATTCACACAAACAGCCACAGTAAGTTTTTCTGCAAGTTCAGATCCATTTTGTGCTAATACCGTTGGTTGTTAGTGTATGGCAAGTCTGTAGCCTTTTTCGTCCGTACCATTCAAGCAGTGAGGATGGTCTCTGATGTCGAGTCCTTCATAATTTTTTATGTTCACTAAATTGTGCTCTACCTGGGTTTAAGGTGTGAACTTTACGTGTGTCTTTTAAAACAGCTTTACCCACTCTTTTCCACCCCGATTTGCTCCCCTCCCATTCCCTTTAAATTTCTCGAAGAGAAAGAACGAGTCCGTCGTAAAATCGGCAATCATGTAAACCTTATGAAACATTATATAAACACACACACTCATCCTTTATAAAGTTAACCAATTGGTATTAAATTAAAAATAGAATGAATTATGGTAAACTAAAATAAAATAATTTAATATATAATAATAATAACGTTTGATCATTATGTACAATTTTTCGAAAACAATTTTTAACAAAATTCTCTTTGCTTGGGCGTAATTCTTTCAACAGTAACAATGTTTTTATCGATTACCTGCGAGACAGGCTTTGCCTAGTGCAGGAATCGTAGGAAATTCTCTGTACGCGATATACGCTACAATTGAGTTGTGTTACCTGTGCGTCTACTGCCAAAAGTAAAATCCGATACACATGGCTGCGTACGTCCTTCGTTTTAATAATTTCTTACTATGAAACGCGTTATGTGCCCGATTGTGGAACGATTGCGGAATGAAACGCGTTAGACCTTGTTAATAAAGCAGTCTTCTTGGGAGTGACCTTAGATAGTAAACTTCAGTGGTTTCCACATATATCGTCCCTGGCCAGCAGATTAAGCTCCGCAGCATACGCAGTCCGCAGAATACGTGAGCTTACCGATGTTAGTACTGCTAGACTAGTTTACTTTAGTTACTTCCATAGTATAATGTCCTATGGGATTCTCATGTGGGGTAAAGCGGCAGATATTCAAACCATATTTGTATTGCAAAAACGAGCGATTCGTTCTGTGTACCGTCTAGGCTCTCGGGTATCTCTCAGAGAAAAGTTTAAGGAGACTGGTATCATGACTGTGGCATCGCAGTACATTTACTCAAATATTTTATATGCCCGTAAAAATATACATAATTTCAATAAGAAAGAAGATATCCATAATATTAACCTTAGAGCTAAGTCCAAACTCATGGTACCACGATTTCGTTTAACCAAGGTAAACAACTCTTTTATGGGGAACTGTATACGTTTTTACAATAAGATTCCGGAGCATATATTAAGTTTATCATTTCCTAAGTTTAAAAACTACATTAAAAATATTTTGATCGACAAATCATATTACAAAATTGAAGACTACGTGTTAGATAAAGATGTATGGAAAGACGACATGGCTCCTGAATCCACACAAATTTGATTCAAAATGTATTCCATAGCATTTAAGTTTATTTGAAAAGAGCAATCCCTAGAGTTTCTTGCTCGTTCTTCTCAGGGAGGTCAGCGTAGTGAACGAGCAGTACCTTAAATGTGACGTTTTCAAGTGTAAATTTATTTTACCTATGGAATAAATCATCTTTGACTTTGACTTGACTTTGTGATTTATATGGGTGTCCGACATCGGATGTTGATAAAGATACTACGAAAAGCCATTTTGACAGGATTTTGACAACGTGTATCGGACATCATAACCTTAACACATCGAGTATATGACCAGAAATAGAGACGATATAAGGGCCATGTATTCCTGGTAACACATTAGCGATACAGCTCTTATAAATATCGACTCTCGTTTGCACTAAAATATAGACAGGCCAACTACTGACCTGTGTGTACGTCTCCGTATATTCCAAAAAGATATTCTGTATTTATTGTAATATAGATAATATCTCTAACATTCCTGCTACAAATATCTTTGACACTGCTGTTCTATTCGGTGGTGTGGGAAAAACAGCAAAACATTTAATTTCAAAAGAAACGGAATCACATTTCATCGGTAATTAAATATTAAATATGTAATTTTGCAATATTCGTCCATTATAGCAAAGCTCAAGTTAACTGGTCGATTTGAAGTGAAACAGTTGACAACACCCATTGACGACACCCGTCAATTGTTTCGAACTCGGGTCACAGTTATGATATGGCAGAATAGTTTTCAAACAAATTAAGTGACATTTCGTCTCTATTTCTGGTTATATACTCGATGCCTCAACACGTCATACAAAATATGAAGCAACGATCATCGTTTTAGCTGCGTATCGGACCCGGGAACGAGTCGAAGATCGTGATTTGACACAAGTAGTTGCGAATACCTTACTCCGAAACTTAGAGGATGGAGAAAAGCTCCGAAACGCCAAATGACAGCTTCCGTGTCGTATTTTGACATTATTTTCATCGTAGAACTGACATAAAACCAACGATAGCTCGAGCGGTATCGTTTGTACATTATTTGTGTAAAAAAATCGTGAATACTGTTAGTTGTGGAGGCGCTCGGACAAGAAATACGTGAAGATGAAGTATAGAGAAGACGTCAAAGGAATCGCAGTTTCTTGGTATCGCTTACTGATGGCAAAGTTCTAAGCGATTACCGGCTCGCTGCGAGAATTTTGCATAATCTTTTTGAGGATGTAACACGCAGGGTGTTCAAAAATATTCTAGGTTAATTGACCCACCACCACCAAGAAAAGACATTTCTCTATCTGCATATGTGGTATGTTTGCCATATTGCACATTATGTTCATTCGTAAGCATGTCTTAGATTGTGTCGCATACAAAGTGGCAGAAACTTCAGTAAAAAAAATTTTTTTTTTAAAGATAAACTGCGCTATATCTGAGAAGTAGCTATCAATATATGAACAAAAATGGCCCAGTAATAATGTAATGCGTTGATGTAACACACCTTAAATTGCCCATATTTTCTATACATTGGAAGCTTAACTCAACAAATTATGTTGAGTTTAATATGTAACGGAATTGAGACGTATGAAGTTGCGGGTGACGCCATCAAGAGATTGAATGGCCTGAAATAATTTCTAGTATTGTAGAGCAACTTGTGTTTGACTTTGCATACAGATCGTCAGATTAATATTATAAAATTTTCGCTTTTTTAATATACTCTCAAATTACATTTTTTCCTGCACATATTCACTTTTTGTAATATTTGAGCATTTATGAATGCAAAATAATAAATTCTCAC
The DNA here is from genome assembly GCF_003589595.1 of Hyposmocoma kahamanoa. Taxonomy (NCBI): domain Eukaryota; kingdom Metazoa; phylum Arthropoda; class Insecta; order Lepidoptera; family Cosmopterigidae; genus Hyposmocoma; species Hyposmocoma kahamanoa. The sequence goes on from NW_020653855.1 coordinate 3,351,648, forward strand.
ATGACATTCCCGGATATTCCCAGAAGAAGTAAAATATTCCCAAACGGAATATTGATCGACTTTAATTAAACGTTTGCAAGTCGATAATAATTTTTCGATAGATTATGGTACAACACTAAAGAAATCCGCCATTTCTTCAGTAAAATTTTTGTATAAGCATGTAAAATAACCTATTTCACCATTCACATTATCGGTCCGTTTTTGTCTATGGGATCCGAAGCCCAAAACGTGGACGGCTTACGGATCATTTTGATTTCGTACGCAGCTGCGGTTGTATATTTTGAGAGTAGACCTTCTGATTCTTTGTCGGAATTAAATTGAAATGTACCTACACAAGTTCATTTGTAAAAGAAATTATTTGTATTTGTATCATTAACTGCTTAGATAAACCATCGAATATTTATGCGAATATAGGCCCTTTTGAGGTAAGTCCACTTCAAGTTATTTTTAATCTGTAGGAAGTGTTTTTATACCATTGTAACTTGTTTTTGTATTAGCGTGTTTTTTGTTACAGCCTTTCTTTTTGTTACAACCACGTTACACACTGTCACCTTGTACAAACACGTTAAATCGTTATAAAAGACACATAAGAAAATTTTGAGAAAATTTTAATGAAATATAAACTGATTAGAGGCAGCACGTCCTCTCGCATTGAAAATGTATTATGGAGTAATAAATGATGACAGTAATATTGTAACGAGTGGCAACTGATCGAATTTGAATTTGAAATTAGAGAACGATTCAAAAATTCAAAATTTCAAAAGAGAGGGTGATAAAAGCTTACGTAGCAGTGGGTCAGATTTGGGCTGAGACTGGACGAGCAACGCATGACCAAGAGAGTTGGCGTGCTCAAGGAGGGGCTTATATCCATCAGTGGACGCATGTAAACTGATAAAATAAGTTACTTTATCGAGTTCTTAGATTTTCGCGATTGTTACACATAGGAAATGAAACTATTTTTCCGGATTTAAATCGCGTATTTTTGTTTTTTCAAACAAACCAACGTTTCGGGCCCTTTACAGGTCCCAAGGTCACGGTTGACTGAAGTGGTACAGTAACTAATCAGTTATGTCTAATATTAATGCAAACCACCCTATTTTTAACCGACTTCAAAAAAGGAGAAGGTTCTCAATTCGACTGTATGTTCTTTTTTTTTGTATGTATGTTACGCGATAACTCCGGTATTTGTGAACCGATTTTCATGATTCTTTTTTGTTGGAAAGGGGTACTTCCATAGTGGTCCCATTTCTGAAGAAAATCATCCACCTCGAAGAGTGGCTGTTCACGCATGAAGATTCACTTTTATAAATAGCGCCTAACTTTAATTTAGGAGCAATTACTTTAATGGTTGATTTTTTGCTATTTATTCCATTCAAGGCGTTTTTCTCTCAATATACTTTGAGTAGTGTCGTAGTGAGAACCTATTTTTATTATCTCCAGTGTCAAGTCCTGTATAGTGGCGAACTAGGGGATATTTCAATAAAACTTAGCAAATAGACGTAATTCCACGTATTTTTGAGGTCGGTTTTTGTTGTACTCTGTACTGAGATTATTTCACTATAGTTACAAAAGTTATTATTAAATACATATTTTTAATTTTACAAAGAAACATTCCAATTTACGCTACATTGTTTTATTGTAACAATATGAATTTTTATTAAGTTAAATTTATTATTAATTAATAATGGAAATTAGAATAAATTAAAACATACATTAATTATAGTACTGCAGTCTTATGTTTGTTTGGGATTTTTCATCAGAGAAAATACTGGACCCCAAACTTGTGGCATGGAGAAACCATCTTCCCTGTTGAAATTACGATGTTTTTTAATTTCAATGGCCTCTCGCAGCAATCCTGGGTAGATAACGGACTTCTTTTGCAAGGACCTGTCGTCAAACTTCATTGAATGTGTCGGTTTATCCATGACATGCTCGCAGACTGCTTTACGCTACGGTGTTTGACATCAGCTATGTTCTTTGACGCGGGTACAATTACTTCGCTTCGTTTGTCCAATATAAGAGAGACTGCACTCACAGTCAAGCGTGTAAACTCCTGCATCCTGAAAAAACAAATATACACGATTTAAATCCGGAAAAGTAGTTTCACTTCATAAGTGACCTTTTTTATTTAAGTATTTTAAAATTATCGACTAATTTCGATTATAGAATCTTCAAGCCTCTGCTGTCCTGAAAAGTTGTTCAATTTGCAAATGTGGTCTTATTCACCTAATGCGATATAAACTGTACTAAAAATAAATACGAGTAAGAGACCTCCCACTCTAGCGTCTTTCAAGAGTTAGCGTCTCAACATACGCACAACGTCGACACTAGACGTCCGCGCGGCGGTGACCCGACGAATACCCAACGTTCAGCATTATATGTACATTATAAGAGTCTGCTCCTGTTCACCGCGTAAAACAATTACTATCAAATAAGTACTCGACTAAATCAAAAGAACGGGAGTAGACCCCCCAGAAGTCACTCGAAAGACATTAGCGTGGGGGGTCTCTAATTATAACTTTTTTATAAAATAAACCGACATAAAAAGTTAGTGGAATCTATTTTTACATCTATTTGCCAAGTTTTATCGAAATCGATGAACGGAACGTGGTGAAATTCAATAAACTAGATTCATCCCCTAATTTGCCATGTTTAGAGTTGGCATATTTTTTCAAATTTGAATGCTACCACTACTGGGATACCACTTAAAAAAAAAGAATCATAACCAAAAAAAAAATACTGTCGCATTATGAATCTCCTCCTTAATTTAAAGTCGGTTAAAAAATTAAATAACGCACACACTCGTGGGCTCGCACTAAGGAAACCCTGTTTCGTGGGTGCCATGGACACATACATAGACAACCATCAAATTACACTCAAACTCACGAGAGTAATAATGTAGGTCATACAAATATTTCTCCCGGCCCGGTAATTCAACCCGGGACCTCTGCGTGACTGACCAGTATGGTATCCTTTCGGCCACTGAAGCGGTTAAAAAATTCAAGTGTCTCAAAGCTGATAATCCGGGAATCGAATCTGTGTCCGGACTGCATTAACTAAATATAACACAGCGGAGGTCAACGTCCTGTATCTACAGGATATCTTCAATTTAGGGTACAGAATTAACAAATAGGGACACGCAAACTGGCTCGACCATCATTATTTTAAGTACTTTTTGTAGTAAATAGGTTATATTACTATTAGTTACAGAGCGGTGGTAGCCCAGGGCGCCAATTCTGCAAAGAAGGATAGCGACATCCTATATATTTTGTGACCCAGTTTTTTTGACGACATGCATTAAAGAGGCCTATCAATACTTGTGATTAATTCATTATCAAAGCATCAAAAAAGCTAATTGAGTACAGCCTGTATGAGTTAGGGTTATAACATTGATGTAGGTTATGTATGGTTCGGATGTTTGTTTGTAGTAGCAGATAACTACAAGTTTTCAGTTTGTTCCCAAAAATATTAAAGAACTTACTGAATATTCCCAAATCTGCTAAATACGTTAACATGTTCTGCTGCAATGAAAACGAATATAAATTAAATCTGCCCAAATGGCAGAAATCTGCCAAAAATGGTCGCACTGTTCTCAATTTCAATGTGACATTGACATTGGCAAGAGGCCTCTTGTCAAAACGTTCCTTTACTAACTTTCTTAACTTTCATTTAAATTGTCTAAACATTTTTGTCACTTGTGTTTTATTTTTTACTTTATGTCATTATTGTTTAATTGATTATTTCATTAGGTATTATAACATTAAAGCTATAAAAGCTTTAATGTTTTATATGTGTACTATAAAATAACCAATACTTTAGATAGGTAAACATTTCAAGACTTCTAAAATATACAAAAATATATTGATAACTAGACATAAACTAAAACGTAAAATTATACAAGCAAAGCCCATGAACTTCGTTGATTTTGGGTCAGCCTTCGCCATCCTTCTTTTTATGGAACAAGTGTTTTCTTGAGGTGCTATATCCTACCCGAGGACGGCGATCGTTAGGGCTAACTGTATTTTAGACACATCTATACGGAACAAGAATCTTGTGATCACAGACTAGCCGCGACACTTCGTCCAACGATAAATAAAACGTTACGACATGAACGCGCCCTAACGGTTTTTCTTTATTCTATATTTGTACTGTATCAAGGACGCAATGCTATTGGCCTACATTTTGTCTTAGACAGTACGTATAGTGAATTACATGCGAGTGTTTTGGAAGTTTGTGAGAGAGGAGTGTTACTGTACTGAAAATACTGAATATTTTTTTGTAATAAATGTACTTTAAAAAAAAATTATCTTTTTTCACTGTAGGCGCCTGGATGCGATCCCCGGTAAGACCAATTTGGGAAATGATCTTATAACTTCTCATAATCTTATAATTGTAGTATAGGGAATTCCCCCTGTCTGGCACATATTAATAGCATTTTGTAACAGTAGAGCTCCTTGTGAAAGATTTCGTCCAGGGAAGTACTGCCCCCTTACTTATTTCTGCCACCGAACAGTAATGTTAACATTACTGCATTCCAGTTTTGAAACTGGTGAAATTACCAGCACACGGGACTTGTCAACTTGTGTCTCAGGGTGACGGGCACAGTGATAGTGCTCCTCAGATCTTTGTGATTTAAAGCTGTAAGTGTTATGGATAGCCCCATGTCTTTCTACATTAGTTTTGATTATGGTGATCCTCCCTACCGACCCTTAGGGTATTTCGAGAAGGGCACTATGACCTGCGCGAGCCTGCCCGCGCAGGGACCATCTAAGTCAGGTCCTAATCCCAGATTAGCCTGTTTGCACGGACCTCATCCGGTTCTCTGTAAAGCTAGTGCTTTAGGTGAGCATATAGCACCCTCCCTATTTTCCAGATAGATATCGGAGCTGTAGGCACGCTCACTCCCCGTCGCGCTCTATGCAGCTAACGGTTGCCAACGCTGAGCCGTCGACTCTAAGTCGACTACCAAATCTCCTCTTTAAGTAAGGCATACACTCTCCAGTTCCGAAATTCCTACGCCGCTGAAGGGACCGGAGTATATCTAGCTCATCCTCTACTAGCTGTTCAGGCTAGTGCCGGAGATGCCGCAGTGTCCTGCGACAATGTCCGGACATAGCTTGCCTAGACCGCTACGCGCTAGCTGCGCGCTGAATGAACGCCCCGGCCACATGCTAACGGGGCAGACGAACGTGTTCATACCTGCAGCTAATGACAAATCCCGGCGAGTCCATACCAAAATCCGCCCGTGAAGGCGTATCACTGGCGGAGGCCTTGACGGCTCGGACGCCCGCCGGAGCCCGTAGTCTCCTAGGAACTCCCTATCTGTCGGGTCGGTAAATAGATACAATATTATGGACAGGTGTGTCGCTTACAACCAGGAGCACGACTTGTACATTTCATGTTATTATTAAAGTCTTTTGGTATCATAAAAACAATATTATTATACGCTATGCAGCCGCCATTATAGCGTCGTAGCCAAGGTTATAGATAACAGTTTACTCCAAGTTTACACAATATCGAAGTCGAAGCTCGTGACGAGAAAGACAACTCGACGACATTGATATAAACCAAAAGGTTTCCAGACTTCCTCATCGTTTTTCTTAGTAAACAAGTGGGAAAAAAGTCGTTGTAATAATTTAACTAGATATCTTTATCGGTTTATCTGGGTTACTATCATTCGAAAGTGTTATCTCAAGTACTTGTCGTAGTTTCTACGGTCCAAGTAATAAGAGGCCGCAGTCGCAATATTTAAAAATTAATTTGGGTGAAATAAGAAGAAAAATTGTAGTTTATGTGACTGTTACATAATGAAAGGTGTTAAAATACGAGTGTGGGTTCATAAAAACATCTCACGAGTGTTTTAATGCCTAATTATGTACAATTACATAACACTGCTTTATCTACACACATATTATAAGCTCTCTGTGATGTGTTCAGGAACCGCATGTTACGATTGGCGAAAAGGCGGTAAATAAAAACTTTTCTCACGCATGTCACACTACCGTAGTTTTTAATTCATAGACAAACTAGAATCTGCCCCAACTATCATATCATTCGATGTCAAGTAACGTGTGAAATTGTCAAATTGTTTGCTACTGACATTTCATTTCGAGTAAAACTTCATCTCGACTGATATTAGAATTGAAGTCCAATCAAATTGTTTTGTTTTTCAGAGATGTTCGAAATTTGAATGTAATAATAACATCGAATTCGATGTTGATATGAAACAACAATTCACAGATAAGAAATTTGTTGTAACAAAACAGTTTACCTTTATGCTGATCGTAATTAAAAAAAGGTCGTAAAAGAGAGTTTATGATATGTGTGTAGATAAATACATTTATTTAACTACCACTAACAACACCGCACAAGAAAAAAAAGAAACAAAGCAGACAAAAATATTAAAAACAGATTATTTACGTAAACACCAGCAAAGACACTGTAGGTATGAACTTTTTTTTTATGATTGCAAGTGACGGGACGAACAAGTTGGGAGCCTGCTAGCAAGCGACACGCCTGTATATTACAATGTCGCACAAAGCTTTAAATCGCAAAGTTCTAAGGGGCATTGCCAGTGCGCCTGTCATCCTGAGACATAAGTAGACAAATTCCATATGCTTATAATTTCACCAGCAACCTTACTCTTCAAAACACTACTGCTTGGCAACGAAAATAGATAAGATAGCAGTACTTTCGTAGACGAACTCTTTCACAAGGAGCTCTACTACTAAACATGGCATGTGTGTTCTTTTTTGTGGTTTTTATTTGATGCCGTTGCGGAAAAAAACTTTAATAATGGTTTTCTTTAAAATTCTAAAAGCGTAATCGTCTCTTGTAGATCTTATTTTGTACTTATTGAAAGATCAGCGGCTATCTTACAGAACAAAAACTTAAATTATGATGGAGAGCTAATTATAATTCCTCACCAATAGACACACATTAAGTTGAAATTAATGGGCCTTAAATTGCAAGTATATAACTATTTAATATACTAATGACAAATTCGCAACATTAGTAAAATAAATACCTTCTCGTCAAAAAACAAATTACTAATAAGACACTTTACCGATGTAATACTGGAGTTAAAAAGGTCAAAGCTATTTATTACTCGTACGTAAGAGATATGCATTCCGCTGAAAATTTAAAGAGACCGGAGGCACGCACAGTTATTTTACTTTTACTGAAAAAGTGGTTAAAAATATATGAATATTTGGCAAAAATTGCACTAAGCGCTCTGCTTCCTCCTTTCTGATGCGTCCGGCAAAGGAATGAAATACTCTACTGTTTCACGAAAAATACAATTTGTGGCTATTCAAGGCTAGAGTGAATAGGCATTTGTTAGGCAAACGGATACCATTGTCGTTCACATCGTCGCTTTAATCTGGTGAGATTGTGGCCAAGGGTGTGTCTATTCTTTATTAAAAAAAAACCTTGGTTCAAGGACCCGTAAGGTGGGTTTTTAACAAGATTTATTCTGATAACTTTGTAGATATTTCTGTTACACTACAATATACAATTTATGTACATAATTACTAGCAGCAGGCATTTTTAAAAGGAGGAGGTTCTCAATTTGACTGCATGGTTTTTTCTTTTTTTTTTTGTATATATGTTACGCGATAACTCCTAATAATTTGTGAACCGATTTTGAAGATTCTTTTTGTTAAAAAGAGGGTACTACGGTAGTGGTTCCATTTTGTTTTGAACAAAATATTGTACCTCCAAGGGTGGCAAACTAGGGGATGAATCCGGTTTCGCGCATTTTCCGGTAACCGATTTCAATAAAACTTGGCAAATAGATGTAATTCCACAAACTTTTCAGATCGGTTTTTAGTGTTCTGTTTTAAAATAATAGTTGTATGTATTTTTAAACACTGGTAGCACTTTGAGAATATTTTTGCATCAAAAATAATTACAATATTATATCAAAATCGCTACTTCTTATGACTCAGTCCGTGAAGTTTCTCTAGTGAATCGTCGCCCGCGCAGCCATCAGTCAGTGTCGTATCCCGCTACGGAATACCGGTATCGGTAAATACGGGATCGTACTATTCGCTTCTATACCGGTAACGAACGATATTTTTGCGGCACACAATTTATATTTGGATAATTTAGTATTTAGTTACGCTTTCCTTGGAGGGAAAAGCTGCTATAGTTTGGTAAGTCATTTTTTTTAAATAATCGCATCTGTGTATGTCTGCGAAATTTTAGTTACATATTAATTTATATATTTTAGGAAAATTCACACGCTAATTACTAATATAGACAATTATATTATTTACACTTAAATATAAAAGTAAAAGACAATAAAATATTATACTCTTTGATTTATGTAAAAATACTTATTTCTGCCGCCGTAATGTCAGCGTTACTCCTTGTTTTGGAAGGTGAGGGGTGCCGGTGAAATTACAGGCACATGGGACTTGTCAAATCTTCAAATTCAGATCTTTGCGATTTAAATCTTTTAGTGGCACTGCAACTGTTATGAAAATAATAGGGTGGGTACGTTCATAATTATTGATTGCAAAATTAAATGCGAAAATGCAATATTAGTTTTAAGTAAGAGCATGCAAATGTAAAATACACTAAGAAATAAAATAAAATATGTCGTAATTTAAAGAGTAACAGTACACAGAATATTTTAATTAAAATGGGACAGTATGGGGAAATCCAAAACCATAGAAGATACAATGAAGTTTAGTTTTTTTAACCGACTTCAAAAAAGGAGAAGGTTCAATTCGACTCTTCAAATTTTTTTTTGTATGTATGTTACTGATTGTTGTTGTGTTGATTTTCATGATTCATTGTTTGTTGGAATGCGGATATCTTAGTAGTGGTTTCAATTAAATTTGAAGAAAATGATCTACCTCTAAGGGTGTCCAACTAGGGGATGAATCCGATGAAACGGATTTTAATAAAACTTGGCAAATAGATGTGATTCCACGAACTTCTGAGGTCGATCTTTTTTTGGTACTCTGTATTGAGATTATTGATCATTTTTAGTTCTTTTAAAAACTGCACCTCCATCACTGCAACTGTTATGGATAGGCGTGTAGCTTACCACCAGACACACGACTTGTTCATCCCGATACTAGATAATTATAAAAAATGTATAAAAAAAAAATAAGTAACTTGGTTAGTCCGAAATGACATTTTCCAGAAATAACGTTTGGTCGAAATTTCACAAACTCGAAAGTAATTTTGAGAGGAAAATGTTTTTTCTTTTAAACCTAACTTAACCTAACCTAATCGTGTCTTTGCGATAAACATTCAACATATCCTGTTTCGTTATAATTTGGTTTTTGGTGTAATGAAAATTCGAACATACGTTACTTCGGACAAAACAATTTTCGGCTTTGTGATAGGTTACCATTTAATATATTGATGAGTATTGTATTTATTTAAAACGCTTTCATTACAAGTTTCAGAAAGTCACAATTTCATTTAAGGGGCAATATATACGCTTCTATAACAAGATTCCTATTGATATACAAAATTTGCTATTGACGTGGTATAAAACTATACCTAGTGAAACAAAAACTTTATACTTTATAGTTTTTTTATTCATTATTATACAAGTTCTGCGTACTGGATGACAAAAATCCGGGGTAGTAACCCGTTTAGCTCATGGAGGTAGTCTCGATCTCTGATGTTTGAAAACAATAAAATATATATTGTAAATGTTGAATGTGTACAAATGTTGTTTACAAAGAGCAACACCTAGAGTTTCTTGCTCATTCTTCTCAGGGGAATCTGCCTTACGAATGAGCGGTAGATTTATTTATGTGGTCTATGGTAGAGTTCAACCAGAGTAACGATTTCATGAAATAAAGATTATTTTAATTTTGATTTTGATTTTAGATATTCTTTGGTTGCACCTCGTTTTCTTACTCTTAAATTTCTAATCTAGTGTTGCCTGGAAGAAATTACTCCTTAGCAATAAGGCCGCATTGGCTTATTTTGTAACACTTACATTACTGTTCTTTGTTGTCGTTGTAATTTTAATGTGCAATAAATAATGCTTCATACATTATGTAGACCGAGCCCTTCTTTTGCTTTCTCTAAGGTTAGACCACACACTTACTCGAAGTCCTTATGCAGCAGAGCCATTCCACCTGTGGGATGACTCTGCTAAATACCAACTGGCCACGGGGCTAGAGGCTTATATATAGGTGACTCGGAATTAGTAGAGGCGAAGCTGCAGAGCCTTGAACACCGCCGTAGAGTTTTATTTTTTTAATTTTCTTATGGGATTACAATGGATTGAAATATGATTCATCAGTTGCCAATTAAAAGCTTCCACAAATGAAAATAAGAAAATAACACTTATAAGAGAACAAAACAATCGCTTTATCATGGCTTTATCAGTCTGTTGAAAACATTGACTTACAAATAAATGGACGACGGGTCTAATACAAAAACCACGAAAAAATGTCCCAAGCCAACCTATTTAAACGTAGTGACATGTAAAGGAATATGAAAAAGCTAAAACGTTGAATTCAAATTGTAATGTCATCGCAGTACTGTCTAATTTTGCTTGCTTCGCTGTCAGTCGAATAAACGAAGACTAAAGCGCGAATGATGCTCTGTATACGATTTTAACGCCCTATAAGTTCGGACACTTTTTAGC
>NW_020653855.1:3362674-3410790 GCF_003589595.1 Hyposmocoma kahamanoa
TATTATAGTCCTCAGACGTTGCGTCATACAACTTTTTCACATGCCTGAATTAATTTGAAATAATAATTTAATTTGACGGCCTCCGTCCGCGCTCGAGTGGCTTGGTGTCTGGCTATCTTTTTTTTAATTTTATTTAAATTTATTTCACGAAAAATACAGCAGGTAACTTATTTATTAAAAGCCGTCACAATGCTGAGCAGTTTTTTTGACGACATTGTACATACTAAATAAAATGTAAAAAATACTTTAAGAGGCCTTTAACCTTTGTATCATTCCTTAGCCAATCAAAATCGTTATATGTATATTTGTGGACCTAAATAACGTGTAGGTACATCTTTTTCCGTAATAGTTATTTGCTTTAAACTGCACTAGTTTACCCAGCCTTACACATTTTGTCATGTACAGTCAAAGAGCACGTCATGCTTGACACTTTGGACCGTTCTTATTGCAAGCGGCCTAGAGTTCAATTTAAGCCTTGTCAAGCTTGACACTAAGAATAATAAGAATAGGTACTGACCTATTCTTGAGCCTAACTTTATAACTATCACAATAGTAATTTTCTAACACTATCAAATATCTCCTCCTAATTTCTATTGGCATGACCTTACAGTAACTAAATAAGTCATTTTATTCTGTGCCAATGCATTTTTGTTTCACTTTTTTTGCATACTAATTGTTTTATCATCCCAATTTGTAACTTTCTAATGTCTTTTAGATAATTAGATAAAATCTGACGCCCAGTGTTCGATCTCCGGCCGGATTAGTGGAGAAAAACTAACTTTCTATATATTGTCTCAGGTCTGGGTGTTTGTGGCACAGTCTTTGTTTCCGATTTCAACCTATAACACAAGTGCTTTAGCTACTTACTTTGGGATCAAAGCAACTTATGTTATTTTCGAGTTCGTAGGTTTTCGCGATTGTTACACATAGGATATGAAAGTATTTTTTCGGTTCTGAATCGTGTTTCAAAGAAACCAACGTTTCGAGCCCTTTCCAGGTCCCATTGTCACGGATGACTAAGGTGATAAAGTCATCAACCAGTTAGTCTACCTAACCTTAATTCTAATAATACAAGTAAGTAAAGTTTAATATGACTGTAAACCACTCTATTTTTCGTTATTTTTACAAAAATTAATAATTAAGTACTATATATACTTAAACTATATAATTAAAAACATAAAACAAAGGTCCGACAATAAGCATATAGAAAAATTCGTGAGTTCCGCTGGTTCGTTCCGTGGCTTAATTGGCATAGCGTCTGCCACGGTTTGCTAGGAGATGTCGGTTCGAATCCGGCCGCATCGAAGGCATTTTTACCAAGTGTTCGATCTTTGTATTAATAATTATAACAAACTAGTGGAGCAATTTAACAATAATTAATTGAAAACCCCTGTTAATAATTAAGTGAAACACCCTAACATTCAATCAATTCAATTAACTGGCTCCGTGGCCGAACCGTTACCATACCGGACTGCCACACAGAGGTCCCAGGTTCGATTCCCGGGCCGGGGGAAATGTTTGTATGGCCTACATTTATTTCTCTCGTGAGTTTGGGTGTCATTTGTGGTTGTCTATGGGTGTGTCCATGGCACCTGCGACACAGGGTTTCCCTAGTGCGGAGCTATGTTGTGTGTGTGCTTTATTTATTTATTATTAATAAAACTTAAGTACTATATTTTAAATTGCAAATTTACAAATTTTTAAATTGGCGTCTCGCGTCTAATGGTTTTGTGTAATATTTATTCTTTATAATTATAATAATAATTTTATCGATACTTCCCCTATTTTTTAGCTGAATTTAAGCAAATCAGCATTATTGGTATATTTTTAGGTGACAATAAATAGTTATGTAAAAAGGGAGCAAAGATCTGAGGGGCACTGCCACTGCGCCCGTCACCCTGAGACATAAGTAAATAAGTCCCATGTGCCCGCAATTTCACCTTATAAATAAATTAAAATTGTAAGCTACTGCTCGTTCTCTATGCTGACTTCCCTGAGAAGAACGAGCAAGAACCTCTAGGGCTTGCTCTTTTCAAATAAATTTAAAAGTACAGACTTTGAATCAAATTTGTGTGGAACCTAGTCTTTACGTACATCTGTATCTAATACGTAGTCGTCAATTTTATAATATGACCTTTCAATTGAAATAAGAGGTCAAATGTCCACTAATTTTTTGAATATTATTTACCAGGAACACTGGCTTTATTTCAATTTTTTTTTTCCTAATGATATTAAACCCACTTGAAAAATGTATATCGTTTTTTATTTTTAACGCACTCACTCATATCCTCACACCAGGGAATACGCGACCCTAAGAAACCCTGTATCCCGGCTGCCATGGACACACATAGACAAACAACCACAAATTACCATCCAAACTCACGAGAAAATTAAATGTAGGGCATACAAATATTTCCCCCGGTCCGGGGATCGAACCCGGGACCTCCGCTTCGCAGTCCAGCATAGTAACCGTTCGGCCACTGAGGCAGTTAAATCATAGGTATATGTAAAGTACCTATTGAATTGCTATTGAAATGCTTATAAAAATTTCGACGTAAGTTTCTGTTTTTTTATTTCATCTTGAAATTTTTTAGGTATCGTGTTTTCACACCGTATACTAATCAGTATGCCTGTATCCTTAATTTTAGTATATATTTTTTTCAAAAAAAGCGATTGATTCAACACTCACTGTTATGCGGGATCAATCAAAGCCATTTGAGGTTGTATAGACTCTTACAGCAAGTAAGCGAGCATTGCTTAAGTAGACCAACTTACTTTCACTCGAGGCCAATGGCATGCAACTTAGATCAACATCACGCAGACTAAATTTACAGTAGGCGAACTTTTACTTGCTTGTTTTATTAAATAACTTGCAGACATCCTATTATACCAAACTTCCTCCTTCGAGGCAATCCGTGCGAGGCCATGAAATGGTATTGGTATTGGTTCTATTCCCGGGCCGGGAGAAATATTTGTATGCCCTACATTTATTTCTTTCGTGAGTTTGGGTGTAATTTGTGGTTGTCCATGTGTGTGTGTCCATGGCACCCGCGACACCGGGTTTTTCTAGTGCGGGGCTATGTTGAGTGTGTGCGTTATTATTATTATTATTTTATTATTAAAAACATGCGTCACAGTTGAGACAAAGAGGTGGTAGGTAAAGGTGGAAGTAATAGCACACAATATATTTAATATAATATATATAATAATAATATTTTAAATGAGATTTTGTCCCTGGATATTTCTTACTCAATTACGTTGAAACGGTTTAACGGATTTAGGTGAATCGAGTTTTACGAGAAGTGAAATAATTTTTTTTGTGTATATTCTTGTCTGTATTCTTTTTTTGTGGGGAAGGGGATACATCAGTAGTGCTCCAATTTTAAGAAAATATAAAATAAAACCTCTAAGGGAGTCAAATTAAGGGATGAATCCGGTTTATTGGATTTTACACTTTCCGTTAACCGATTCCAATAAAACTTAGCAAATAGATGTAAGAAACATAGCGAAAGCGGCTAAGCAAACTTTTGAAGTTTCCCTCCACATTTACTCTACAAATTTTTCACCGTTATTACGAATGAAAATCGCGTTCTATTAAAGCAAACCAACTTGTCGGACTTTTCGCTAGTTACAAGGTCACGGTCGACAGCAGTCTATCAATCAACAGTGACCATGGGATCTGTAAAGAGTCCGAAAGTTAAGAAACAAATAGTGGACTTTACACAGACACTTTTGAAGACACGCTGAAAGGCAAAGACCGCGCGACTGCGCTTTCCAACACACGCCAGTGTCACGCGGTCTATCCTGCGCTATTAGCGTTAGCTGTGAAAGGGGGGCTAATATGCATAAGCGACATTGACTGTTATTGAATACTGCCACCTTACCGATTTCTGCCGTCAAACAGTTAAACAGAAATAGTTTGCACTGCATTTCCGTTTTCAAGGGTACGGGGTTCTGGTGAAATTACAGGCACATGGGACTTGTCAAGTTACGTCTTAGGGTGATGGGCGCAGTGGCAAGGCCCCTCAGATCTTAGGCCCCAAAGCTCTGAGTGTCTCTGCAACTTTTATGGGTTGACGTGTCGCTTACCGCCAGGCGCACGACTTGTTCGTTCCGTCACTTGATATAAAAATAAAGAACCTGCACGTCGAAGAAGGGTTGACGTGTAAAGTCCCCTACTCGCATTGGGCCAGTGCACTCTGGCATGTCCATGCAAGGTAATGCTCAAAACTCAATTTTCAAAATGTGTGTATTTATAAAAATATACGAGTATATATATTAGTGTAGTCTATATAGTCAATAAAGTATCACATCACTCGTAAAAATACTGAGTCGCTAAATACTGTCAGCAAACTTTGAGCTGGTACACTTCACAACTGACAGTAGTTAGTGACTCAGTATTTTTACACGTGATGTGAATTATGTTCGGGCGACCGAAAAAAGCCTTTTAAAAAATAATATTTAATTAATGAAGAGAATACAAGTTTGTACCAATGCCACGACAAGTCTAATCTTCGAATTATAAAATAAATATTGCATTAATTCGCTGATTGCATCGGTTGCATTTTGGGCAGCGCTGAGTTGAGGGTTTTCCGGAAATATGATAACTTAACTCCTCTCTCATCTAGCCGGAACTGCATCCTGCAGCTTCCGGGAACGTCCTCGTTCCGTGGTTCCATCTTTCTAATGTCCTTTGCTGTCTTAACTTTTAGTTTGTAGAGTTTGAAAATTATGTATATTATCAAAATGGTGTAGAGCATTATCGTGCTCCAACTAGGAGTGATCATCAGCTGGGGCCAGTCGACGTCTTCAGGTTCTAGGATAGCTTCGGGTCTGTTTACGAGTTCATGGATGTCGTCTAATTGTATATCTTCTAATTCTATGTTGAGATGCACGGATACCGGAGTTTCATACACTTCTTTTGGTAGTGGAATAACTTCATTTATTTCAATCTTCTTGACGTGTGTCTGCAGCGTTGTATTCATGAGGTGAATCTGACAATCATCTGTAGTGGTGATGTTGTAAGTACCTATTATCTTTCTGTATTCTGTCTTAACTCCACATCTTGTTTTCAGGATCTCTTCTTCAGTAGTTATTATCAGCCAGCTGTTGCCTTTTAAACTGTATTTTGCCATGTTTCAGGTTCATGTGCAGTTAGGCGCGTGTGCAGTTAGGTTGCTGGTGCTGGATGAGCTGGATTAGGCAATCTTCATTGTTTCTTATACTTCTTGTGTCTAGTTGTTTGCAGATTTGCAGATCATCTGTGATGCGGCGGCAGTGCTCCTCCACGTAGGCATTCTCATCGATTCCCAGTGCAAGGTATTTGGATTTAGGTATTATAGTTAGGTTTTGTTTGTCGGGAATGGAATAGGAATGTAATAAATCGTACATTTCAGTGTAGACCGAAGGAATAACTAACATAAAGGTAAGTGTTTGTTCTGTGCTATACGCTTTTACCTCTATAGTTCTTTCAATCTCGTGAATTTTATTTGGGTTTATTTCTACTGCGGAGTGAAATGAGAACTGATTATGCAAGGCAATTTCGTCTAGTAAACTATGTGGATTAATAATCCTAGGGTCCATTATATCTAATTGAGAAAATGTGCATCTTCTAAAATCGGTCCTGTGAGGACTGACCAGGAACAAGGTGTGGTCTTCGCAACAGCTCAAAATGCACTCCAATAGATTTAGAGTTGGGGTGTTTTTCTATTATTTGAGTCACGTTGTTTGGATGAAGGTGAATGATCTGATGGGGTCGTTTAAATACTGGTTTCGTCTTATCGTTCCGTGCAGTTTTAGCTATCTGCTTATAGACGGTTTCACCTATTTTGAAGGCTATCTCCTCGGCATCTTGGTTACGTTTCGCTATGACCTATTCTTTATTTTTGGATGTAAGCTCTGCGACGCACTCTTGAACAACTTCCGCGTTACTACGGTGTTTCCTAACATACTCTTGGTAGAATTCGTGAGGGTGGTACATTTCTAAAGAGTTTCTGGATGCTGTGTAACCAAATAAGAGTCCATGTGGCGTATAGCCTGTTGCAGAATGAATTGCGTTGTTATAAGCAATTAATGCATAGGTCATTATAGTTTGAATGGGGTCATCTTTATTCCTCATTCTCTGAATTCTAATGATTTCTGCGATTGTGGAATGGAATCTCTCAATAGGTGAATTAGAGTTTGGGTTATACGGTGTCGTGACATGAATGTTTATATTATGGGATGCGCATTTAATCATATCGTTATCAAACTTGCTGTCCGAATCGGTAGTTAATTGAAGAGGAAGCCCTAGGATGGAAAATATTTTTAGTAAAGCTTCAGCAACGTGAATGCTGCGTGGTCGCTGAAACGGGAATGGCTTGTGCATATTTAGAGAAGTTATCTACAACAGATAGAAAAATGGCTCCTCCAGAAGAGTAAAGGTCCATGAAAAGGTGTTACATTGGTTTTGTCTGGGTTTCGGTCAAGGCTAATGGTGGCCTCAACGGGTTGCGTTCATACTTGGTTTTAAGACAGATGTCACATTTATTAATATACGATTGTATTGTAAGTAGCATGTTAGTCCAATGATGGATTCGCTCTGGACCTTTTGGAGGGAAAAGTGCCGTTTTTATTTTGACTTTCAATTATTTTGTGAAATCTAGTTTAAAGTGGAATAGGATAGTGCTATTGTGCCTTAATCGAAGATTAAAACGCGAAATTATACGAATCTCGAACTAAAATACCCATATCGGCCCGTTCTAAGAATCCCGAGTCAATCCAAGCACGCCGCCTCAAAATTTCAGCGCGTACATCGTCAAAGATCCTATTAATAATGTTATCGTCGTCATTACCATCTAAGTTGACCGCTAGTGAATCGATGCTGTTATGAAAAAATTTAACTTGGGAAAGGGCATCAGCGTTAGTGTTTTGTTTGCCCTTCTTATAGACTTCTTGGTAATCGTATTCGGCTAACTTTAAGCGCCATCGCGTTAATTTGGAATTAATATCTTTCAGAGACATAAGCCGTGTCAGAGACATAAGCAGTAACCAACCAAACCTAGAAATGCTTTAATTTCCTTTTATGTGGTTGGGATTGGAAGTTCAGAACAGCTTTAATCTTGTCTTTGTTCGGTTTTAGTCCGCGGTCAGTCAGTTCATGTCCTAAGAAACTGACTTGTTTCTGTAAAAATTTAGATTTGTCTAGTTGAATTTTAAGATTATGAAGCTTGAATCTGTCAAAGACCTCCTTGATTTTTTGAATATGCTCCTGAAGGGAGACTGAGACTATAATTACGTCGTCTAGGTAAGTACATACGTTGTCTATGCCTCTGAGTATGTGATCCATCAGTCTCTGGAATGTACTCTGGGCATTCTTTAAGCCAAAGGGCATTCTAAGAAATTCGTAATATCCTCGTTCAGTTGAGAAAGCTGTTTTCTCAATGTCGTTTTTATGCATCTCCAACTGGTGATAACCACTAGCTAAGTCTATAGTCGTGAAGTATTATGCACGGCCTATTCTATCTAAGATGTCGTTAACATTGGGTATAGGGTATTTGTCTTCGATTATACGGTCACTAAGTCTCCGATAATCGATTACAAGTCTCCACTTAACATTTCCTGATGCATTTTTTTTTTTGGTACTATATGAACGGGGCATGATCAAGGGGAAATGCTCTCCCTAATTATACCTTGTTTAAGCAAGGTATCTATTTTTTGTATTTCTATTCGCTGTTGCGGGGCTTGCCTGTAACCTCTGACAAATACGGGGTTGTCATCTGTTAATCTTAATTGATGTAGTTTGTCTGTAAAGAAAAGGTCTCGATACTTATAGCATAATCGGTGGATCTCACGCTTTTCCTCGTCGCTGAGGTGGTCTGTCCTGAGTCGTTTCAGGTTTTCACAGAGCTCATGATCTATATCAGGAGTTATCTCAGTAGCATTGAGATCATGTGTTACAATTTTCTCATGAAAAGGACATTTGTTGGAAATTACTTTCTTATCGTTTGTAAAATTCATTACTGAGGTTTGAAATTTACCATTTTTTACTTGTATTATAGCTGCGGGGGATGTAAGCCCGTCAGTCCAACGAAAATCATCGTAAATGTAAGTACCATCTGTATAATTTGTTTTGCTAGTTATAACTTGTTCACAATTAGGATTAATTTTTATATTTTTTACAGGGTTGTCAAAGTGAATGGGGATGTTTGCGTTTAAGGTACGAAGTATTTTATTTTTTAAGTCAATTTGGCAAGACAGTGTCTGTCAGTAAGTCGAGGCCTATAAGGCCTTTGTATTTGGTGTCAAAGTCAAATAATAGAAACTTGTGCACAACATCGCTGTTGAATGCAAGAGGAAGGGGTAAGTATGCCACCTTATCGTTTTTAGTAATGGCGTGTGCTGTTTTAACTTCAAATGGTTCATATTCTATGTAGTTTTGGACTATAGCGTTATTTATAACACCAGGTGAAATCATGGAGCAAGAAGCGCCTGTATCTATGAGGAACTTTCCATTAAATTCGGGTGTGTATATATAGGGAAAATGATCTTTATCATGGTAATTTAACTTGACTATCTTTGGTCTTCTTTGGGCAAATTCAAAGGAAAATCCTGTGTCTGGATTTGAGGGTCCTGAGTTTCGTAAACACGTTTATGATTGTGTTGGGGTTGAGATTGATCTTGATAATAAGTATCATCGGGGTAGTAAGGGGAGATGTGAAAATCTAATTGGTTTACATACTGTTCAATGACCATATTTTCGTAGTATGATTTGTCTGCGTGCTTGGCTACTGAATACAGTGTGTCTAACAACTCGC
The DNA here is from genome assembly GCF_003589595.1 of Hyposmocoma kahamanoa. NCBI lineage: Eukaryota > Metazoa > Arthropoda > Insecta > Lepidoptera > Cosmopterigidae > Hyposmocoma > Hyposmocoma kahamanoa. Next base: position 3,371,470 of record NW_020653855.1, read on the forward strand.
ATAACCGGTTGCCGTAAATATCAGCATTTTCGTATTTGTTTCCACGTGTCTGTGTTGACTCTTGCATAACCTGTATCTCATTCCTTTGTTCTCCTAATCATCTTATAAGAGCGTTTTTCATCTACAGCCACGAGTCTAAAACAATTCAATTCAATCAAATAATTGCAATCAAGTCAATTGCGGCTCCACTCAATCTACTTTTAATTAATAGAACTAATGAAGGTGGATGAGGTTGTTGAAGCAATGCTACTAAACGATACATTTCTTTTATATAATAATTGAGAAATCATTCTAATATATATAACTCATAATTTTTTCGACAATTAACTTAAACAATGAGTTACAAATCGATTATGAAATTCTCTATATGGCGACATAAAGCGTGTAGGGAGAACTCACGCGTTTTAAATATGTAAAATTTATAAATAGACTGGAAATAGAGCAGGAACACTAGGGAAGCGATAGTAGCTTACCAACGGGTCCACTGCATCTCCAGACTCTTGCGACTTGCCATGGACCAGATCTACAGCTCCAGAGTCCAACAGGTCTGCTCCGTCGTCTCGCCAGCACGCTCCCAGCCAGGTATTCCAGGTTTCTTGGATCGCGACTATCGATTAAAATCGTTATCTCTATAGAAAACTGATTCGAGGGATTCAAACCGAGATCTCGCGATCCTACCGACTGCGCCAATTATGTTCGGGCGACCGAAAAAGCCTTTTTAAAAATAAAATTTATTTAATGGAGAGAATACAAGTTTGTACCAATGCCACGACAAGTCTGATCTTCGAATTATAAAATAAGTATTGCATTAATTCGCTAATTGCATTTTGGGCAGCGCTGAGTCGAGCGTTTTCCGGGAATATGATGACTTAACTTGTGATAGGACTTGATTACGACTATGCTAATATATAATATATTATTTTAAATACCTACATTTTGAAAATTGAGTTTTGTACATTACCTTCTATGGACGGACCCAGTGTGCAGCGTGGAGGACTATGGCTTAAACTTTCGCCTGAGAGGAGACCCATGCCCTGCAGTGCAACGTATAAATAGGCTGATGATGGTGAAGTTACTTTGTAGATTCCCTCAGGAAATAAAACCCTAAAAGGTTAAACTCGTTATTCGAACTGGAAACCTCCAAAGCATTTGGTTTTGTTTGTCAAAACTATGCCATCTCCCGTTCCAAACTATAGACACGATGTGAAGGCACACGGGGTCAATGACCGATCTTGACCCCCTTTATTGATCCCGGTGAAAGTCCGGGACCCTGTATGGAGTTTCACGTTTTAAAATGTACCAATGTTATCCTGTGTACAAAAGATTGAACAATTGGACAGGATGTAACGTCTTTCTCTACACTAACTCTAATAGTGAACAGGATTAGACTACGTATTTTAACGATGTCGGCCATCTAACGGTTTGCACTGTGGACAATAGATAAAGGTCTTGGGTTCGAAAACGGGTCTATAGAATTTATGGTTTCAGACATTTATTTTTCAAAACAGAACACATCATCATCGAACCATTTATACGTGACACTGCTAGGTACGGATCTCCTCTCTCACCTCTGTTTACACGTCTTCGGAGGCTTGTGAATCTTCTTCGTTTCATCCCGATGTTGTCCTTCACCGAAAAGTTCCTGGTATATTTCAAATTAAATTTCCGAAAAACTCAACGGTGCGAGCTCGGATTCCAACTCACGGCCTCTGTTTGAGAGGCGGTTGGTCAAACTAGGCTACCACGGCTCTTTTTAACAACAAAATACAAGCATTCATTTATAATAATAAACCCAGAAGGCTTCCACGTTACCCAGTGCGAAATATATTTTCGGTTCTTGTATCCCGTACTAATGTGGGCCAGTTTTCTCCACTTTACCGTAGCATGAGAACTTTCAATAACGTTAATACAGGCGAGGTTGACATCTTCCACGACTCATTATATGAGTTCAAACGGAACGTCACAACTGCTTTAAACTCCTAAGACGCCACGTCTCAGGGGTTTTGTTTTATATTGTTTATTTATTTTTTAGATAGTAGTATATGTTCTTTTTTTTCTATACAGTATTTTTGTTTCTATTTTCTTTTTAAATTAAGGTTTTTTTCGTAAATATACATATATGCCTGTAATGGTACAACATACTGTATAAGAAATTATATGTTATAACAGTGAAGTTTCTCTATGTATATGCCGATGGTGTATCTAAATAAAATAAATAAATAATGAGAAATACTAGGTAAATGTAAAGCCTACAAAAATTAATGAGCATAGGGACCGTTACATAGTTTAGCCATTGTATTTACTTAGGGCGCGTTCCCGTTACTTATGTCGTAACGTTTTTTTTGTCATTGACTGTCGTGTCCAACTATGTATTCCCACTGGATTGTGACTACAATTTATTGGTTCACGGCAGCTGCTACCTAGTCGTTTGCATGACAGAATATTTTGATGGACGGCCGAGGGCGCGGGGCACGAGAGGGGAGAGTAGGAAGCAGAACGTGACAATAATTGTAGCTGCGATTATCTGTCGTCACGTTTTTATCGTGACGTTTTATTTATCGTTGTAGCTCTTCTCGTTGTCTTGGCAGTCTGTCGTCGTAACGTCAAAAAAGTCTTGATCTATATGTGAACAACTTCACTTAAATATACAAGCCACGACAGTTTAAACTGCACGACAGTCTGTCGTCACGACATAGTGGGGACGCGCCCGTAGATCAATGTTTGATAATGTAGATTCCCCTGAAAAGAATTAATAAAACTGTAGTGGTTGTTCTTTGCAAGTAAACATTTGTATCCATTTATCATTTACACTATTAATTTCAAATATCATAAATCGAGACTTCTTGAAACAACTAAACCAACCAACTTGGATTTTTATCATCCCAGTACGCAGAAGTTGTATACAATAACTTTTTCATCACACTTGCACGTAAATAGTATAATTGCATTCAGGCTAACTTGACTGTAATGTCAAAAATAAAACCCTGGATCTTTTTTTCTTCTCATTACACCAGGGTTTTATTTGGGGCATTATAGTCAAGTTAACCTTCATGCAATCGTACTATTTACGTGCAAGTGTGATGGAAAACATTGTATGTTTCACGGGCGGTACAGGAATTACGAACCTCGACTACGAAAGCCCTTCATACACAATGTATTAATGTATTAGTATAAAGTTTTTGTTTGCTTTAAACCTCGTAAATGGCAAATTTTGTATATCAACGGGATATTTTGTATAGAAGCGTAAATACATTGTTATAATTAATGTAGACATTATGCAGTCTATCTCAAAAAGTTTAAAACTGCCCTGAGCGCGTCGTGATGCATCCGATTCGTATTCGTTCGGAACCCGAGGTTATACGAATCTAGAAATCTCGGACGCACTTCGGATGTCGCATGTGCACTAAGTCCGAGAAAATATGAACTGAAATGAAAATATGATCAAATGATCCACTTAAAAAAGTCTGCCTTTTAAAATAAGTTTAAGCGAAAAGCGCTTTTACAAGCACGCTTTTTAAACGTACGTTTTAACTTTAAAAAAATGAGCAGTTTTTTCCATTTCAACGGTTAACGACTACAAAAATTAAACAACTTGTGTTTTTGAACACTTTTAAACACCAATGTTGTGTCATAATAAAAATATGACTCGGTTTTTACAAAACAAAACTTACTTATCTTTAGTGGTCTACTCTTGCGATTCGCTAATTATTTTATTTACTTGAGGACAACCAACAAGACATGAATTAAATATAACAAAGTTGAAATAGTAATACAGAGACTTATACTAAATTCTGCCTCAACACAACGTTGCAAGCTTTTTTTAGCATGAAAGTCTATGCGCTTAAACGTTTTCTAAACGATTTTATTAGCTTCAAAACTAAAAAGCGTTTAAAAAAGCACGCTTTTTTTAAAAAAGCATAACGTTAAAACGTTTAAAAAAATAAAAACGCTACTCTGCGAGGAAGCGCGGCGCGCGCGGTTTTACCGTGCCCTCGCGCGACCGCGGCGAACCGCAGAGTATGGCACACTCAACTCCACACTGCCGCACAGATTTTTAAGCTTAAAGACATGTTTAGTTTTCTACAATGGATCTCCACGTCGATAAATTTATATTTGCTATTGAAAATCGACCAAATTTATTTTCATACTTTCCTAAATCTTTGTAATGAAGTTGAAATTATCCATTCATCGATCTGGTTCGTAAAAAGGGATGTATCCAATATCTTCGGTGTCTTTCTATTTGAGTAAACAAAAACCAAATAGGCAGTATAACTGCAGCGTCCTGAATGAGTTCAGTATTATTAACCATTCTTGTCAAAGAAGGATCTCGGCTGCATATAATATCACTACGGCGATCAACTGCGAAGCGAGTACTTTAAGAGCGCTGGCCCCGCGCAGACTAAACCGCGCGTTGACGCAGATCTGCGTCTCCGCCACCGCGCGCGTGATTCCGCGTCCTGCGCTCCGTCGCGGGGCGATGCATGGTTCCATACAACTAAACATACAACTGCACTAAAGGCATGGTCCCATACAAAAAATGAAAAAATACCCAACCTCCGCAATATCGCAGATCCGACCCACAGTGCGTCGCAAAGTTAAGATAAATGTAGTGTACCTGCCTGTCCCTAGTTACGTTAGTTTTTAATGTTCTAAGTGATTTCCCGAATCCCAAAAAGGTCCAGGACCTAAAAAATATTGTCCTAACGTAGTCTCCATTTTCTATCTATGTTCCTCGAAGTTTAGGTAAAAAACCACCTATTCCGATCCCTGATCATAACTAACGAAATCCAAATTTTAGCGAAATTGAGTTATAAACGTACCTGGGATTTTTTTTTTCTATAAATATTTTAAATATTAATTTTCTTTTCGTTTTTACTAACATAGCCACTAAGAAAACTGTAACTAACCAATTTATGGATCACGTTGTCCAAAATAAAGATGTAAATAAATAAAATAAATATAACCCAATATAAGCGATTTTTTGGATTATGGGATGTCGTTAATATGTATTAAGAGTAAGGGTCCCAAAATGCTGCCTTGTGGACTCCATATATCGTTACTTTATACTTATTTTATATCTTATTTACTTTTAGTTTTATTGTTAAGCTATATCAGCGAAATTGACATTTTTTCAAGGAAAAAAAGTACTTTACATGCCCTTCTCGAAAGTCACCAAAACGCAAATGTGTTAGTTATGACAAGGAGGCCGAATTTGTTCTCCTTTTCAATATGACATCAAAGTACATTGCACTACAGTATTGTATTTTTTTCGTAGTACTATGGACCACACCCTGCGATATACAATGTGTCACATGCTTTGTTGAAAAATGTACCTGAGGTCGTTGTCACAAAGCGGTTGAAATGACAAGTGTTCTAGCTAAGTGTAAACAACAATAAAAACAACATCGAAAACTTTCTACAAACTTTTTTGTTTCACTGTGGTTTTAAACCTCGCGAATGGCAAATTTTGAATATCAACCAGAGCCTTATTGTAGAAGCGTATTTGTCCCAGATAAGTCGATACTGCCTTAGCTTGAATTCAAAGTTTTTCCTGTCCACTACTAGCCTTTATTTTTTGTTTTTTTTACAAACGATATTAAAGCTCTTTCAAAAAATGTATATCGCTTAGTTCAGGTGTACTATTTAGTTCAGCTGGTTTTAAAGAAATCATTGGTACCTATATATACGTTTAATTGGTATAAATACGTTTACACTTTTCTATGCTAAAATATATAACTCCATTTTAGCATAACAAAGTGTTCAACTAATTTTGTTCGTCGAGACTCTAAACACTCTCTCTTATAAATAGATACAAAATACGGTCCAAATAAATTACTTACTAATAATTTATGACCAGTGTTTATGAAATAGCGTAATTAATTATTCCACATATGTAGTACCTTAGTTACTAAATTGGCAACATCACGTTGATAACATTAATCGCGATACTCGCTGTACGAGGCTTAACGTGACGTCATTGGTCACACCACCCGATTTCGAATATTTTTTGTATGATGCCATGGACCAATAACAAAAGAGGACTGGTAATCTCCATAAGTATAGTTTATATTATGTAAGGCGATTATCACATTGCACCGCGCCCCGACGGAGCGCAGAGCTGCGTTTTTTAACGTTGTACTGAAGTGCCTCAGTTTGTATAGAAAACACGCGCCGTCGAACTCACTGACAACGCTTCTCTGCGAGGAAGCGCGACGCGCGCGGTTTTACCGCGCCTCACAGTGGGCCCAAATTGATAATTCTTGGACATAGGAATAACTTGTGGAGTGTCGAGCTAATTTTTATCATTCCTAACAACTTTTATTCTTGTATAATGTATTGAAAAGTTGATAATTTCGGAGAAAAACAAATAATTATTTTTTTTGTATGGAGAAATATACATTTTATTTTTTATCTCAAAATATACGAAAATGTAATGTAAAAAAAGGGTTACTTACAGTGTAGTTCCAATTATTTTCTATGTAGAAAAACATAATCTGCCTCTCGGCGCGGGAGCGCGGTAGAACCGCGTGTAAAACGGCTCGGTGCAGTGTGTTAATCGTGTTAATGGCCGTGGCTATCAATTAATTCCTTTTTATTGTTAATATATTAGGGCGCTTGGAGGCACCCCAAGGCACTCATACGCACTTGGAGGCACTCGCAGGCACTCAAAGACAGTCGCATGACTCGGAGGCACTCGCATGCACGCCTTGCTACCTCGTACATCTCTCATCCATTACAGGCGAATGTTCGCGGTGAGGGAGCGCCGTTTTTTTGCATTCAAATATTGATCATGGACAATCTATTTTATCAATTAACGCTTTCTAATATGGGTAGATGGCGCTAATTCTAAACATAATAAAAGAATAGCCGGCACTATCCGTAAAAATCTACGCAATAAGTGCCTTCTAGTTGATTCGTTTGTTAACACTAGAAAATTAGAGTAGCTTTGATAAATTGCAGCTTGTCGATGTAAAACAAATTATTTACAAAAATAGCTATTTGGTGCTTAAGTATGTCGTGACATCTGGTGTCGCCAATAGGTACTAAATAACCGACTGCGCTGTCTTGTATCGCAATTAGCAGTCCTCTTGCGTTACTGGTCCATGATGACACCAAGTAACGGGACGAACAAGTCGTACAAATGGTAGTAAGCGACACGGCTGTTCATAACAGTTGCAGGGTAACCTATCACAAACTCGATTTTTTTTTTTCGATATAACTTTTGTTCGAATTTTCATTACACCGAAAACCGAATTATAACGAAACCGTTGTTCTTTCAGGATATGTTGAATGTTTATCGCAAAGATACGATTAGGCTCGGTTAAGTTAGGGTTAAAAGAAAAAACATTTTCCTCTCAAAATTACTTTCGTAGTTATGAAAATTCGAGCAAACGTTATTTCTGGAAAATGTCATTTCGGACTATTGATAGATTGCAGTGCCATTAATGTCCACTTACACTTAGGTCCGTCTTACACCAATGCATGCAATGCAAAGACACTCTTGATACATTGTGTTAAGAGTGTGTATTATCACTGGCTCTGCCACTAAGCTCGTCACCCTGAGACTTAAGTTGACAAGTTCCATGTGCCTGGAATTTCACCAGCACCCTTATCCTTCAAAATAGGACATTACTGTTTGGCGGCAAAAATAGGTAAGGGGGCAGTACTTTTATAGACAAACTCTTTTACAAGTCTACGTACTGCTACCCCCAGGGCATTGTAGCTGGGGATTAAAATGGACAAAGAGGCTACTCCTGGCAGCTGTCTTCACGCGAATTAAATCATATTATGTATATGTATTTTTTATATGATGCCAGGTGACGGAACGAACATATCGTGCGCCTGGTGGTGTCCATAGCATTTACAGTGCCACATAGAGCACCTGTCATCCTGAGATATAAGTTGACAAGTCCCATGTGCCTGTATATTCACCAGCACCCTATACCCTTCCAAACCGGGACGCAATAACGCTTACATTACTGCTTGGCAGCAGAAATAGGTAAGATGGCAGTACTTCCCTGGACAAACTCTTTTTCACAAGTAGCTCTATCGCTACGTAATAATCGCGAAAACCTAAGAACTCGATAATTACTAATATTACCAATGAACATAATATTAATAATATCATGAATTGTACAAAAGATTTCCCCCTCAAAATTTTCAACCTTCATGTCATAAAATGAATAGAAGTCCTTGCTATGTCTACGATTCGGGCCTTGTTACATATTGTTACATAATAATAAATAATGTAACAATAAGTAGTATATAACAATAGCAGCAAAACTTTTATTTTCAGTAGCCCAGCGTTGTATTGCTTGTTCTTTATTGACATCTTTAATTATGTAAAAAAAACATCTGAGAGAATTTATTTTCGAGAGGCAAAAGCTAGGCATTTCTAAACACTTACTATAGCGGAGGCTTCTAAAATATTTTTTTTTATTTATTTATTATTATTACACTTTTTAATTTACAATTATCAAAACAAAAACAATGTGCATAAACCTTTACAGATTTTTCGCACATTGTGAATTTACGTTGTATAGTGTTTTGATGTTATAGTATTTATTTGGGTAGTTTTATTTGCAGTTTGTGGTCTACTTTATTTTTTATGTCCCCATTTATGACCTTTTTATTCTTAAACGTGTACGAATGTTACATACATTCGTATAAACTAGAGATGCCACGAATATTGGGCTACTTCGGTATTCGGTATTCGGCCGAATATAGAATATCAAATAATGAAAAAAGGACACGTATTCAAAATGTATAATGTATTTTAATCACAAATTATTGTTTTAATACTTAAACAGAAGCAGGTTGTGATGAATGAAAATATTTTTTTAAACATTGGTTGGTAACAAACGATTGCGCTTTTCCTCATAAACAATTCCTGCGTCTGAAAATAGCCTCTAACTATAAACACGACCGCCAGGAAACGATAGATAAATCATAGGAAATTTTAACAGGCTTGGATACTGCTTTACGTATGCTGACCACCACGTGTAAGGATCTGCCGTCAGATCTACGTGAACAGTTTTCAAATAAAAATCAAACTCATGCGCAACAGAACTTTCCACATTTCTCCACTTTCTCCTCATCATTTTGCATATTATCTGTAGCGACTTCAAAACAGGCCCAGAAACTGTCATGTATTGATACTATTGTATTATCATTTTTGAACAAAAATACCCCACAATCGTTACCTCCGCACGCAGCGCAATGAGACAAGTCGTAACAGGTCCCTCGTGAAATGCACAGATTTTACGCCCAACATTCGGCAGCCAAATATTCGGCGCTTCGGCCGAGAGCGCGGCCGAATATTCGGTATTCGGCCAAATCACTATTCGTGGCATCTCTAGTACTAACAAACACTACACTATTTCTTATTTTTATTTTGCTGTTCATAGATACCTATAGAAAAATGGAATTCACCGCATCGTGCTGCCCCAAATATGATAACTGAAAATCTGTGCTTTGGTTTTTGGCAAAACTCGCACTGAACTAGGACCTTTTGGCTTGCTGCAACACAAACAAGTTATTGTTATTTCATTACCTAGATGTAAGATGTTTGCTATATTTCATTTTTTTATGTTTTTTTTTCCTCTAAGCTATTAATCTTTCTAAAAGTAATCCGAAGTCCGTTTCGAAATATAGTTTAATTTCTTAAGATATTAGTATTTTATGCAACGTTGTATAATGATGGTTCTGAAAGACGAGTACCGTGTTTAGGTTTGCCGAGTGGCCTAAGTAATGTACGAGATTTTCAGGCCTTTACTCCGTCCAACCATTTATCTTTTGACATATGCATGCCTCAGAAGTTCCGTAATTATTGATATAAAACCATTTGGTAGGTCAATGACAATCATAGACAAGAATATAATACTTCCTGGACTCTTTTATTTTTTAATTTTTTGTGCAGCGACGTGCTCTTTAGCTCCGATATTTATTGAACCAACAGATTATGTAACGAACATTATTCAAGTTGTTAAATTTTGGTATCTGACTAATAAATTATAATGAAATGGAATAAATTATAAATAATTATAGTAAATTCTTACTTTTATTAATGAATCGTCGCTTTCTTCTCCATATGAACGGGAATCATCACTTGAATCCTCATTAACATTAATTATTAATTCTTAAAGTACACAAATTGTCAAACGCAACATCACGATCCCAATCAGACAATATCTTTTTCTTGAACCCGCTCACATTCACGTCTTAAACTTCTTCATAATCGATTGTTATAAAAAAACGAATCGGAAACGCATTAGGACATCACTAGTTGATTAGAATTCGATCGATAATCGATTGTTATAAAAAAACGAATCGGAAACGCATTAGGACATCACTAGTTGATTAGAATTCGATTTATCAAAAGTTAAACAAACGGTTGGACGCAGTATAATTATGTAATGGTTGCATACAATACTTTTCATACGAGTAAATAAAATAATGTAACACAACCAATATTTAATGTATATTTTGTTAACAGTCAATGACATGAAAAGCAATTTTTTTTTCAATATAATTTCACCCATTTATTTGGGTAGGCAAAGGTTCCACCGTACAGCCTCTTTATATATTTAGACGAAAGCCGCACAAACGCTACAAAACAAAAAACCGAAAAAATAGAAAAGAAGTAGCCAAGTGCCGCTTAAATTTTAACCAATCATTTTTTAAATGTGGCCAGATTGCAAGGTTTTTAAGCCAATTTAATTAATCAGGAGGCAGTAGAGCGTTGAGTAGTGTCACATTTGATATTTTAATTAGCAAATACGACATTCTTTTTTTGAAACTCATAGTACTGTGTACAGAAATGTAATTAAATTTTTCAGTTCCGTAGCGAGTATTGTAGACAATAGAATTTTTAATAATGAACTAAAAAAAGCGCCATTGTGATGTTGTTTATGCAATTTTATTTGATAGAATAAAGTACAGGAGTAGAAAAATATTATGTTAATCTTGTTAACACGTGAACTTTGTAAATATGAACATGATAAAACTGTAGTTATCACTGTGTTACAAGGTGTCGTTGCAGCGGTGTCACGCAACTGTAGCGTAACAAAACCAGGCCGGTCAATGCGATTTACTACACGCGTACTACAACTGGCTTGCTGGCATAGCAACTGGACACTTATAGTTAAGAGACGGAAAAACTGCTTATAAATTTTAAACTTTAAAACATTGTAATTTTTTAAGTAAGCGTGTTTTTGAACGGATTTTTCACTGGAACATACTTAGTTTGAAGCTTACATAATCGTTTAGAAAAAAATTCAAGCCTAAAAATCTATGTTAAATAACTATAATTTTTATGCAATAATAGGGACAACTTCAAATGGATTCTTTTAGTTTAAAGCAGTAGAGCTCCTTGTGAAAGAGTTCGTTCGAAAGTTCGTTCAGGGAAGTACTGCCACCCATTTCCGTCGCCAAGTAGTAATGTGTTACTGCGTTCCGGCTTATGAAGGGTAAGGGTGCTGGTGAAATTACAGGTACTTGTCAACTTATGTCTCAGGGTGGCGGGCGCAGAGGCAGTGCCGATAAGATCGCTGCGATTTAAGGCTCTGAATGGCACTGCAACTGTTATTTTATCATTCATTTCCTTTCCGATTCATCTCCTAGTTTGCCAATATTGGAATATTTTCAAAAAGTAAATAAAAACGTTAGCAATTTTGCCGCACCTTTAAAATCAAACCTTCAAACATAAAATGTGTATTATTTATCCCATACAAAAAAAATATTTTTCTTCGAAATTATCAATTATTCAAGAAATTATATAAGAATAAAAGTTGTTAGGAATGTTATTATTTATCACATAAACAAAAATCAGCTCCACAAGTTATTACACTTCATTATCAGAATTATCAGTTTGGGCCCACTGTGCGCCGGAATGCAATAGGGCGCGTCATAGTTACGCTGATTTGAAATACTTAGTTCCATATTTTTTTAATTATAACCGCCAGTAGAGCTACAATTCAAAAATTCCATCTCAAACGACATTTGTCGCAACAAAATGCAAAAAGTAAAAATATGCGTGCAAAAGGTAAACAAAAGTAACGCAAACAAATTCGCTTCTGGTCTGCTTTTTCGTATATTAACCTAACCCACTGAACAGAGGGCGCAACCAAGATTTGACCTATGCATAATTCATAGTCAGGGTCACATTTTCCCTGTGAATAATACGGCTAAACATTGGCCGCCGCTTCGTAGAACATACCGTGGTCACCATGAAAGAAAAAAACAATGGAAGTGCCAAGTCTCGATTACTATGAGAACCGAAAATGGAGAACTGATCAAATCAAATCAAATCAAATCAAATCATTTATTGTGTACGCACGTCTATAAGGTCTTATTTAACATTGTTGTGTCAGTACGTATTGCCAATTTTACGGCATACAATTTACATAATTAAATTAATATAACAGTATACTACTACATTTTAATTACATAATGTCAAATCTTAATTTTAATTTAAATTCTTAATTATATTTATGTCATTATTTTGTGGTGGTTAACTATTATTCTATGTTCTTGTCATTTAAGTAATCGCTGACTTTATAATATGCTTTCCCAGTCAATAAATTAAATAATTGCTTTTAAAAATTGGCATTGTCGTTAGTGTCAAGTATATAATTAGGCAGCTTATTGTATAGTTTTGGCGCCATCGCACAAATATTATCATGAAAGAGGGTAGTCTTACAGGCAACCAGTTTGAATTTATTGTGTCTTCGTGTACGTGAACTGTTAATAATCTCAGTTTTTGAAATTGCGGTATACAGCTGTCCATATGGCACAACCCACAAATTGCCCGAACGCACCTTTTTGTGCAATCAACACGTCCGTACTTCGTTTGGCATTACCCCAGAACATGATACCGTATCTTATGATTGAGGCTACATATCCGTGGTAAGCCGTTAGTAATGCATCTTGGTCTACAAGTTTAGATAGTCTCCACAAAGCGTATGCAAATCTATTTATTCTCATACACAAGATTTCTATGTGTTTTTCCCATGTTATATTATTGTCTATGTATATTCCTACAAATTTCATAACTTCCTCCTCCTTTAATTTTGTATTGATATAGCTTATATTATGTTGAGTATATGTATAATTTATTAATTTTGTGTCTAAAATTCATATACACAGTTTTACTCAGATTAATTTGTAGTCTATTATCTTGTAACCATTTTATTACAGATATTATTTCATTGTTTATTTCTTGGTCAAGTCTATTGTGGTTTTCAATGTCAAAAATTACGGTACTATCATCCGCAAACATTAGCATGGGATATTTTGTAGCTGTAGGAAAGTCATTAATATACATCAATTAATAATTAATTAATTAATTTACTGAGCTCAGATAGGTCTTTGCAGACGTTAACTAACCACTTCTACTGCATTTATTGTACTGTGGTGATCACAATCCGACTGAACATGAGGTAGTCGTATTAGAAAACAATGCCATTTTGCAAACCGGCTAGCCGGAATGTAATACGGCACTTTAAACAATATGGCTGCTACATATACATCCCATTATCGAGCACGGGTCTTGTCTGCGAGGAAAAATAATAGACGTAAAATTACCTTAGACAAAACCTGTGCGCAATGAGGTATGATTATGTTGTCGTTGGATTTTATGGGTCGAGGCTATTGTCCAAATGTCCACTTCTCCCATAGTATATACAGAACATTTGTACTGTCGTCTGCTGACTAAAACGCGGCTAGTGACAAAATATTTTTTTTTGAGACATCATAAAAAAACCATAGTCCAGTTTTTGAATACTGAAATTGTTTAATGGTATTTTCAGCTATGCATAGTTAGGGTAGGCAGATAAGTCGAACACGGTAACTAATTTTAACTGTTTTTAATAGACAATTTTGTGCTCTATCTTTTGCTATTTAAAGCGGATATTTGACCATTTGTCACTTAGCCGCCTTTTAGTTAGTGGGGGGCAGTGTAAAATTCCAACAACCTCGTAGGACCATAATAGGTCAGGTACTAATGTCATAAACAACAACTTTTGTCAGATTTTCCTTTCGTAGTAAAATAAAAATATTTAAATAGATCGCTCTAAACGGTGATAACTCTGCGCGGTAACAAATCGAAGATAAAAGATCGTCGGGGAAGGCGTTTGCTCGTTTGAATTTACCAGACTACTGCCAAATATAGATGTAAAAAGTGTCAGATAGTACAATAAAAACTTTATAGTTTGTTTTTGGCAAATGTATTGTTTTCTAAAAAGTTGTAAATACATAAACAACGAACACACTCGTAGCCCCGCTCCCGTGGGGAAGACCTTGTATCGCCTGTATCGTAGTACAATCGAACCGGTCCGGTCCGGGAGGCAGTCAATGGAATGGAATGAAAATGGAATATAAGTTGTTATTTATGATCTTAGTAATATACTTCTGGGAGAGTTTTAGTACTTTACAGACAAAGAAAGAATAAGAGGCTTCCACATTATAGATAACAATAATAACTCACATACTCAACATAGCTCCGCTCTAGGGAAACCCTGTGTTGCGGGTGCCATGGACACAAACAACCACAAATGACACCCAAACTCACGAGAGAAATAAATGTAGGCCTTACAAATATTTCTCCCGGCCCGGGAATCGAACCTGCGACCTCTGCGTCGGGCATGGTAACCGTTCGGCCAAGGAGGCAGTTTAATGTGTGCGTGATAGATATATAGATAATATGTGTGAATATAGCTGTATATAGCAAATACTGCACTCGACGTCCAGGCAATCCGATTTACCACATTATAAGACCACTTTACATACTTATGTACTGTTTTTGTATAGGTTTATGTACATAGTGATTGTGTTACCACCCGCAACAGTTTAAATATAGCAATAGTAGGCGTGACATGAACTGGCTAACCGGGTACATAAGTGGGGTGTCCAAATTCAAGACCGGAAGACTGCAATCATGTCGTGGTCTAAGTTGATTAAAAATAGTATAGTGGGTCACACCTAAATATTTACGATCCTGCAAAATTCTTCACAGTAAATAGCGCCTTGCACCATTTGCAAAGCAATCAAATTGGCAGTTCTTTAGCTTTTAAATCGCCTATATTCGTTTTTAACCGATTTCAGAAAAAGGAGGTTCTCAGTTCGACTCATTTTATGTGTATATTTGTGAACAAAAAAGTGATTTTGATGATTCTTGATTTGTTGGAAAGAGGGTACCTCAATTGTGGTCCCATTTAAATTTGAAGAAAATGTTCCACCTCAAAAGGTGACAAATTAGGAGACGAAGTGATGAAAGAGATTCAGTTTTTTAAGGCGTTTCATAACGACTCGACTCGATTTTAAAGGACTCGACTCTAAAATTAAGACTGGGGGCATTGACTTACAAATAAATGGACGACGGGTCTAATACAAAAACCACGAAAAAAATGTCCCAAGTCAACCTATTCGAAATTTAAATTGTAATGTCATCGCAGTATCGCGCTGTCAGTAGAACAAATGAAGACTAAAGCGGAGTTTGGCGCTCTGTATACGATTTTAGCGCCTTACAAGGGCGGACACTTTTTAGCGCGGACCCGACGTCCATATAATTGTAAGTCAATGATTGGGGGTTTGAGTTTTTATTAACAAGACTCAGTCGTTATACTAAAAGATTCAAAAGACTTAAACTATTTAAACGACTTGAACGACGAAAGACATAAACGACTCGAGTTGCTTGCAAAGGACTTATACCTATTTTATGTCTTATTAAACCCGAAGTTTATAAATAAAAATGACGCAAGTAGTATGTAGTAACTAATCACGTTTATTTACTTATAATAAAAATCGTAAAATAAATACCTTGTGGGTAGAAATAAAATCACGCCATACGGCTCATGACTCGCGACTCCCGAGGCTATTAAGTACAGGCTGTATATATATCTTTTTAGTCCTTTTAGTCCTATAAGTCTTTTAAGGTTCCTAGGGTTAAAAGACTTCAATTCGAATTAGTCTTCAGTTTTAGTCTTATGAAAATCGAGGTCTTTTAAAAGGCCTTAAAAGACTGAGTCTCTTTCATCACCCATTGACCCATTTTCCGTTAACCGTTTTCAATAAGACTTGGCTAATAGATGTTCCACATACTTTTAAGTCAGTTTTTTTTTAATAAAAAGTTCATGGTCACATTTGACACACATACATTCACACTCACTCACACACGCATACACACACAAACACACACACACACACACACACACACACACACACACACACACACACACACACACACACACAATTGCACATTAAAATCCCTATCCCGTGGATATCGACACATTCGTGTAATTCTCACTCTACTCTCTTGTTACAAGTTAATATTGTTTTTACAACATACATATTGTTGTTACAATCGAGCGTTGAACTTTATTTTACCTGTTTAATAACTTTTCCGAATAAAAGATATATCTCTCTGACACTGGAAGGTTGTATCGTTTATATCTCTGTGACACTGGAAGGTTGCTGGTACTTAAAGCACAAGTTTTCTTTTTTTTAAGTGCCAGCTTTCATATGTTCTGATAATGGCTGCAGTACATTACAATATCTTTGTTGCGTTCCACAATGGTATACAAGGTGTTATTGTATAATAGAAAGTTCACACATCGTGGACCCTTTCGGCCACAACAAAATAGAAAAGAACAGAGTAAGAGCTGTTTTCAAATGCAATAACTTTTTGGTAAAGAGTTCCGTTCAAAAATTCCTTAATGTCATAATAGCATTTATTTATTAATAATTCTTTTAGTTTTTTTAAAAATAAAAACATAATTAGTTTCTCTCTGTCGTTTTTCAGTGCATCAGGTAGTTGATTATAAATTTTTATAGCCTTGACATGTGGGCTAGAGGAATGTAGAGTTAATCTTGACATTGGAAGCATTAATCTATTTTTGTGACGTATTAAAAATTTTGATTTAATGTCTTGACGGGGCGTCTAAAAAAATTCTGGTTTAGAAATGTTATATATATATATATTCAGGGCAGCGTGAGTAACTTGTGCTTCAGGAAGTGAGGTCGGCAACTATCTCTTTAATGTTTGCTATTAATCTGATTAGTTTTTTTTGCAACACAAATAGAGATGGCACTATTGCCCCACAGTATTATACCATAAGTCAACCATGACAATGCAAACGCATAATAAACAGAGAGAGAGCAGTAGAGGTCTGTGGATTTGGTTATTTCTCGTGGAGCGTATGTAAATCTAGATATCTTAGTAGCGACTTTTTGTACGTGTTTTCCAAGTTACATGTTTATCATAGTATTGTTGATTCAATAACTGATCCAATTTGAACCCCGTTGTAGAGACCGAAGACCATTATTTTCGTCTTTGAATATAATTAATTCTTAAATTATGTTTTTGCTACCATGTCATAACTGAATTTATAATAGTCGTTACTTTATCTGATACATTTGAACTATTGTACGTTTTATTATGCACTTTTTATACTTTGTAACGTTTAAGTTCTATGAATAAATTTATTATGATTTATTATTTAGCCGTATATTTTAACATTTCTTTCTGGAATTACAATGATAATCCAGAATCTTCGGGTCTTTATTTCTTCTAGCGAACACAAAAACAAAGCATGACGTAATATTTGGGTTCAACGTGGACCTTAAAAATAACTAAACCCCGAGCCCGGTTCTATTACAGGCTAATCCAAGATGGCTGCCGAGAAACCTTTGTGTTATCTCGGAATAGATGACTGTAGTGTGACCTGATTTCAAAATGAATATATTTTTATACATTCCGGGAGAACAGTTCATAGTCAATTTTTGTTTCTGTATCATATGAAACACTGTTCAATACACGTCTACTATGGGGTGACTTGACTGCATTCGTTTCTTACTCATTCCGAATCCGAGGCTATATAAATCTGGAAATCTCGAACACACTTCGGATGTCGCTTGTGCACTAAGACGGCCTCTGTGGTCGAGTGGCTTGCACATAGGTTTCACCTTAGAATAATAACGCATAGAAACCTAGCCCGCACACGCTAATTGAGGCAAATTGAAGCGCACCCAATGGGCCTACACGAGCGGGCGGGCCTTCAGTGCTCAAGGTCAACTTGCACCGCGACCAGATCAAGAGTTTTAGCTAAAAATGACGAAATGTGCGGTAAATGAGTATAAAAATACGTCAGACAAACATAAAATAGATACTAAAATCACATTCCACAAGGAAGTAACGCGTTTCAACTTATATTTTTATATAAATATTCACTAAAATCGAAAATTAACCTACTACTAAAACTAGCCTACATAATTTGATTTTTGCCTCACTTGTGACAGTTCGTTTGATATGAAACTATCATTCTATGTGTTATTATTCTAAGGGTTTCACGTTGTCGCTATCTCTGAGGTCCCGGGTTCGATCACCGGCCGGGTGAGTGTCGAAACCTAACTTTTCTGTATTGTCTCGGGTTTGGGTGTTTGTGGTACCGTCGGTGTTTCCGATTTCCATAACATAGGTGCTATAGCTACTTACTATCAGAGTAACGTATATGATGTTGATGTTGACTAAGTCCGACGAGAAAATACGATTATGATACGAAATGATCCCCGTGACTCATCGACGTGATCCCCGTGACGTCATTTCTTAGATTCAGAACTGATATGAATCGGACGTAGTGCACAAACGCACTTAGTATAATAATGTCACATGTGATCATACTTCAAAAGTGTTTTTATCACATGAAAGTCGTAAAAATCAGTAACAAAGCTCTTTGTGATGGAGTTCGTCCAGGGAAATCCTGCCACCTTACCTATTTGTGCCGCCAAGCAGTAATGTGACTAACCTAATCTTGTGGAATTTATATTTTAAAAAACAACAGTTGAGCAGCTTTTTCGGCTTACAGCCTGTTTCTGGATGGTATGGAAATTATTCCGGCGTGCCTTTTGCGAGGTCACGCTGATGCGGATACGAATATTCGCAAGAACCCTAGTACGAACGCACACATTCGAATAATCTCGCGATGGACTCTCATTGCATAGCGTCGGTCGTCTCTCGTGTCATTCATTATAGACATCGAGAATATAACCAGAAATAGAGACGAATTAAGGGCCATCCATCTCTGGCAAATCATTAGGCAAATGGACCTTATATCATTTTTAAATATCAACTCTTGCTTGCGCTGAAACCACAAATTAGAAAGCTGAAATAGTACAGCGCCAATAACTGACCTGTGTGTATTGATCTCCGTATATTCCAAAAATATTCTGTGTTTGTTGTAATAACGGTAACATCTCTAAAATGGGGGCTGTTCCATTCGGTGGTGTGGGAAAAACAGCAAAACATCCAATTACAAACGGAATCATATTTCATCGGTAATTAAATGTTAAATATGTAATTGCAATTATCATTCATTATAGCAAAGCTCAAGTTAAACTGGTTGATTTGAAGTGAAACAATTGACGACAGTTGTCACAGTAATGATTTGGCAAAATAGTTTTCAAACAAATTAAATGACATTTCGTTTCTATTTCTGGTTATAAACTCGATTATTATAGAATTGAAGCGGTTGCTTGGTGTTTAAACAAATGACATCTAATAGTAGACGTGTTTATTATTGTGTGCGTAATGTAATAACCTTACGTTCCGAACGAATCTATATATTTACACGTGCTTTTACTACGGTCTTAGAGTGGTTTACACACTGCGACTAGCGTTCGCATCGCTGCATAAATTGTCGCGCAAGTGTAAACGTAGACGATTAGCGACAGTATCGCTATTGCATCGAGTTTGCATCGTGTAACCACTCTTACTGTCTTGAAACAATCTTAAAATGACCTTGTTTAAAATCACGTGTTTTAGATATTAAAAATATTTTATCACAATTTTGTTTTAAATTTCAAATGAAATGAACAGGTGGACACTATAGACACGCATGAAGATAACTTTGAAAGCAAGATACGTGTTATCGTTATCTTAACTCATCATATCCTATGTTACGTAAGACTGTAACTTAACTCTATGAATATTTCGGACGATTTTTCCTATCCGGCTCGAAGGACCGTGTTTCTCCACGAATACTAAGCAATCATAGTTGGTCAACTACTTCGAAAAAAGAGGATGTTCTCAATTCCTTAAAGCATAATAGGACTCTAAGCTCAAGTCGACTGTATTTTTTTTTGTATGTATGTTATGCGATAACTCCGTTTTTGCGGCATTTGTAAACCGATTTTGATGATTCTTTTGTTGTTGGAAAGAGAGTACCTCAATAGTGGTCCCATTTAAATTTGAAGAAAATATTCCACTTCTAAGGGTGGCAAACTAGGGGATGAATCCGGTTTCGCGCAATATGCGGTAACGGCCAATAAAACTTGGCAAATAGATGTAAATCCTCGAACTTTTGAGGTCGGTTTTTTAGTCTCTGTACTGAGATTATTTGTGTTATCGAATTCAGCCATATTTTAGTATAGACTCGATTATGAAAGTTGATTATTGAACTAGATAAACAATTAGAACACCAGATATTTTTTTTATGATACCAAGAGAGCGGACGGACACGTCGTGCGCCGGGTGTTAAGCGATACGCCTCTCCATAGCAGTTGCAGTATCACTCAGTGCTTTATATCGCAAAGATCTGAAGGGCACTGCCACTTCGCCTGTCAACCTGACACATAATATGAAAAGCCCCATGTCTTTGTAATTTCACCAGCACTCTTAACCTTCAAAAGCGAAACGCAGTAATGATCACATTAGTACTTTTTTTTTAATTAAACAATAAGTGCGCATTTGACTTTTTTTTTTATTGTGACTCGGTATAATGACTGCACTGCGCCTGATGGAATGTGCGAATATAGTCCAGAGATGAGAGTAACGGATGGAAAACACAAATATCTTCACTCCGTCACTATCATTTTGCCGGTCTGGCCAAATGCTTCTTCACACTACGTTTGAAGGACCCGATGTTATAGAGGGGAAGGAATACATGCGCCGGGAGTTGGTTCCACAATTTGATGGTTCGGCATAAAAACGAATTGCCAAACTTTTTAGTGCGGGACGGTATTGAACTGACCGTCCAACTGTGGCAACGCAGTCCGGCACGGGTGGTCCGCTGATGGAAAGGGGAGGAAGGGATAAGGTTGAATAACTCTTCAGAGCACTCACCGTGGTACAGGCGATAGAATACGCTAAGAGACGCTACATCTTTGCGAAGCTGTAACGACTCCGCATGCTCAGTTACATGAGGATCGTTGACAACACGGAAGGCGTAGCGCTGCAGTCCATCTAGGGCATCGAGCAAGTACTTGGCAGAGCCGTCCCAAAGGTGCGAACAGTACTCCATGCTGCTTCGGACCTGAGCTTTGACTTCCATCTCACTTGATGGAAAGTTACGATGAAGTCGACGATGGGACATGCACACCTAAATCGAAGGAGGAATTAAATCGTGTAAATCCTACGCACACTCGCCGTGACATATCCTGTAGAATACTCATAAGTAGGCAACTTTACGGCCAAGCCTTAAGGCTCTGCAGCTTCACTTTTATTGTCAAATATCGGCGTAATGCGGGCTTGCAATATTCTCCCATTTTTTGGTATTTGGATAATTCGAATAATATAAAAATCTTTTATCCGAATAAAACGGATAAAATTAATATTTAATAAATTGGTTTTAATAAACTATCAATCTTTAAAAAACCTTCTTATTATTACAAAAATAAAAATTATCAGTTGATATTTTACAATAATAAGTAATACCAATTACGCCAATTATTTTAACATATAAAATATTAATATTATTAGGATGGTATGATATTAGGTTAGCTATTAGGGTAATCATTAACAGTAAGTAAGTATAGTGTATTTGTATCCGGATTAACAATTTAATCATAAAATAATGGGGTAGAATAGCCGTGACCTAAATTCTACTTAGCTAGTCAAATAATTCTATGAAATTTTACATCCTTGTTGTATTTTATTATAGTTGAAGACAAATTATTTGTATCGATGAATGGTATCTGTTAAACGACTTATCCTTTCTATTACAGTAGGGTAATAAAACCATTAACAATTCTTCAAATTAATGTCACTGTAATTATTTACCGACCTACATAACATTGTAACGAATTTGAGCCAGATAAGGTTTTCCGAAATGGAACACTAAACGGAGTAGTTTTGTTACGAGGATGGGAACACTCAATTTGAGTTTTTAAAGCAAGTGAGGACAATTCACCTCATGATGAACCAATTTTTTTAAACATGATGAAAGATTAACTGCCTCCATAGCCGAACGGTTACTACGCTGGACTGATGAACGAACACTTAGGAAAAATTCCTTAGATCCGGCCGGATTCAAACCGACGTCTTCTAGCAAACCTTGCCAGACGTGTTTACATATTATTCGAATTATCCGACGACGAGTGCAAAATCCGTATACCAAATTTGACGGATATTCGAATAAAACGAATATTCGGATATCGGAATTGCAAGCCCTACTCTTGGCACAATTTCCAATTGCATCCTTAACGGCAGAAATAGGTAAGGTGGCAGTACTTCCCTGGACGAACTCTTTAACAAGCAGTTCTTCTCTTCTACTACAGGTTCCCAATTATGATAATAACCATATCATATCGTAAATCCAAAGCGTGCTTTTTTATATCCGGCTCAAAGGTCCTTACTTCGACATCAAGGTATCGATACATTTTATCAAATTTCTAACGTAATCTATCGTAGCATACGGTGTATCATTTGATGATTAAGTATGTGTATATGTTACGGGCGATTTGATAAGCCCAGTCTATATTAATAATAATAATGTGCCTGACAACCACACAAATTAGTTAATAGATTCAGGCGTTACTTTGCGGAAGTCCATGGTAATAAAAATGGATGTAAATTCATTTGCTACTCCGCGAACCCAATGAAGGTTGAATCGTGCAAAATAGCTGCGCTTGTGTTGTGTATTTTTTTCATGCAGTTATTTTCCCACCCTCCCTACGCATAAAATTAATAAAATACCCAATCGTAACTACAGTCACAAACCACTAAAAATATACCCGACACATGTTTCGCCTCTGCACGAGGCATCCTCAGGGGTTGTTGACTGCTTGACACTCGGCCGAAGAATGCTCATTCAGAACGGGACGCCCGTCACATTAGTTTTTTTTTTAATATTAATGGCTTTACCTTCGCATTTAGCCAATAAAAGGGTTGGGAAAGCAGAATTACAGATTGTGGAAGAGGTACGGAATTTGGATGAAAAAGGATGTGGTAGGTTGGGTGGGTTGGTAGCTATTATACATCGGTATACATATTAAAGCTTGATAATTATTATTTTCGATAAATAAAGCCAGTACATTATAAACATCTTTTTTACATAAATATAGTAAACTTGTTATGGAGGTAGACATAATAAACGTAATATAGAAAACAAAATTTATTAGTACCATAAAAACTTTTTGCGAAGACAAAGTTTTAATTCAAACTCTTGCGAAGTTTCGTTACTGGCTAAAGAAAAAATCAAACTGAAAGTTTCTCTCTCGGTTTATGAGGTTATTTAACATAAGCTGTCATATTATCTTTATTGTAATTAATCAATGAATTTACGTGATTTACTCGTAAATACACATGCATAGTAGTGTAGGAAGTAGCCCTAAATGATATGTTAACAACTACATGATGTCCTCTAGAACGAAGTATAAGTTATTTGAGACGAACTTGGAGTAAAGTGACGTACCGCAGCTGAGTAAAAAAGGAATAGTTAGTTTTTAACCCAAATCTGGTGGTGAGGCATTTTTTCTTTAAAGTAAAAATGTATTTTATTCCATACTTACATAATTATAAGATTTGTTTTAGTTGTTAATGCGTCAGGTATACACTGTCGTTACCCTGTGTAATTTCTTTACAGTTTTCACAACGTTCCTGTGGGTTGATATATTTATGTACAAAGTGGTGTTCCTTCTTGAAAAATCGTGAAATTGTATTACGAGAATATTTGAAATCGACGTGGTATAATCACGGCAAAGTGTGATTCAATTTGAAGTTATTTATCAACGAAGTTTAGGTGAGAATGAATTAAAATACAGAACGTGTTCATATATTGATTACATCCATAAAAAAGATCACTACGTTATGAATAACCAGATTCATCATCATCAACGGCCTGTCGTAGTTCACTGCTGGACATAGGCCTCTCCCAATGCGCGCCATCTCGCTCGGTCCTCAGATCGTTGTATCTATCTGCTGCCAGCAGCCTTTCGCAAATCGTCACTCCATCTGGCCGGAGGGCGTCCTTCACTACGTTTGCTGAGCCGTGGTCTCCACTCAAGAACTCGATACCCTCATCGGTTACCGGTTCTTCGACAGATATGGCAGCCCACTACCACTTCAGCTTGCTTATTCTAGCAGCTATGTCGACGACCTTAATTCTCTGTAGAATAACCTCGTTCCGTACCTTGTCCTTCAAAGAAACTCCAAGCATAACTTGCTGACTGTCAACTGGTGAACTAACCGTATCGTGAGTGTCCACGTCTCGGTTCCGTATGTCTGAACAGGTAGAACGCACTGATTAAAAAAACCTTCGTTTTCAAACTTTGCGGTATGGTTGACGAAAAGACTCGACGTAGTTTACTAAATGCAGCCCAGACAGACCAGATTAGAAATAGTGTTTCTGTATTCGAGATACCCTTTTCGTTTTTACTATGAAGCTGACTTTGCTTCGGCACATAGTTTTGGTGATTCTGTAGAGCGATATATTTCAACGCGAGCTTATATTTTAGGAGGTATGGAGGGTCGTCTCTCGAGAAAATAAAGTGGCATTACTTCCCAGGACGAACTCTTTCACAAGGAAGTCTACTGCTACTAATAAGCAGACCTCATCCCCTAGTTTACCACCCTTAGAGATAGAATATTTCCTTCAGATTTAAATGGGACCACTACTTTTACATTTTTTCAAAAACATCGTCAAAATCGATTCACAAATTCCGGAGTCATCGCGTAACATATGTACATACGAAAGAAAAAAAATCTATTTGGATGTGAAACGTATCCATTTAATAATACCTAACGTTATATATTAACGTTATACATTACGCCAAAACATTTGTTACCATGAATATTATTCACGTCCGTATGTTGATTTCAATACTATATTCTAGAATATAAAAGAACATTAATTTGGTTACATAAGACTTTCCGATAACTTGACAACGATAAGCATTTGTTATCAATCACTAAAGTCATGATGTATTTGTCAGATTATCTAAAATTAGGTCATTTTTAAAACTTTTCTGATGTCTACTTTAAACATCATATCGAAATATTTATCACTTTGATAAAACTATTCATGTCTAGTCACTTTTAGTCATACATATTTATTCGATGTATCATGATCATGCAATCACTAATCTAACAATACGTGTATTATATACCACAATGCAGTGAATCGGTTTTAGGATAGGTTTTATTAAGCTACCAATTTTGAAGATTTGTTTGAAACCTTCGCATGCTGGTTATTTCTTGTTCTCTGATGCTGGTCACTTTATAACGGTATCTTGAATATTAGAACAATTCAAAAAGTCTCTATGATATAATAAAAATGTTCAAGACGTCTTTGGATTCAGGGAGCTGTAATACATATACAAAAACCATTAACTGGAATTCATTTTACTAGCTTCAGAACTTGTTTTTACAAAAGAATTTTACTATTCACTTTGGATTATAAACTGAGTTAAAATTAAAACGGCTAGGGGATTGACATGTAAAAACTCGTTAAAAACCAAAAGCAAAGATCTGCAACAAGCACATAGAAAAATTCGTAAGGTCCGCTGGTTCATTCCATAGCTCAGTTGGAGGAGCTCAAGTCGCTGGTTCGAATCCAACCGGATCGAAGGAATTTTTCTTAGTGTTCGATTAATAACTGTTAATAATCTCAGTACAGAGTACTAAAAAACCGACCTCACAAGTACGTGGATTTACATCTATTTGCTAAGTTTTATTGAAATATCCCCTAGTTCGCCACTATACGGGACTTGACACAGGAGATAATAAAAATCACACTACTCAAAGTATATTGAGAGAAAAACGCCTTGAATTGGAAAATAGCAAAATCAACCATTAAAATAATTGCTCCTTATAATAAAGTTTAGGCGCTATTTATAAAAATAAATCTTCACGCGTGAACAGCCACACTTAGAGGTGGAATATTCTCTTCAAATTTAAATGGGACCAATACTGAAGTATCCTCTTCAAAGAAAAAATCACCAAAATCGGTTTACAAGTCGCATAACATACACACAAAAAAATACAGTAAAATTGAGAACCACCTCCTTTTTTTAAATCGGTTATCAAACTAGTCGAGTAATTTCACAAAAAAATGAATATTATGGTAGTAGAAACATCGTGCTATTCAATAAACTTAATATGAAAAGCAACCCACAAAGTTTTTTATTTTATCTTCTGAAGGCGTTTGCCTTCGGAATGAGGGATAGATATAAAAATATATTCATTTCAAGTATAATTTCTTTTCTTTGGCAATAAAACTGAGTTTGAATGTTTTGTTTGTTCCAGATGGGAGTCAGCCATGCCAGAGCGGTTGAAATAAACTGAACCTACTTTCTTCCTCCTATCAATTGCAAATCTTCCTCGACTTTTTTAGCAAAATATAAAACACGCACATGACTATAGTTCAAAGTATTCAAACTAAAGGGATTGGCGCTTGAATTTTGTTGGAAAACAAGATGGCGTCCTGTTTTACCGGCGGACATTTTGGACCGGGCAGTCAGGAGTATGTGCCGGTGGCTGAGTTCTACGCGGACAAGTCGGTTTTCGTCACTGGAGGCACTGGTTTTATGGGAAAGGTAAGGTACCCTTAATGTAAGTTCAGATGACAAAAATTTAAAGATCATTTTCAAATCACGCGTCCAGAAATTTGTATGTTTTACTTACACTCGTTCGCCGATTCGCGTATCGCCGAGTTCAGAGAAATACCAGGGGTCTACTCTCGACCAAATTAAAAAACAGTGTCAAGTATGAAGGTTTATTCGTATCATGCGATTGTTTCACCGTCATGCGTCCAATTGTTTCCGACGTAAAACAAGAGTACAGGGCCTGGGGGTCGATTCAGAACCTTACGATAACTCAGTTGTCGACCGATTCGATTTGATATCGTACGATTCCTGTTCATTTTTATTCACAACACCCGAATCAAACTGTCGTATTCGAAACCGAACCGAAATGACGAAAATTCGAACACAGTTATCGAATAAAAGTTACCGAACTTCCTAATATTCACAAAGCAGAATTAATATGGAAATTTCTTATTATTTTAAATAAAGTCCGGGTTTTTTCGATTTTATTAATTTATTTTAATGCAAGACCGGTGCAGTCAGACTTTAAAGGCCTATATTTTAGGTCTTTAAAGTTTTAAAAATGTATATAAAAGGATTTTCATTTTTCCTAAAATCTATTTCACCGACTAACTCCGTAAACGCTGTTGTAGAACGGTACCCAATCGAACGATTCGATTAAAATATCGAAAAGTGCTGAATCGGGGTCCTGTTCAGAATGTCCTCGCGTTTTCGTTCCAACGCGCGTCACCTAACCCTAATAAAGTTGTCTCTCGTTAAACAATGCAGTTATATATAAGGGATTTGGCAAATGTATTATATATGTCTCACTCTAAGCCTACAAAATGGCGATCCACCTTTCACGATAATTGTCACCTTTTGTGGAATTTGGATTAACATCCTTTGATGTTAATGTAAAACTTTTAATCTTTGCCTTTATTTTTAAGTTTACTTATCTATAAAAAACGATTTCGATTAAGAGCGGTTACACACGGCGATTTTTAACAGCGTGTCTGCAGCTATTCATTTGCGGCGTAGTCGCTAATCGTCTACCTTTACACACACGTGCGACTAAGGTCGTGTACGTTTTTAATGATCCAATATAAGCGTCGATGCAGTCGCGCGTTTACATCAATGCAACTGCCTATAAAGATGGCATTCCGATAGTGACAACCACCGACCCCAATTCACTGTTTTGTATAAAGAAGAATGGCGAAAGCTGTCCCAATAACGACGAAGAGGTGTTCATGGACTTTGCTAGTATAATTTTGCGTTTCAGTTTATGCCTAGTTTTTAATATAATTTTCTGTATTTTTAGAAGTCGGGAATAAAAAATTGTATTTTAGAATAGATGCAAGAACACAACGCAATTGATTCAGCTCGACCACAGATTAGGTAACGTTCTAGTATGTACGTTTAATATTAAGTATGATTGAATGTTTACCTACCTGAAGTATTGGTTATTTTAATACCTAATGAATAATCAATTAATCAGTGACACAAAGCAAAAAATGAAACACAATGTGACAAACATATTTAGACAATAGTTAAATGAGCGATAATGAAAGTTGTAAAGGTGCGTTTTGACAAGAGATCTCTTATCAAAGTCAATGTCACATTGATTTTTTTTTTAATTATTTCTGGCCATGGAAACAAAGTCCTTCAGCCGAAAACATAAACGTTTAATTATATTTCTGTAAATATGGCCACCACAAAGAGGATAGGCAATTTGAGGCGGCGTGCTTGGATTGACTCAGGATTCCTTAAAACGGGCCGATACGGGTATTTTAGTTCGAGATTCGTATAATTTCGCGTTTTAATCTTCGATTAAGGCACAATAGCACTATCCTATTCCACTTTAAACTAGATTTCACAAAATAATTGAAAGTCAAATTAAAAACGACACTTTTCCCTCCAAAAGGCCCAGAGCGAATCCTCACATTGATATTGAGGACAGTATGACCATTTGTGGCAGATTTCTGTTATTTGGGCAGATTTAATTTTTATTCATTTTCATTGCTGAAGAACATGATAAGTTATATTAAAGGTGGCAGAGTTTGACAGATTTGTGACTATTCGAGAAGTTCTTTATTATTTTCGGGAACAAACTGAAAATGTGTTGTTTTCTGCTACTACTAACAATAATCTGAAGCGAATTACAGGACAATGTTATAAACATAACCTATATCAACTTTATAACCCCAACTTCTACAGGATATACTCAATTGGCTTTTTTGATACTTTGATAATGAATCACAAGTATTTATAGGTTTCCTTAATGCACGTCGTCAAAAATACTGGGTCATAAAATACGCGGGATGTCGCCATCCTTCTTTGTAACGAGCGCTGACCAACGCAAGTGGCCGCACGACTTCACGTTGGTCAGCGCTCGATACAAAGTCATAATAAACAGTGGGCTCCATTCGTGGTCGCCAACGTCGGAATGCTACCATTAATCGCAGATGTCGCGATGCAATGCAAATTTGTATCGATACTATAAAAGTCCCTGTGTGTAACCGCTCTAAAAGTTTCGGTTGGATTTATCTTCGTCCGTGTAGGCTTTCTTCCACTTCGTCCATTATGTTATTTTCAAATTCCTTACACCTTACCTATTTCTGCCGCCAAGTAGTAATGTCAGCAATACTGTGTTCCGCTCTTGAAGGGTAGGTGCTGATGAAATTACACGTACATGAGACTTGTCAAGTTACGTCTCAGGGTGACAGGCGCAGTGGCAGTGCCCCTCACATCTTTGCGATTCAAAGCTCTGAGTGGCACTGCAAGTGTTATGGACAGGCGTGAAGCTTACCATCAGTCGCACGAGTTGTTCGTCCCATCACTTGATATGATAAAAAAAAGATTTGATTGGATATAAACTAAGCCTGTTTGCATCCGATTAAACTTCCGCCCACATGTCTGTAGGTCATTATTGTCGTTCCAGGTGCTAGTGGAGAAGCTGTTACGGAGTTGTCCGAAAATCAAGAAGATCTATCTGCTTATGCGACCCAAGCGAGGCCAGGATGTTGCCTCCCGGCTCACCGAACTCACACAGTCACCGGTAAGGAAATTTTAAAAGATAATGGAAGTAATTATAGATTGCCTACAGAAACTAATGTAATTTAACGTGATAATTACATTTTTAGCGAAATTGTTTAATTAACGTATATTATCTGGGATCAGCGACACGATCTATAACACCCTCTGCAGTGTGTGCGAATTGTCTATGATTTATCTCGAGCGCACACGGCATATGATACGGCTGTAGAGGGGGTCAGTCTGTGTACGACCGTCAGCCAGGAAGCACGTGGTGGTGCGTAAGCGACTCAAATACCAACGCTAATACTTGTAGTAGCGGATACTACACCCTCCAACTCTTTCTTTTTTTTATAATAGGTCCGTTGGTTCGTTCCGTGGCTTTGTTGGCATAGCGTCTGCCACGGTTTGCTGGGAGACCTTGGTTCAAATTTAACCGAATCGAAGTGAATTATTTTTGTTTAATAATTATAATAAACTATTGGAGTAATTACACAAAAATAATTAATAAAGTTAATACAATGGTGGTGAGACATCCTGACGTTCAGTAAAACTTAATTACAATATAAAATAGTTTTATAGAAAGCAACAACCTGGGGGCCTACCACAACCTCTTAAAACAATATTACTTTAACCTTGCATTGACTTTTCGTACCATGACGCGCTTATAGTAAGCTTATTGTAATGTTAAAACTATGATGTTTTGTCGGCAGCTTTGTGTCTATTCATTTACTCAGTTCGTACTACGACGCGACTTTAACATTAAAGTAATATTGCTCTTATGTCAGATTTAGCAATCTTAAAATAGTTACAAGGATGCAATGGAAACAATGTTATTATCAGTATTATTGTCTTAATATTGATTTGTAATGAGTAAAAGTTAAGTTGAACTTATTTATTTACATATATCTCTTCAATATTTTGTTTATTTTTTATTTAACAGCACATAGGAAATAATTTCTCGTTAAATAAAAATACACGATGTTTATTTCGTAAAATTATGACAGCGACATCTATATGCTCCTTGACGAAACTAACAGTTGACACTAGACTATACCACAACAGGTAATAGCGCGTAGTTTGGTTTGCATAAAACCAAATATGGCGTCTACGAACTGCCATAACGGGGGACCAGCGGAAAGGGGGAGGTGAGGGAACTGTCACTTACGATATGTGAACCACAGATAAAATCATAGACTTGAAGTTCAGATTTTTTATTAGAAGATTACATGCCGTGGACTATACTTCACTTCACTTTTATTTTTATGGCTCCATCATTACATAAAATGATGATTTTGACAATGTCACGGTGGAAAGAAAAATAATAAAAAAAAAACGATGAGTTCTATTATGACGTTAACCGGTGTTGATGGATTGGTTCACCGAAGTACTCAGGTGAGAATCTAAAACAAAAGACGGCACAACACTAGACTATATTTCCGAATTCACAAGGTGACAATCAAGACTCAGCTTGTTTTATTTCTTTTTCTTCATGAAAATGCGGAAAAATAATTAAAAACAACGTAATTTTAATAGATTTCATTATTACATACTTTTCTTTTTTGGCAGTTCAAATTCTCTGAATGTAAATAATATTAAGTACTTTAACACTATACTACGATAACACGATTCGGAACATCAAAAAAGAAAGAGTTGGCATTATATGTACAGTTCATATAGCGTTATTTCTTTCCTATTTTTAGAAAGGAATAGACAATATTGGGAATTCATTCTTTCCTTCAGTCACTTTAGCAATAATACATTACTTGGTTGATAGGTTTGTCATGGTACGAATATGAGTAATATTATAATAGGCTTACTTTAAGCTTACATTGAAATAAATTTATTTTTGGAAAGGTTATTGTAGGCCCCCTGTACATCTTCTACCTAGACTGGCGAAAAGTAGCAGTAGAACTCGTCCAGGCAAGTACTGCCACCTTATCTATTTCTGTCGCCAAGCAGTATTGTGAGCATTACACTACATTTTGAAGGGTAAGGGTGCTGGTGAAATTACAGGCACATGGGACTTGTCAATTTACGTCTCAGTGGCAGTGCCCTTCAGATCTTTGTGAGTTAAAGCTCTGAGTGGTAGAAAGATAGATAGAAGATAGATAATACACTTTATTACTCTCACATAAAAAAGCAAAAACAGTACATAGACAAATTAAAATTAATGTGGGCAGACGCGGCCTTATCGCTGATAGCGACCTCTTCCAGACAACCTTTGAGGCAGAGGAGAACTGAACAGAGAGGGAGACGTAGTGTGCCGGTGATAAATCGGTGACTAGTTTAACTTGAGCTTCGCTATAATGGACGAAAATTGAAAAATTACATAATGTACTAGTTAAGTACCGATGAAATGTGATTCCGTTTGTTTTGTGTTTTGCCTTTTTTTTCCACAATAACGAATGGAACAGCCCCCATTGTCGGAGATATGTTTATTACAATAAATACAGAATATTTTTGGAATATACGGAGACGTACCCATAGGTCAGTTGTTGGCACTGTACTATTGCAGCTTTCTAATTTGTGATTTCAGCGCAAACGAGAGTTGATATTTAAATGAGATATAAAGTCCATTTGCCTGGTGAGTTGCCAGGGATGGATGGCCCTTATTTCGTGTCCATTTCTGGTTATATACTCGATGGTCCGCAAACCCGCCTTCAGGTTCTAATTAATTCATGGTTGACCTATCTATCTCTTTATTGTTCGTTTGTGTACTTACTTAGTGAAGACTTGCTAATAACTACTTAATTTTAATTTGTTGGACGTGACACATTTTAAACCCCTCAAGGGCTTCAGTGCCTTAGTAACTATCTATCTCTACTTGTTTTAATGTATGAATATTACTTATTATAAACTTTTTTAATAAAAATATCCGACCTCAAAAGTTCGTGCGATGACATCTATTTGCCAAGTTTTATTGAAACCGGTTACCGGAAAGCGCACGAAACCGGATTCATCCCCTAGTTTACCACCCTTAATGGTAAAATATTTTCTTCACATTTAAATGGTGCTGGTGACATTACAGGCACATGGGACTTGTCAAGTAATGTCTCAAGGTGACAGACGCAGTGACAGTGTCACTCAAATCTTTGCGGTTTAATCAATACTCAATACATACTTTATTGCATACCATAATGTTATGTACAAGGTGGTAGATAACACAAATTAAGTTCATTATGTTCATTAACGCCACAGCAAAAGACAAAAATCTGAATAAATTAAACTATAGGTTACCTATCAGCAGTCCGAAATGATATTTTTCAGAAATAACGTTTGGTCGAAATTCATAACCTCGAGAGCCATTTTGAGAGGAAAATGGTTTTTCTTTTAAACCTAACTTAACCTAACCTAACCGAACCTAATCGTGTCTTTACAATAAACATTCAACGTATCCTGAAAGAACAACTGTTTCGTTGTAATTCGGTTTTCGGTGTAATGAAAATTCAAACAAACGTTATTTCGGACAAAAACTTTTCAACTTTTTAACTGGTTACCATTAAACGAAATCTAACCCTTATTCTATTTACTTAAAGCCTCAAGATTATTACAGGTACTTACTTAGGTATTATATATTGCTTATTGTGTATTTGTTGAGAAAAAATAATCGTAATACAGACTACTAAACAAACTGACCTCAACTTCTTCCCCTAGTTTGCCACCCTAACAGCCCGTTCCCACTAGTCAGCTGTCGGGCCCGGATCTTAATCGGGTGTCGGCGCCTGTGTTCACACTAATCGGTTGTCGGCCACGATCGAACCTGGTGCCAATTTATAACACTCTACGCGAGGCAGTTTTGCGCCATGGACTTTGCCGAAGTTCTTGTTGTAATGTATTATTATTTAAGAAAACGAATAAAGACACCTAAGGAAAGAAAATATTGGGTGCGCCTTGGGGAAGAAACAAGGGGTAGCTGGGAGCGGGTTGTCGGCCCCAACATCCGACAAATGTGAATAGGTCATACTTATTCGTAGGCAAGCGAGATCCGACATGATTTTTTTCCGGGCGTAGAGGGCTGGCAAATCACCCGCGCGCTTGGCGGGCGTCGCCCGTGCACTCTGCGGTCTGTTCGCGGGCGACGCGCTTCGTAACTTCTGTCTTTTAACATTCACTTTATTGAATATCACGATATTTTATTACCATAATGGCGCTACAATTTATGCCGAATTGTTATAAAAACCAAAAACAAAAATCCGAAACAAGCACATAGAGTAAGTACTTCGTAAGGTCCATTGGTTCGTTCTGTAGCTCAGTTGGGTTGTCAGCCACTGTATTACGAAAGCGTTGGTTCGACTCCAGCTGGATCGAAGGCACTTTTATATATATGTTTCTATCTTTGTATTAATAATTAAAGTAAATCGTGTTCATTTGTTCAACAGCTTTTCGAGACGCTGCGGAAAGAGCGGCCGCAAGAACTAAGCAAGATCGTGCCCATCGTTGGTGACATCACGGAGCCAGAGCTCGGCATCAGTCCTGCAGATCAGGCTTTGCTATGTCAAAAGGTAAATCCCTCTTTCTCAGACGTGTCTTCGATGTTAAGAAACCCAATTTCAACTTGTAAGACGGTGCCTTCTTGGAATTACAAATGCTGGTCGCTGATCAAGAAATGGATTTGGAGCCATTGCTCGCCACTCGAGTTGGCGACTCTATATCCGTAGGTGTGTTCGAAGTGGTTGTTTTTTTTTCGAAGTGCAGGATATTTTCTCCTTCACTAAAAGCAAATGATGAGTGAAGTCATCTAAGTTGATAAACAATGTCAGATCCGTTCCGTTCCCGATTAGGCTATTACGGGTGAAGCATCCTGAAGGACAGCTGATTACAAATAGAAACTGAAGGTGCTGGTATTTGAGATCATTATCGGTTTCCGCCGATCCCGCGGTGTAGCTTTACCCTCACTGATAAAGAGAAGCAGTTTTTAGAAGCAGTAACGCTCCTTGTGAAAGTGTTCGTCTAGGGAAGTATTGCCGCCTTACCGATTTCTGTCGGCTAGCAATAATGTGAGTGTTACTGCCTTCCGGTTTGAAGGGTAAGAGTGCTGGTGAAATTACTGGCATATGGGACTTGTCAAGTAACGTCTCAGGGCAACGGGCGCAGTGGCAGTGCCCCTCAGATCTTTGCGATTTACAGCTCTGAGTGGCATTGTAACTGCTATGGACATGCATATCGCTTACTACCAGATGTACAACTTGTGCGTCCCGTCACTAGGTATCATATAAAAAACTTTCCCAAGAGGTTCTATGTGAAAGCAGAATTCTGAAAGGAACTGGTTAACCAATGTCGGACTAGCACGCGGTAAATATGATAAATGCATTTTGCACTAGTTTTAATATCACTTACCCGTTATCTTCGAAGGATGTTTAACTGTTACGTGTACAATACAGATATAGTCACGAGCGTGCATAA
Source organism: Hyposmocoma kahamanoa (assembly GCF_003589595.1). NCBI lineage: Eukaryota > Metazoa > Arthropoda > Insecta > Lepidoptera > Cosmopterigidae > Hyposmocoma > Hyposmocoma kahamanoa. The sequence goes on from NW_020653855.1 coordinate 3,406,699, forward strand.
TCTATGCTCACAAGATAAGACAACAGGTTGCAAAATAAAGGTCCTATATACAAATCACATGTAACATATGTTTTACACAAAACTATGTGTAACTGAGGAATATAACCACAAAAGCCGTGACCAAGAAGCCTCAAGCAGAGGCCATGGGTTCGAATTCGGATTTTTTTTATAATATCAAGTGACGGGACAAACATGTCGTGTGCGTGATGGTGAGCTACACGCCCATCGCTAATACAAACACACTATATCGCAAAGATCTGAGGGGCACTGCCACTGTGCTTGTAACTGCCACTGCCATGTACCTGTAATTTCACCAGCACCCTTCAAAACCGAATGCCCACATAACTGCTTGGCGGCAGAAATAGGTAAGGTGGCAGTACTTCCCTAGACGAACTCTTTCACAAGGAGCTCTACTGCTACTAAAAATGGTTCGCTCTAAGTTTCTTGGAATTTATGTGCGAAATATAATTTGAAATTTTTTTAAGTCACAACTTGCATTGGGCCAGCGTGGCAGACTATAGCCTAAAACCAAACCTTCTTTAGAAGAGACCCGTACCAAGCTGTGGGACGTATAAATGGATTGGTGGTGAAGATATTGCCATTCCAATACTTCGGGTCCCAAAAAATGGCACTGATTGTTGAAAATTAAAACTTATACAATTTTAATTACTTGTGCAGGTGTCGGTTGTGTTTCACTCTGCGGCGACGGTGAAGTTCGACGAGAAACTGAAACTCTCTGTTACCATCAACATGCTCGGCACGCAGCAGTTGGTACAACTATGTCATCGTATGCTGGGACTTGAAGTAAGTGTTCTTAACAGCAATAACAAATAGTGTTGGACCAAGATTAGAACCCTGCGGCACGCCTGAAATGGCTATGACTCGGTTTTAGGTAGCAGTAGGTACAGTTTTGTTATCATATATTTTGGGAATTACTCTTAATTAAATTTCTAGCTGCTTATCTTTAATGCACAGACAACAGCACATCAAGCTATACACTTCGAATATCGCATCCAGTGCAACGGAATAAGATCCGTCAATGTGTAGCTTGAGCTGCCTAAGTCTAAGTTGTACTTAGAACACTGGTACATTTCGCTTGTCATTAGTAAAATTGTGAACATGATGTAAGTTAATTATTTTTGCCCTTAGATTGCTACTGGGGTAGGCAGAGACTATCGATCACCACTTAGCACGATCCTGATATACCTCTCTTGCCTCACTTACATTCATCAATCTTTTCTTATAGGCCCTCTTCGGGCGTGTCCCCATTATATCGTGACGTTTTATTTATCTCTGATTGTCGCTTTTAGCTTGTTCCCATATCACGTATATATTATTATCGTTGAACGACTGTCGCGCCCAGCTATTCCCACTGGATCGTGACAATAATTTATCGGTTCACGGCAGTCGTCATCTTTTTCACGACAAAATCGTTTGATGTACGGCCTACGGCGCGGGTGACAGATGGGAAAGTAGGGAGCAGAACACGTGCAGACTACGATAAATAAAACGTAACGACAATTAAATAGTAGCTATGATTAACTGTCGTCACGTGTTTACTGTGACGTTTTATTTATCGTCGGGCGACTGTCGTTCCAGCTTTTCCCATTGTCTTGACAGTCTGACGTCGTAACGTGAAAAAAATCGTGAACGACAATTAATATGTGAACAACTTCATTTAAATATATACAAGCCACGACACTTTAAACTGCTCAACTGACTGTCGTTACGACATAATGGGAACCCCAGCCTTTTTAAAAACACTCTCAATTTGACCTGAGAATGTTCCTCGTGGCCGTCCTCTTCCAACGATGTCTTCCACGTTAGCTCTATATATTTCTGTTGGGTCATCTACATTTATTCAACCGCTACATGTGCCCTTACCACCTTAGCATATCCTTCTCTATTTTTGTCTCTTTTGCCTCTTTCAAACCACATCTTAAGTAAGTTAAATAATGTTAAATTATGCAATCCTATTAACTGAATAGAATCAAAAATGAACCTCTGTCGATTTTATGTTTTCAGGCGTTAGTGCATGTATCAACAGCATATTGCAATTGTTCGCGAGAGCGTGTGGAAGAGGTGGTGTACGCGCCGCCCGCGCAGCCAGAACACGTGGTCACGCTCGTCCAAACGTTGCCCAACGAGCTCGTCGATCGAATCACGCCCGATTTAGTTGGTAAGAACGCTTTAATACAGCGACATAACATGCCCAAATCTCGGTCGAATTTCACAAACTATAGAGTCCAGCGATCCCTTAGTCGCTTACAGCAGCGGTTAAAAGGACCAAAACCAACCTGTGCCAATAACCTCACCCTGATACTGCTCTCCTTATGATAGCTAACGTAATAGCCATATTTAGCAAATTTGAGTTATTATCTAGAATCATTAAAACGAGATCTACAACCCCCTACAAGCGGTTTTTTATATCTTATTTAGTTTTCGTTTTATTGTTAAGAATCAATATAGCCTCAAATGCCTTTGATAGATACCGCATAACAATGAAAGTGTTAAATAAATCACTTTGGAAAAAATATGTAGTAAAATTGAGAATATACACTGATTAGTATACGATTCATAAAAATTCGAGATGAAATACAAACTTACCTCGAAATTTTACAAACAAACCGCTGTATTCAATAAATACTTTACATATAACAGTGATTATTTTTATATCAAATGAATAACTAAATAGAACACGTATAGTATACGATATACATTTTTCAAATGGCTCTAATTACGTTTGTAAAAAAAATAATTCTGATTCTAATTCAGTACGGGAAAAATGAGAATTCGAGTTTAAGTAATACGACTCTTAAGCAAAATCAGCGTAATTGGCATTTTTCAAAGAAAAAAAAGTTTTGGTGCCAATATCTCGGAAGTTACCAAAATGCGTTAGTTATGACAAGGAGAGCAGGATAGGTTTTGTCTTTCTTTTTCTCCATTTCACCTGATGGAAAATGACAATGAGGTCGACGATGGAGCGTGCACATCTAAATAATGCCTATTATTCACTGTCCCCTTGAAAAGGCATAAGTTATAAGGTTCAGGCATCGAGTATATAACCAGATATAGATACGAAATGTCATTTAATTTGTTTGACAACTATTTTTTCCCATTTTGTTTGTTTTGCTGTCTTACCCACACCACCTAATGGAAAAGCACGCCATTGTTAGAGATATTATCCTTATTATAATAAATATAGAATATTTTTGGAATATACGGAGACGTACACACAGGTCAGCTGTTGGCCTGTCTTTATTTCAGCGCAAACGAGAGTTGATATTTATAAGTGATGTAACACTGATTAGTTACCAGGGATGTATGGCCCTTATTTCGTCTCTATTTCTGGTTATGTACTCGATGCGTTCAGGGAACAAGTCTGCATACAGGGAATTCCATTCCATAGCTGTTCACCATATAAATGTGGAAGCGTAACGCTTCAAGCGAATCTTTGAAATATCCACAACATAGGGATGGAACAAACGTCAACAAAATTAAAAGACACATTCGCATCATTTGTCTTAGCATTTGATCGAGTATTCTTATTTGAAGTTATTATTTCGGACGGATGTTGGACGGACTATGAGAGTAGACACCCAAAATTGATTCATAGCTAATGCTTAATGCTTTACAGGTGATAGGCCTAACACATATACATTTACAAAGGCGCTCGCGGAAGATATGCTGATAAAGGAGTGCGGTAACCTGCCTGTGGCGATCGTTAGACCATCGATCGGTGAGTAGATCAATAAACAAATTGACTATTAATCCTTTGAAACACGACAGTTCAAGGACGTTTTGATATTTGATACCTTATATAGGACATTAAAAGAAAATGTTTGAAGAAAAATTTGTTCCAAACGCGCGTGTTATTTATAACTAAATCATTTTTAGTTGGCATAGCGTCTGGTACGGTTTGCTAGAAGACGTCGGTCCGAATCCGGCCGGATCGAAGGAATTTTTTCTAAGTCCGAACGGTCTTTGTATTATAATCATAACAAGCTCGTGGAGTAATTTCACAAAAAATAATTGAATATCAATTCAATACAAATTTAATTACAGTTAATAGCGACATCTCTAGCCAGAGCT
>NW_020653855.1:3411190-3420348 GCF_003589595.1 Hyposmocoma kahamanoa
CAATACAAATTTAATTACAGTTAATAGCGACATCTCTAGCCAGAGCTGGTAGCTGTAAAGTTACCTAACTGCGTGACGAAATGCTTTCGTGGATTTCCCATAGATGGCGTTACGAGTGAAAAGTCATTGAAAGCCAATTGCAAGGTTCTGACAACAAGCACATAGAAAAATTCGAGAGGTTCGCTGGTTCGTTCCGTGGCTTAGTCGTCATGGCGTCTTGCACGGTTTGCCAAAAGACGTTGGTTCGAATCCGGCCGGGTGGAAGGAATTTTTTCTAAGTGTTCGATATTTGTATTAATAAATAATTTTCATTGATGATAAAGTGCCCCCGTGGCCAAACGGTTACCGTACTGGACTGCCACGAAGAGGTTCCACGTTCGATTCCCGGACCGGGAGAAATATTTGTGTGACATTTATTTCTCTCGTGAGTTTGAGTGTAATTTGTTATGTGTGTTTGAGTTTGCCTAGTAAAAAAATTGTCGTATGTCAATATTTTCTGTAACATTTTTCCAGTACTCTCGTCGCTCCGAGAGCCGGTACAAGGATGGGTGGACAACTGGAATGGACCTAATGGTATCATCGCAGCGGTAGGCAAGGGCATCTTCCGCACGATGTTGGGGTCAGGGACACGCGTAGCTGATCTTGTGCCTGTGGACACGGTCATCAACCTCATGATTGTTTGTGCGTGGCGGACGAGTCTGAAACGGTAAATGCGTTATGTATGAAACACCAACAGTCGCAATAATAGTTATTTGTTACGTAATGCTGCAAAATTTTTGTTTGACGAGTGCTTGTATTGAATCCTAAGCGTAGCGAGGGTTTCATGCCACGAGACGCAAAACAACTTTGCTACCAAGCGAAACACAACTGTTCACCTCACTATAGCGAGGAAAATGGTAGATTTTTTTTTGTAATACTAAATGACGAGACTAACAAGTCGTGTGACTGGTGGTAAGCGACACACCTGTCGCTAACAATTGAGTACCACTCAGAGCTTTAAACCACAAAGATCTGAGGGGCACTGCCACTACGCCCGACGCCCTGAGACATAAGCTGACAAGTCCCATATGCATGTAATTTCACCAACACCCTTACCCTTCAAAACCGTAACACAGTATGCTGACATTACTGCTTGGCTGCAAAAATAGGTAAGGTGGTAGTACTTCTCTGGACTGACTCTTTCACAAGGAGGCTTTACTGCTATTAAAATGAAGGAAAACATTTGAACTATAACAAATCAGTTTTAATAAACAAAATTAGTTATCGTTGTCAATTTAATGTCAACAATATAATAAGAATAAACATACCAGCGAATTTATATTACATAAATAATGTACGACAAATCGCGTAGTTGAACGTGTCAGTTTTTTTTTTGCGTCGTAAGGAAAAGTTAGTGCAGGCCCACAGTCAAGTTCGAATTTCAAACACCTTTTGAACGCTAGCGTGGGAAAAACGCTTTTGCGCGCAGATTCCCAATGAGAAAGAAAGCCTTTCCGAGCTAGTGAGGTGAAAACATCGAGTATATAACCAGAAATAGAGACGCAATGTCATTTAAATTGTTTGCAAACTATTCTGCCATATCATTACGGTGACATCTGCGTTCCAATTGGCCAATCATTTCACACATACTGGTACACATATTGGTCGTCAATATTTTTGGAATATACGGAGACGTACACACAGGTCAGTTGTTCGCGCTGTACTATTTCATTGCAAATTGATTTCAGCGCAAACGAGAGTTGATAGTTAAAAGTGATATAAGGCCCATTTTCCTGATGAATTGCCAGTGATGGATGGCCCTTATTTCGTCTCTACTTCTGGTTATATACTCGATGATAAATAGTTAAAAAAATAAATATTGATGGCCAATTACAAGTTTCCACATATAAATTATTAGATAAATTTTAGAACTGTACACAAACGCTGAGAAGGAAAAAAATCGAAAAGAGAAAACTTGAATTACCTTTTATCTAAAGGAATGAAAAAACTATTTACAGCGTAATCGCTGAAGTTGGTCCGGTGAAGTACCTATTAAAAAAGTCAATATCGTGCCGCCTCGGCACTCTGTTAAAGCACTCGCTTGTTCTAATGAATTATCATTGCTATTTTAATTATTATCATTTTCTAATAAAATGTCGTTTGTTGACAGGGGTGACGGCGTGGTCGTGTATAACTGTTGCACAGGACAACAAAATCCCATTACGTGGCAGCGCTTTGTCAAGACCAGCTTCAAATACATGCGAAAACATCCTTTCAGTGAGTATATTTCATGCTCTTGCCATAAGAAAACGACATATGGTTCTGTACGGAGCAATCCCCGTCACTGTAAAACAACGTTCTAGCGCCACACGTGTTATTCCGCTCCGGTGCTCCGCGCGACGGTCCGCGTATAAATGCGCACTGCTCTGAAACCAGCCTAACTTTTCTATATCGTCTCGGGTCTTGGTGCTTGTGGTACCATCGTTGTTTACGATTTCCATAACACAAAGTGCTTTAGTTATTTACTTTGGAATCGGAGCAACGTATGTGGGTGGTCTAATATTTATTTATTTACATAAGATTCAAGAAAGAAGGATTTCTGTTCGAGAAAGAAGAAGAAATCCTTGAGTTTACATTGCAGAAGTTACCTGCCTTAGTTCTTAAAATTTATTAATTAAAATTAAGAGATGAAATTAACATTATAATTGTTCAATCTTAACCAATCAATTACACCAGTAACTGTTTATGAAGTTTTCTGTCAACGTTGGGAACCAGTACGGAAATGTCATCCGCTTAGAATATACATTTATGCTTGGTTACTACAGGAAGATCGTTAATATAGATCAAAAATAAGAGTGGGCCCAAGACGCTTCCTTGAGGGACACCCATATTAATTTGCCACGATTTTGACCTAAATTTATTTGTATCCCGTTTCTGAGTCAACATTGTCACCTCTACACATTCCTGTCTATCATTGATGTAACTGTTCAACTATGCGAGAGCTGTGCCCCGTATGCCGTAAAAATCACATTCGTGTAATAGTTATAGCATGGGACACTGAACCAAACGCTTTGGTCATGTCAAAGAATTATCCATTATCCAATTTTTTGGTAATACTATTAACTAACTTGAAAGCAGCAGTGACTGTCGATGTGCCCTTCTGAAAGCTGTTTTGGTCAGCATTTAATATTATTGTATTTTTCAAAAAAGCCAGTAAATCTATTGCATAGCTTTTTCAAAGACTTCACTAAGTACTGATATTAAAACAAAGAATATTTCTGGCAGTTTACCCTAAACTGGAGCCCACCGTTAAATGCTTTTGATACATCGCAGGCGAGGTGGTATGGTACCCGGGCGGTGACATCACCAACAACCGACTGAAACATGGAGTGCTGTCATTGCTGCAACATCGCGCACCAGCTATTGTAATTGACCTAGCTTCGAGAGCTTCGGGGAACAAACCTATGTAAGTTGTCTAAGGTCGAATACCGGTATGTGTTGACAGTCAGATACGGTTCATATACAAACTTACTTTATTTTGTAACAATTTATGAACTAGGCTACTATGAGCTCGTACTGCAATCCTAAAGCTAAAGTTGAAGTGCCTGCCAAATTCGGACTATGTATATCTTTACAAAAACTGGGCAGGTTCCGTGCATTATACATTGACTGTTTAAAAATTCCATTTGCCATGACACTGAAGCTGCTGTTAGCTGACAAAATAAGCAATTCTAAAAAAGTTAATCACCGACTTATTTTTTTTTGGAAAATGTTTTTTTGTCACAGTTCCAAAATGATTTCGTTTTTGATTTAAGTTTTATTACATTTAAGTCTAGCAACCTTTTTAATTTTATTGGTGTAAATGGTCAAGTTAATTTTAAATAGTGCCAAATTTGAGCATACCGCAAAATTAAATCAAAATGTGAGTGTTCCGTAATCAAATTCCAAATTCACCAATGTCGTTACAATAATAATGGCAAGAAAAATGACTTATAGTTTTCTTTTAGGACAAATTGTAAAAGTATAGCAAATAATAAATTTATTTTGGAAAATACAATGTCTCCGTTTTTGACAATCGGTTTTTACCTACTTTCAAAACGCGTCCAGGGTAGTATAGCCATCTTTTCTTCTTTATATGATTGATAGTATAGCTCTATCTCGCTCTTTTGTTTTATCCTTATCTGGTCAGAGACAAAACTTATCATCTGTGCCATGCAATTCCCATTCAACTTTGTGTAGGTCATGATACGATGTCAAACAGCTTAGTTTTACCACGCAGTTTAATCTGCGTGAAGCCTAGTTTATTCCTTACAAGCTCATAGTAGGCACCCAGATCTTTGAATAAGTGACACAGTTACCTAAGCAGTCTTGTATATGACAAAACCAATCGTAGCAATACATGTAAAAAGGTGATTTTTGAAATTCAAGGATGATGCGCATCCAAAACAAATTGGAAAAGGCTGCGGCTTGCCTCGAATACTTCACGACACGCCAATGGGCATTTTCCGATGACAACGTGCAAGCCCTGTGTGCTGCCCTGTCGCCCGACGATCGTATGACGTTCGACTTTAACGTAAAGAACATCGATTGGGATGCGTACATCGAATCGTACGTGCTGGGGATCAGAAGGTTCCTGTTCAAAGAGAGCCCGGAAACGCTGCCAAGGTCTCGGACGGTGCTTCGGAGGTGAGCTTTTTACGTAACCCTATTTTTGACATTTAACATATTTACCGTGTCAAACCAATATAATGTAATATCAAAAACAGCATTTTGAAAAATGCTGCGTAAAGGATTATTCGATTTTTTGTATGTTTTTTTGATAACAGAAAAAGCTACATTTAACTTCCGTTATATACCTACATTAGATATTAAAGAAACCTATCTAGCCATTATAATTTTACTTTGGGAAGATTTTTTATTGAAAAACGAATAAATTTTTTTCCCTCGTTAACAGCCGAAAGATTCTGGTTGTTATGAAATTATAAAGCACTATTGTACGTTGCAGTGTTTTGATTGAACACGATAGAATGTCGTTTTTTATTGTTAACATTTCAACTGCGACAAATGTTAGTAGACCCCCGCTCCTAAGACATTTGCGCGATCTGAGAGTTTTGGGTAACTCAGGCACTCCGCAACACTGTACTGCATTTCGCGCGTGTAAAAGTGAAAGTGTTATGTCAAAATAATTTTACATTTTAAAACTTAGTGTAATTTAGTTTGTAATATGTCATTCAAAATCACCTTCAAAGTTGAAATGTCAGAGTATAATAGTATCGCATATACAGGGTGTAATCGTTAAGTGGTACCAGGTGATCATTCCATAAATATAAGGGGTATCAAAAAGCTTTAAACTGATATCGAAATTACGTTATCTAATGAGTAAACCAACATCAATAACTTTTTAAAAATAAAACTAGAAATATTCAAAATCTAACATTAAACGCTCCCATACATTTAATATGACAGTTGTAGAGAGGCTTTAGTTTTCCTACACTAAGAGATGACAATAAGTTAACAAATAACAAAACTGCTATAAATAACATATTAAAACTACCTTTTAGGTAATTGAATAAAAATATAATTATTTGGCCAAGTGTGAGTTGTCCATAAAAATTAATAAAATTTGGCAATTTATTATTTAGAGATGATTGACTCAGTTTCAGTGCAAGGGATGAAAAAAAACGGGGCAGCAAATGTGGGTCAAATTTAATTTAAAAAATTTTCATACAAAATTAGTAACATTTTATTGTCCCGATTCTTTTCGTCCAATACAATAAAAAATTTCTTACAAGAAACTGAGTTTATCAGCATTAAAAACAAATTAGTCAATTTTATTCATTTCGCATAAAAAACATTTCATTTGACCAACATCTCCTGTCCCCATTTTTTTTTTTTCGTTTTTGAAAAGTGCACATTTCACCTCGACATCACCTTATGGAAAGCGACGATGAGGTCGAGCATGCACACTTAAATAGTGCCTACAAGACTCCTTCGCAAGAAAACCTTCAAGAAACTACGTTGTTATTATTTCCGTATCAAAAAGACATGTATTGTTTTCAGGTTACACATAGTCCACATCGTAACTCAAGTGGCGACCGTCTTTTTCCTATGGAGATTTCTGTTCTCCCGCTCGAACGCGTTGCGCAGCATCTGGCGACGCATCGTGGAGTTGTTAACGAGAGCGGCGCGCCTTTTAGCCATAGCCTGATGCCACGCGCCATTAATTCCCTTGACACTTCGTTGACAGCGCCCCTACAGTTAGCAAAACGCTTATACAAGCTGCGTTGAACAAAATTTTGTTAAATTGTCACCACTTGTTCAACTATGGAGCTCGATTAACTGAACTAGCGCGAGTTTTTTTCCTAAAAATACTGTTGAAAAATAAATTCACATCAGTCCGTCGTGGCCACGGGATCTTACAACGCCCGAGACATTGGTTTGTTTGAAAAGCAATTATACGCGATTTAGTCCGAAAAACAGTTACAATGTCAACGTGTAACAATCGCGAAAACCTAACAAGGTAACTTACCGATCTAGTTGAAAAAATAAGCCGTAGTTCAGTTGACTGTACTTTACGTTTGAATAAGTGGGAATAAGACATTTGAATGTTAATTTTTCACGCTGAATTACAGCGCCCGATCGATACAAAAAGTTAAAGACATTATAAGCAACGGCAAATATATTTAGGAATGTTTTTCTCTTCAATTTCTAAGCTTAAGGGGCCGCCGTACCTTGCTTCCTTTAGACGCTGCGCTATATAAAATCTGAATAATGATACGGCGTTGACAACCAAAAAAACTCAACACAAACATGTATAACAGACACATGGAAGAATTTCGTTGACCTGCTAACTCAACTCGTAGCTCAGTTGACGGAGCGACGTTACGGTACACCGTGGTCGCAAGTCCTGTCCGGTCGAAGGAATTTTTCTTTATATTTGATCTATGTGTTAACAATTATATGAATGAAGATTTTATATCGCGTATTGTCAGTTTTCAAGCTATTTCGTAAGATAGTAACATAGTTACTAAAGCTACAGTAATGCTAATTCCAAATAATTTTGTACTATAATTCAGCTCAATGAATATTCAAAAGGTTCAAACCTCTGTTATTGCATAGATATAATATTGTACAATAGTGTAAACGCTATGCAATAAAATAAAAACACTTAAGTTTCAACTAGATTCATAGAAATGCAGTAGCATTAACGACTGTAGAATATAGAAACAACGTTTGTTCGCGTTTGTGCAGTTGGCAGGATTGATAGATTTTTCTTTTTCGTCCAATCGTCCTTTTCTTAACTGACTTTTTTTCATATATAAAGAAAGGCAGCAGTATGATCGTACTTCTCACTCAGTTACTATAAATATATCAAAGACGATAGCCTTGATAGTGGCGTCCACTCTCTTCACCGTTTAAGATAAATGGTTAAAAAAGGTCACAAATATATAATGGGTGGCATTTTTGGTGACCGGGACAATAAGAACCCTTTAATAAAAATTCAATGTAGGAAATATATAACCAGGAAAAACAAACAGACGAGAAGCGTTCAAAAATCATTCATAAATTCAACTAAGGATGTGTTCTTTTTGAAATGGGTGTTGGATTGAACAACGTGCGCTGGATGCTAGGCGCGTATAATGATTTTGGCGCCCCTTGAGACTGCCGCCCAGGGCAAGGTGCCCCGGTTTGCCCCCGCCAATATCCGGTGCTGGACAATAGTGAGTGAGAACAGTAAGCAAGTTTTTATTGAATTGAAAGTATAAGAAAAATAATATATCTAATTATATTCGGAAGCTGCACAAACGATAATGCACGATAGAAAATAAGACTATAAAGTAACACTGTTTATTGAAAAATATACATCAAAATGAACTAAATACGTTCAGTAACTATAGAAATATGAATTTTCATATAAGCATGGATTTTTGACAAAAATCACTTTATTAAGTACATAATAATCTGTTGTTAAAATGGGGTCTAATAGCCCTTAATAAAAAAAATATATATTGTTCCGTATTTCTGTGTATCTAGTTGAAGTAATTCCTAATAATCTAATTAATAACAAAATACGTGTTTAGTCCTCAGTCATTGCTAGAGTACCAATAGTTAAATAAATATAAAATTTTTAGAACCATTACAATTTACAGTTTATTTAACGTCCAGGTTTTATTTTCAAACCACGATTACGCAATTTAGGGTGTGAAAGCTCAATATAATAGCCAAGATTAGGTATTAACTAGTCAGTCAACTCAATTGCAATAAGCACTTGTTTAAATGACAAATTTCCAGTTCAAACACGATTTATTGTTGTAATGGTGGCTTCCCACGGTCCGTTATTGCACGGGCCGCGCGCTCTTGAAGTTACCGATGCACGGCGATCCGACTGGCCTTTACAGTCGAGTCCGCGCCGGCACGAGCGGCATACTTCCCACGGCGCGTTTGCGCAAGCCGTGAAACCACGGGCCGTGGGAAGCCAACTTAAAACAGTTATTAGTAATTTTATTAAACGAAATAATAATGATTAGGATTGTGGAGTGAACGATTTGGTAGTGGGTGTAGATTTTATCCAATATTGACGGTTTTTATCGAGGATTTTCGTGTAGAGCGATATGGTATGGTTAAAAGACAACGTGACCTCTGTCAGTGAGGTATGTAATAAATTGTTGATTCTTTTTTATTGATTAAGAACTATAGTCTATTAACCTTGACAATGCGGCAGGTGGTTAATTGTGATATCACAGGGGTTCATGTGATTGGTCAGCTTGAATTTCCTACTGCATTTTTAATGCGAATGAACTGTATAATCCAGATAATCAATTCATTCAGTGTCGCTATGTCAAAAACGAAAATTAGTATACCTTGAGGCAATTCTTAAGGTCACAAGTTCAAAGCTCGATAAAATTAGATGAGGGTAATCCACATCGGTAGGTTAACTACGTATTGCTGGCCAAACAGCGTTACGCAAATTCTTGCTATGTTGTTCTTCAAAAGCTGTTGAAATTTCATGCCTGGATTCTATTTCAGAATCTGCATCTGATTGAAGATTACAATCTTGATCTGTAAGAATTTGTCCCACTGTCCAAGCTTTAATTGCAAAATGTCCAAAATACATCAACAACATAGCGTAAGAACTAATACAGTAAATATGCAATAGCATAAGAAACTAATACAGTAAA
>NW_020653855.1:3420358-3438362 GCF_003589595.1 Hyposmocoma kahamanoa
AACTAATACAGTAAATATGCAATAGCATAAGAAACTAATACAGTAAATATGCAATAGCATACGAACTAATACGGTAACCACATGTCTGGACTTTTATTTAGTTGTTTAATCCTAAAGCTTGCTTCCCCACAATTGATTAGGAATATTTGCGTTATTTTTTAATCGTGATATTATTTTACGAGACGTTTCAAAATGAAAATATACTATATTTTCGAGTCACTGCTCAAGTTCCTCGGGTTTTTGGGAGAATGTGCCGAAATTTTTTGCTAAGAGATGTTTTGCTGACTTTGCTCGATTTTTTTGCGAGAGTCTGTGCTGTCTGTGCTTATCCATAAAATTAATTTCTATCACAAATATTTTCAATGATTATGCGAGTTTGATGTATTCTTAGTGCATTAATTTTTTAATATCTTCCCTGATTTCTAGGAGTATTTCTAAAATTTATATTTATGGATAAGCACTGACTCCAAGTATTCACAAAATTTCGGTCCACATAGAAAAATTCATTAAAATTAGGGACAAGAAATATCAGAATCGAATGAAGTCAGTCGATGCTAGCGTAAAGACATACGTAACTGTCGGAAAATTTAATTTTCTTTCCTTGAATTTCAAATGAGATGTGTACATTTCAAGCTACTGTTGTATATTTAAAAAACACGTGGCATTGATGTGATATTTAGTGTGTGCTGTACGTGTACATAATGACTGTGTTCTGATTTTGTCGCAAAGTTTTGATAAAATTTCTCAAAACTCCCATTTTGCACACAAGAATAAAAACTCTCATACTACTTACTGGATTTTAGCGCGTACAGTACAGGCTAAAATCCATTCACCATTATCATTTGATGCAACCTGTTCTCGTACTTCTTTCTAAAATTCATGACGCTTCCTTAGTATATAAATAAGTCGTTTATTTATGAATTTTTCTTCTTCCAAGTGTTTCAAACTTAAGACATCTTTGAAATAAATATTAACTAAAGGAACATCATCTTGCTGCCGTCTCACATATTTCGCTTGCCGAATTTGCCTTTCACAATAGCAGTTGACAGCAATTTAGACTTCAAAGGTGCTCTTAAGTTAAAAAATTAAAATTTCAGTTTGAACTGCCAATTCACTGATTTAAACATTCACGATTTTCACACATTATTTGATTTTACATTCGGGACTTAATCGTGTACAAAAACATTTTATTTACCTCACGTTACGGACGTATATGTGAAGTTCAATCCCTTCGAGACCATAGACGTTGCAATACGTCCAAAACATCGAGGTAAATAAAATATGCATTTATACACGATGATCTGCCACTGTCGATAAGCTAATCTCCCGTCTCCCGAATTCAAATATATAACTAACGAAGAGAAAAGCGATTATCAGGTTACGTTGTTTAAATTTGAAATCTTGTGCTTCTTATATTATAGGAAAGACACTTGTTAATAAAAAATGTATACCATTCAGTGGTTACATTATAAATTACGTGCTTCCTATATTATAGGAAAGACACTTGTTAATAAAAAAATGTATAATATTTAATGGATGACGGTTCAAAAAGAAATTTTCAATTTTATTGCTGCTGCGTTATACCTTAGGTTTACCAATAACTGTCTACCAAAAAAAAAAACATTGTCTTTCCGACACAACATTCTGTATAAGTTTTACTTGTTAAGTAATTGCCTAAGTTTATACGAGATGTTATTTAAGATTTAGCATTTTTTCTTAATGTATAAGTCTAACACAAGACGCTTCGCTCTCAACTTGATAATGTCGCAGCGATATCGGAATGGATCTCACTAAGTCAGATCAATTATGGTCATAAACGTACACTACTATCAACGTTTAACCTAAATAATTTCACATACAAAGATTACCGTTATTGATAATTAAAAAAAATTGAAATAGAGATGTCCGATAGATTCCGATGTATTTTCTATTTCGTCGGTTTTTTTACAATTATAAAAACAATGTTCAGACTTAGTGAAAAGATCGGATACGAGATGACGTTAACGAGATAGACCAAAAATCGGTATCCGAACTTCAAGAGGCCATTCCTAACTCTTCCAGTGTTAAATAATTGTTTAATTAAGTTTTCTTAGTGTAAATTTATATAAAAAAAACTTGTCGATTCCTGAACGGAGGTGGATTTGTGAATTATGAATACTTTGTTTTCTCGCTTGTAAGTATATTATATGTAAATTTTGGACAAACTTCCGTGATTCAAAACATTATTATTTTAGCGAGCTTGTAAAGATTTTGCGTTGAATGGCTTTTATATTTAATTAAGACATTGTTTGAAAGTAAAAATGATATGGGCAAAAATGTTTGTGCGACATATTATTATTGTGTATATACAATTTAGTTACCCGAAACTTAAATCCAAGTAAAAAAAAACAAAGTACGTTTTATTTTTTTTCGCTGTACGTAAGTAGAGTTTTGGAGTGGTACAATGTTTGAAAGTTGAGAGATTTTTGAACGAGTGCAAAATGGCGCCGGTAACACACGTAAATAATTATGAAATTTTATATAATACTAATAATTTATGATGCTATTACATATAACATTGAAGCTTTTCAAATATTTAAACAAACCATTTCGCATTTCCATCCATATTTTTAAGGTTATAAAACAAGATGGCGCCATTATCGTTCTGAAACCACGCGGAGACGCTTAATATGTAAATGAAATTTTGTTTTGCTTAGCCGCCACTGGTTTTTTGGGTGATGGTATCTTGACGGGAGTGTTAAATTAGTGCTGGTCGATAAATGCTCAATGTTTAATGGTTACGTTTTTTTCTTACTTGTTCAGTTTAACAGTTTAATCGTGAAGATGTTAATATTTTATTACAGTTTAGTCAGGAATAAGCCTCGGTACTATGCGTCGGTATGATTTTACAAAAAAAAACATTATAATCAGAGATCGGTTTCAAACCTCTTCTTATCAACCCATTTATATGTCCCACTGCTGGACACGGGCCTTCTCTCAGGCGAGGTTTGGAGCCATAGTTCGTCACACTGGTTCAGTGCGGGTTGGGGACTTCACACATTTTCCGAGGGTCGTGAACCTTCTTTGACGTGCAGGTGTCAGCATTTTGTTTTCGTTTATTGAAACGCTCATGGTAAAGTTAAAATTAAATTTCGCACATAAATTCCGAGAAACTCAGAGGTGCGAGGCGAGATTCGAACCTACGGCCTCTGCTTAAGATGTGGTAGGTTTTTTAAAAAAAATATAGAACAAAATCATTCAGTCCACCAGTTTCCCCTAGACCCCAACTTAACAGTTCATCAGAATTCCTTTAAAAGTACATAAAATTATTCCGGTTTTTTTTATAGTTAAAATAAGTGAGCATTTGACCTAGATTTTTCGAAAATTTCTAGCAACACGCGGGAATCGAACCCGCTTTAATCTCAAAAAAATGCACCCTGCACTTTTATTGCATCGATCGATAGGGTTAATTATAAGAATAAAATCTCTCTCACAAAATTGGTTAATTAAATGAAAAAAAAACCATGAAATCTTAACGTATTTTAATAAAACGAAAAAAATGGTAATCTAACTAAATAGTTGCTCGAAATGAGCTCCATGTTCTTGGATACGCAAATTTAATATTTTAACGAATTCATTTTGAGTAACTTTTAATAACGTGTTGTGATGAATTGTATTACAAATCGTATTCTGAACCTCAGCCTTCAACTCGTTTACAGTCGCATAGGATTTAAGGTAAATGCGAGATCACCAGATCTCACTCCTTTAGATTTTTTTTGTGGGGATATGTTAAAAATCAAATTTGTGTCCTTGTTGAAAATTCGAATTTGTAAATCCGGAGAAAACTTTTTCTTCGATGACGGCAATATGTTTATTCAAGTCCGACAAGAATAAAAATGCAATGTGACTCGAATTGCGTGTCTGATCTCTGATTGTAAGATTGAATAGAAAAAAAAATTATTCACAAATAAAAAACACCAATTAATTATTCTTATATTATTCATCTTATTCGCATTTTTTTTTTATTGCACTGTATATGCGCTTAACAATTTATATGAATTATTTAATACTCAGGTGGATTTTTAGCTGCACAAAATTGTTATAGTTACAAAATTGAACTGCACAACTGAACTAGTGGGAATAAACGGGCGTTCGCTGTCTCGGCCTTAGCCGGGCCTGTCAAGAAGTTAAGGATATAATCATCAGTAAATCATTACAATATGGGTTTCCATGAGCGGTGCTTTTAATGTGTCTCGAAAAAAGTAAGCCTGAAACTGGACCTGCATTTCTACTCTTTGTAACTGCAAAATAACTTGATATATTGTTGAAATCGATTTAATATTATACATAAACATCGGCAAGAGGTAGGTATGCATATCTATTAAATTTTGAGTTAAACTATTCTTTTCGGATCTAGATCGCGCGTCCATCTTTTTTCAAACCTTTACAGGTCGCTTGAATTTCCGTCAGCTGTGAACATGGGAACTGTATAACAACTACACGCAATTTAGATCCGATACAATAGTTCTGTTTCCAATGTGTAACAATCGCGAAAACCTAAGAACTCGATACCTATTAAATTGATTGTGAAATATTTGGACCTACATTATAAGAAAATATGCCAAGGTGAGACCTGAAGTTATGAGGTGATTTTTGTTTTATTCAAACTAGCGAGCAGTGTTACATTTTGACAAAATGTTCATTAGTGACCAGTGAAAAAATTTACAATATTTTCGAGGAATACAGCAGTTACAATGGAAGTAAGCTTTTAATTATTACACAGTATTTTCGAGGTGTTAAGCAGTTCCAATAGGAATAAACTTTATTTATTTCACAATATATTAGAGATGTTGAGCAGTTCAAATGGGAGTAAACTCTTAATTATTTCACAGTAGTTTCGAGATGTTGTGCAGAAACAAAAGCAGGAAACTTTTATTTCAAAGTATTTTCGAGATGTTGAGCAGTTCCAAAGGGAATAAACTTTGAATTATTTCACAATATTTTGAGGTATTGGAGTAAACTTTTAAGAGTCAGAATGAGATTGTGAGATTTTTAATGGACAGACGATTACGTGTTAGAAAAAAAACTGTGTGCTACCAGCTCGGCGGTGATGACCCTAGCAAAGTAGGGTGGGAAAACGTCCCCGTGCCTTTGAAACTTTATGTGCTAAATTGATGTGAAAAAAGAGATGCAGCTACACGACATGGGCGAAGCTAAACCGAGACAGTGATAGATAGTCAACGTGTCAGGTGATAGGACGGCATAACACTGGGGTTCATTTATTTATTCCATATATTAAAATAAAAACAATGTAAAGTTTTGGCTGTTTCATTTTTGACAATGTATATAAATCCCAAATTCCTTCATTCCTTTTTTACTTAACGGGGTATTGTTCTCAATTGTTCAAAACAACCTCAGAGGAACTAGGATGTACCTGTACTATGAATTATAAATAAAAAAATATTAATTACATTACATACGGTGTTCAGATCCAGTGGCGGATTTGCCCTAAAGCCCAGTAGGCCCGGGCCTAGGGCGGTTAATCGTGACAAAAATTTCAAGGATGATACACAAGAAATAACTAAATATTCTAAAGGCTCACGCACATTATGGCGGGCCGCACAGCACCGCATTGTATAGCAATAATCTTCCTAAATCACTTTCGTACATTTTATATATAAAATACAGATATGTCACATTATCTATAATATAGGTAATGTCACTACATCACTACATATTATCACTACCGCGTCTGTCTGTCTGGTCGCGATAAACTCAAAAACTACTGAACGGATTTTCATGCGGTTTCCACCAATAGACTGTGACACTGAAATTCATTCTGTAGTCTACCAGTACATGTACATGGCCTGGGGCCTTGGGCAACCAAGACTGCAAATTCGCCACTGTTCAGCAGCTTGATTTTCATTGCCTCTCCCGATCGGAAACTGCGTCTTTTCCGAGTCGAGGCGTACATATAATAATGCGAATGGGCTACCCCATCGGATCGATGGGTCGAAAAATCTGGGATCTGATCTTCAAAGTAAATCCTGGTCCTTAAATAAGTTCTGGCCAAGCGGTTTGAGGCAAAATCGATGCACTACTTTGTTGTTATTATTGGTACAGATTGAACAAACACAAAGAAAAATTTCTTCCATCCGGCTGAGGGTCTACCATAACCTTTCAAAAAACAATCTTATTTTAATGTAAGCTTATTATAATATTACTCATATTCGTACCATGACAAACCAATCAACCAAGTAAATTGCAAAAGTGACTGAAAGAACCATTGACTTACAAATAAATGGACGACGGGTCTAATACAAAAACCACGAAAAAAATGTCCCAAGTCAACCTATTTAAACGTAGTGACATGTAAAGGAATACGAAAAAGCTAAAACATTGAATTTAAATTGTAACGTCATCACAGTACTGTCTAATTTTGCTTGCTTCGCTGTCAATCGAACAAACGAAGACTAAAGCGTGAATGACGCTCTGTATACGATTTTAACGCCCTATAAGTTCGGACACTTTTTAGCGCGGACCCGACGTCCATATAATTGTAAGTCAATGGAAAGATCGAATGATTTCCCAATATTTCTATTCCTTACTAAAAATAGGAAATAAATAACGCTATATGAACTGTACAATGCCATCTCTTTCTTTTTTGATGATCCCAATCGTCGTATCATAGTATAATGTTAAAGTACTTATATTATTAACATTCACCGAAATTTAAATGCCTAAAAAGAAAAGTATGTACTTAGTAATGAAATCTATTAAAGTTACGTTGTTTTCAATTATTTTTCCGCATTTTCATGAAGAAAAATAAACAAAACAAGCCGAGTCTTGATTTTCACGTTGTGAATTCGGAACTGTAGTCTAGTTTCAACTGTTAGAGTCGCCAAGGAGCGTATAGATGTCGCTGTCATAATTTTACGAAATAAACATCGCGTATTTTTATTTAACAAGAAATTATTTCCTATGGTCTATTAAATAAAAAAATAAACATAATATAGAAGAGATATGTGTTAATAAATAAGTTCAAACTTAACTTTTAATCATTACAAATCAATGTTAACACAATAAAACTGAAAATAAAATTGGTTCCACTGCATCTGTGTAACTATTTTAAGATTGCTAAATTTGACATAGGAACAATAATTATTTTAATGTTAAAGTCACATCATAGTTTTAACATTATAATAAGCTTATTTTAAGCGAAAAGTCAATGTAAGGTTAAAGTAATGTTGTTTTAGGAAGTTGTGGTAGGCCCCCAGGAATCTAACCAGCGACCTCGCCATATTGGGGCTATCGCTGTCGCAACTGAGTCAGCAAACCTTGCAAAAGCCTTATGTGCTTGTTGCAGATTTTTGTTATTGATTTTAACGAATTTTTTGTCGTAGCGCCACCTGTAAGGGCGCGTTCCCACTATGTCGTGACGACAGATAATCGTGCAGTTTACAGTGGGAGTAGCTAGAACGACTGTCGTCGAACGATAAAAAGACGTCACGATAAAAACGTGACCGTGACGACAGATTGTCGCAGCTCCTATTGTCGTCACGTTTTATTTATCGCTGTCCGCACGTATTCTGCTCCCT
Organism: Hyposmocoma kahamanoa; assembly: GCF_003589595.1. NCBI lineage: Eukaryota > Metazoa > Arthropoda > Insecta > Lepidoptera > Cosmopterigidae > Hyposmocoma > Hyposmocoma kahamanoa. The sequence continues at coordinate 3,427,936 of NW_020653855.1, forward strand.
GCCCTCTCCTCTTGTACCCCGCGCCCTCTGCTCGCTTAGCAGTAGCGTTGGGTCGTAGCCAGAGATGGGCAAGGAGATTGTCGTGAAACGATAAATTGTCGTCACGATTTAGGGGGAACAGCTAGTCACAACAATCGTTCAACGATAAAAAATCGTCCACGACATATAGTCGTGATATGGGAACAGGCTAGACACGACAGTCGTCCAAGGATAATAAAACGTGACGACATAGTGGGAACGCGCCCTCAGAAATCTTCATAACAATAATAACAACAAACTGGCAAAAAACATATTACCAATAATATGGTAGTAAAAAAAATCATAATAGTCTATAAAATAAAAAACGCTACTATATTAGCCGATGTACTAAGCTTTAAATGCAAAGAAACACCGCAAATATATTAAGAATCGATACTATCTCAGTTCGAATTCAAATGTTTCCCGTACTACTATGGTTAATTTTGCTTAGGTGGAACGGCAGGGACACTGGCTTAATTTCAGACTTTAATTTTTTACAAACGAAATTAAAGCCGTTTGCAAAATGTATATCGTGTAGTAGGTATACGTGTACTATTAACTTTAGTTGATACAGTTGTATATGGGAGTTAACAATTTACTGTTTACACCAATTATCACAATTGCAAAGGAATTTTAATTGAATATTCCTAAACTGTTACCTCATAAAAATGACATTAAATAAAGCTGTATTTACATAAAATCAAACAGTTTCACTGCTTTTTGGGTAGCGTATTGAATTTTTAAAATATCACCTGGTTTTGTTGCACATTACTACTTCTTACGAAAGTGATAAAAAAAAGTATTATAACTCCCGTGAAGAAGATATGTAGCAGGTTTTATTCATAATCAAAAGAACAGGACACACTAAATATTGTATAAAAAATAAATTACAATGATAATTAAAACAAATTAACGGTAAACTGTATAAATACGAACGTAATGACTAGTTAAATCTGACTGGTCGTGCTAAAGACAAGATTTAATCTGTTAGTGCACCACCTGTTGGTATCTCTTCTCGTTTTTTTGGAACCGTTATGTCATCTTCGTACACGTGCTCAATGTACCTGGGGAAATTAAAAATATATTATAGTTATAACAAACGTTTTACACAACAGATTTCTCTAAGGAACTTTGATCATACCGTAGTTCCCTAATGGATTGATCCATCTAAATTCTGCATCCGGGATGTTTCCTCGAAAAGCGACCACTTCGGCCAAATTTTGAATATGTGAGCCAAATATTATGTTTACTACGGAAACGACTGTCTGAACCTATGTATCTGTAGTTTATGTGTAGTGTTTCAGACTTATCTGCAGTGTATCAGATTAGTAGCGGTGGAGCTTCGTGTGAAAGAGCTCGTCCAGAGAACACATGAGACTTGTCAACTTATGTCTCAGGGTGAAAGGCGCAGGGGTAGTGCCCCTCATATCTTTGCGATTTAAACCTTTGAGTGGCACTGCAACTGTTATGGACAGGCGTGTAGCTTACCATCAGGCGTACGACTTGTTCGTCCCGTCACTTGATATTATGTAAAAAGTAATGGAACAAAAATTGTTGTTTAATGATGTTAGTAAGTCTATATGTATATTATATATGGTGGTTTACATTAATATTAGACATAACTGATTAATGACTTTACCATCTCAGCTGTAACCATGGGACTTGTAAAGAGCCCGAAGCGTTGGTTTATTTGAAAAAAATACGCAATTTAGACCTGAAAAAATAGTGTCTGTCCCACAATCCCCAGAACCTGAGAAATGGATAGGAACTACGTACTTCTCCAAAGGCGGGCACAAAAAGTGCCTTATGTTCCTCGGCATAAAGACCTCGGCTTGCACCTTGCAAATCTCCATTGCGTATTCTTCGAACTCCCGGATTATGTCTTCGTCCACCGGTGGGCCAATGCCCGGAACTGCGTAGACTACTACAATCTGTAAACAGGTAAGAATTGTTTCACCTAAATCCATTGACTTACAATTATATGGACGTCGGGTCCGCGCTAAAAAGTGTCCGCACTTGTAAGGCGCTAAAATCGTATACAGAGCGCGACACTCCGCTTTAGTCTTCATTTGTTCTACGGACAGCGCGATACTGCGATGACATAACAATTTAAATTTCGAATAGGTTGACTTGGGACATTTTTTTCGTGGTTTTTGTATTAGACCCGTTGTCCATTTATTTGTAAGTCAATGCCTAAATCATAAAAATTACATATATCAGACGTGTTGTAAAAGTGTCCGAGTCCGGAAGTCTACATTTTAGGACTCGACACCAATTTACAAGACTTTAATGCTCGATGTATTACGAGCCTAGCGAGTTTCCGAATAGACTCGAGTTCGCCGTTAATACTCGAGTCTATTTTATGTAACGAGTCGCCTTCGAGTCTGTTTATGGGTACTACTACTAGTGTAAAACTGTAGTATAATTAAGTATTAACATCTTTTCTTTGGAAATCACCATATTGGGTTTTTGTGTTTTATGTAATTCGTGTGCAATAGTAGTTGTAATAAAACTTAACCCTGCTTGTCATACTCGACACTTTGTAGAGTAGAAGTCGCTTCCTGTCGAGTTATCAAACAGGTTTAAATCTCGAGTCGGTTCGAGTCGAGTTTTCGAACAGTTTTAAGACTCGAGTCGGTTCGAGTCGAGTTTTCGAATAGGTTTACGACTCGAGTCGGTTCGAGTCGAGTTTTCGAACAGGTTTAAGACGAGTCTTTAGTAGTTTAAAGGAATTCCAGCTTTTTGTTTTAAAACTTGTATTTATTTAAGTTTTAAAGATCAAATTGGCCTAAAAAGTTTCTTAAGCACCAATGATGTAATAAGTTTAAGGTTAATTAATTTAAAGGTTAATTTCATTTATCACCTTTCTTCATACTCATCGACTCGAATACAAACAGACGGTTAGGGTTGAGGTACCTTAGGTCATCGACTGTACAATCAAGTCGAAGTCGAAGTCGACTTAGTGCATACAGCCTTACTCAACCTTCGTTAAAAAATTGAACAAAATGCATTTTTAAGTCTTTTGCATAGCACGTGATGTCCAAAAACCCTAGAGATACATGCTGAAACAGAGACATGCTGAAATCTAATCCACGAGATTGTTACCTCTGGTATAGGCTCCTCCTCCTCCTCCACTTCCTCTACTTCGCGCGCGATTATGTCCATGTTCTCGTCGATAAAGTCCTCCAATAGCTCTTTGATCATTGCTACTTCTTCTGGTTTCGCCTTGAAGACAAAATGTTTTTAAATTTTTACAATTGTTAGCATTTATTTGTTTACGATCTGTATTTCTTACATGATGCAAGTTATCGATTCTGTCAAGTAGAGGGAACGTGTGCAATATTCGCTTTCCGTCACGTAAAAATCTGGGATGGACAAAAGTGGACTTAACGTCTTTATAAATAATGAACTAGTCATAAACATTTACTCTTTTGTTATTTTGCTTTCAAAGAAACTCATACTTTATATATCAGATCTTAGACTGCTAACAGATTAACTGCATGCAATCTATCTCGGCCGTATGAAGTTGATTTCGACCGACTTTTTGCAGCCGAAATCGATTGCATGCAGTTAATGCGTGAAGTCGTATTCAACTACACGCATTAACTGCAAACATGCAGTCAATCTGTTTGCAGCCTTATGTTTCATATTATGTTGCATTTTGCAATGAATTCCAGGGGTCCCTTGCTGCATTTTCTTTTTCATTTTTTGTTTTAAGAAATGTGACCTTGTCATTTTGGATTGCTCGTTTTAATGTAGTGCAGCGTTGCGCCAATTCGAGGTAATGCATAAGGTACAAACATGGAGTTACTTTTAATAGATAATATATCTTTCGGTATGTCCTTCAGATTACCTTTTTCTTCTTCAAGTCAGGATCTGGTAGAATGCCGATCTGCTTGTCGATGTAGTCCATGATTTCTTTCTCGATGGATTGAACGATGAATTCACCGCTCGTCGTGGACATTTGGCGGCCGGCCACCATACCTGAATGTGTTATACTCTTCAGCATAGTTTTGCGTTCCTATTGCTACAAACTAATAACTACTATATTGAATCTATATATTGTGGCAATATCGAATATCCGATATCGTGTATCTTAGAAACTATATATCGATATTGCTCCGCATCGCGTATTTTATAGCTATACTGAATCAAGTGGAGCGAATACCGAGTGGTTACCAACACGAAATCATATATTTTCCAAACTATATACCGATATAGCTTCGTGTCAGATATTCACTGAGTGGATGTCAACGCGAAACCATTTTTTGTGCGTCTTGAAACTGTATACTTCATTGGCCCGCATTGCTCTTGTAAAACTATATCCAATAATATATAGTTTCGAAATCTGATTCCGAATATCAGTAACGGCAATGTATGAACGCAGCGCGCACGCGGGCTGCATCCATGAATATATAGTTTCAAAAAATAAAAAGTTTGGAAATCCGATTTCGAATATCGATATATAGTCTAGATACGATATTCAGAAAAAGTTATATTACCCATCCCTATATCTTCCAAAGACTCGGTGCCCGGAGGTGTTTAAATTTAGTGACCCTATTCAGAAGAGTGCCACACAGCTTAACTTCTGGGACATAATTAAAGCAATTTTAAAAAAATTGCTACCCGCCTTGAGCAACTCGCTCTTGGTCGCCTTGTACCGTAGACCATGGGTCTCAGCATAAGCTCTCACATACTGCAACTAGTTTCTTAATTTACTAGTTTAATTAACGCGTCCCTTTTGTCCCGAAGAGAAGCATTCCCCAAATAAGCTCCGCTACACTAACATGCCTATAACAAATAAAGAAATATCTAACCCAAATCATATTGAGCATTCCTGAACTTCTCCACCAGCGTTTTTATTTCATTAAAGGTAGTTTGCAAATCGTTGCGACGATTATTCCTTTCTGCGTAGGACTGAGGAAAGATGAGGATGCGTGAGGATAGTTGATAGGATAGGAGGGTACCATCGAGTCTATAACGAGTAAAATAGTCTATGTAAATAGTCTATAAAGTAAAATATTTTGTATATGTTACAATAATAATAATAATAATAACGCACACACTCAACATAGCCTAGCAACATAGAATATTTTTGGAATATACGGAGACGTACACAGGTCTGTTATTGTACTATTTCAGCTTTCAAATTTGTGATTTCAGCGCAAACGAGAGTTGATATTTAAAAGTGATATAAGGCCCATTTGCCTGATGAGTTGCCAGTGATGGATGGCCCTTATTTCGTCTCTATTTCTGGTTATATACTCGATGGAGGCGACATAGTGACATAAGATTTGGGGGAAATTAAATCTGTCGATCTTCATGAAGGAAGACTTTTAACCGAAAGGTGTCATGTACCGACGTTTCCGAGGTCGGTTACCGGACACCCACGTTGCGTCACACGTCACAGTCCATACGTGTAAATAAATAAATAGCGTTTTATTAATATTATTATGTATGTTAGTCTGTAAAGCATGTATTTATGGGTCTTCGTAACCTGATTATAAATGAAAAATAATAAAAATTTAAACGTATATAAGGCAAGGTCGAGCCGGTAGAATCAGATGGTCAAACTGATGCAAATTGGTCACCGCCGCTATAATAATCATCACGATTATTATTCGAGACTATAATAATCATTAATGTAGTAGCAGTAGTAGAGCTTCTTGTGAAAGACTTTGTCCAGGGAAGTACCAGCATCTTACGTATTTCTGCCACTAAGTAGTAATGTGATTACTGCGTTCCGGTTTTGGAGTGTAATGGCGAGTTCCGCTTATGTTTCATATCACGACTATCTGTCGTGACTGTGTCATGGACGTTTATTTTATCGTCGAACGACTGTCGTGTCTGGCTGTTCCCAGTAGATCGTGATTACAATGTATCGGTGCACGGCAGCGGCCTAGTCGTTTGCACGACCGAAGCGTTTGAAGCTGCGATTATCTGTCGTCACGTTCTTACCGTGACCTTTTATTTATCGTCAGATGACTGTCGTTCTAGCTCTTCCCATAGTCACGACAGTCTGTCGTCGTAACGTCAAAAAAGTCGTGAACTACAGTGTGACTGTGTTGTTCTATGTGTGAATAACTTTATGTCAATATACAAGACACGACACTTTAAACTGCACGACTATCCGTCGTTACGACATAATGGGAACGCGCCCTAAAAGGCGTGAAATCATAGGCACGTGTGACTTGTCAACTTATGTTTCTTCAGATCTTGGTGATTTAAAGCTCAGAGTGGCATGTCCTTAACAGCACGTCGCCGACTGTGGTCTATAAGTGCCTATAATTGAGTTGGCTCTCAATTAGTATTAAATTTGTTATTAATTTAATTATTAATACAAACATGGAACACTAAGAAAAATTTCCTTCGATGCGGCTGCCACGGAACGAACTAGCGGACTTTACGAATATTTGTATGTCATTGTTGCAGTTCTTTGTTTTTTAACGACTTTTTTGCCATAGCACCATCTATTAGAAATCTACAGAAGATTTTCTTCACTCAGCCTTGTTACTATAGATTAAAGATTAACAACACTAAGGGCGCGTTCCCACTATGTCGTGACGACAGATTGTCGTGCAGTTTACAGTGTCGTGGCTCGTATATTTAAATGAAGTTGTTCACATATAGCACGACACGATTAACTGTCGTTCACGATTTTCTTTCGTTACAACGACAAAATGTCGTCACAGTGGGAACAGCTAGAACGACAGTCGTCGAACGATAAAAAAGTCACGATAAAAACGTGACGACAGATTGTCGCAGCAGCTATTGTCGTCACGTTTTATTTATCGCTGTCCGCACGTATTCTGCTGCTTGCCCTCCCCTCTCATACCCCGCGCCCTCTGCTCGCTTTGCAATAGCGTTGGGTCGTAGCCAGAGATGGGCAAGCGCCCGAATTTTAACCCGACGCTTTGTTTGTTGGTTTAAATCTGGTTAAACACTGAAATCGAAGGCAAAAGCTATTTACGTCTAAATATTTGTTGTGAATTGAGTTTTGTTCAAATTTAATTATACATATTATTACAAAATGTTTGTTGCTTTATTTTTTTTATTTATTTATTTATTTATTTATATCAGGTAACAAAGACCCATGTATACATACCTTATAGACTAACATACATAACAATATAAAAACAAAATTCACCTATATTATATATACCTTAAAACAAACATACATACAATATAATAATAAAAACTAATCTACACGATTTCCCTTATCGGCGACGTGTGGCGCAATCTGGTGTCAGGTAACCGGCCGCGGAATCGCCGATATATGACACCCTTCGGCCAAAATTCCTCTTTCATGAAGGTCGAAAGATGTTCGGTCGGTATTCTCACCACAAACGAATTGAAATTCACGTTGCGGCGAGACTCCAACCGCTCGACTCTCAGGGTGTATTTGGTTTTATGCCTGATATACTCCACTATCTCCTCAGACTTCGTGGAGTAATGCAGCTTATCAGGATAGTTCGATTTACCTTTCTATTGAATAGATTCGCTTGAAAAGTTCAACAATAAATTGATACAAAAAATCGTTAGATCGTATGCACTTGAATCGATCTTCATTGAGAATCCACAGGATTGACAGGTGGTGGGTATTATGTGGAGATGCCTTTTCTTCGTATAATAAAAATATAGAAATTTGTTACAAGTTATTGTACATTATATTGTTAGTGTTGGAATTATACCAAATTCTGTACTCTTCGTTTCTGCCCACGATTTTGGGCAGAAATGGGTTAAAAATCGGCGCTTCGGGTAAAACCCTGGTGAAAACACGGGCGGGTTGATTGGGTTTTAACCCACTGCCCATCTCTGGTCGTAGCAGGTTGTAGAAAGCAACTTCGTATACCGTTTGACATAACCCTAATGGAATTCTTTTTAGTAGCATTGGATGTACCCAACACTTTTCCGCATTTTAAAAAAGTAATACATTATTAAAATTTCGTCTTCATCCCTTTCGAGCGAACACACACTACCGGCTTCCAAAAGAACATACAAGCGACTGCAGTGCATCAAACGATTCTGTCGTGCAAACGACAAGGAGGCTGTGGTGAAACGATAAATTGTCGTCACGATCTAATGGGAACAGCTGGTCACGACAGTCGTTCAACGATAAAAAATCGTCCACGACAGAGTCGTTATATGGGAACGGTCTAGACACGACAGTCGTCCACCGATAATAAAACGTGGTGACATAGTGGGAACGCGCCCTAAGAGTCACGCGTATGTATTGTGCATTTTGGTAAGAGATAGCTTTAATTTAAGTTTTGTTTCTTAATTTCAGTTAGTTTTTTAAATGAAGCGACTGCATGAACTTTTAAGTGTAAAATCCAATGGAGTATACAAGTTTCTAGCATGCAACGCGATTGTGCGCGTTTGAATCGATTCATATGCGCGTAAAACGCGATACAAACGCTTCGACCGCGCTCCTCGGGCGCTCTCTATCGCGTTTACGCGCGTAAAAATTCTTCGATCTGATTGATCTATCGCTCTTACTAACTGAGGTATTAACCGAAACAACACACCTAGTCTTTTTTGAAGACGGATTAAAACGATAGTTCATTGCGAGCAGCTAGTGATTGCAGGTTATAAATATTCTATCGACTATCGACTGAATATTTGTCACGCTTATGGAATAAAATGAGCCGATCTTATTTTAGTCCTCGACCCATTATTCATCCAATTACTGAGCACAAGTTCATTTGAATTGTCAATTTTTATAAGTTCATACATACACACACTGTATTTAGAACTATGTTTATGAAACATACAGAGGAGAAATATTTTAAAGTTTTTCATCTTAATTCAATATAAATAATCAAATCCGGCTATTCATGTCAAAATGTATATGAATGAAAATTGATCTCGATACTAGTAGGCCAACTGTCAAAATAAAGAAGGCAATAACGCAATTGGTAATCATTAGAACGTCGTAATATTTTTGGCGAAATTTTATCTTCTTTCACAATCTATCGATAAAACTATCGACAACAGCTACAGAACTATTTAAAATTTTGTGAAAACTGGGAACCCTACAATGTCATTTAACTCTGTCTTCAAAAAAGACAGATTATAACGAATTTCTCTATATTATACTTGTTGCCGATCTTCGTGGCTTTTTTGCTTTCATAGAGAAATTCATAAGATCTGCTGCCGCTGATTCTAATCAGATCGATGGAATGTTTTTGTGTTGTTCCGTCTTCGTATCAACAATAAAAAAAATTAAAAAGGAGGCTAACATTATTCGCCTTATTATTATTAACATTGACAAAATCCCTTACAGAAGCAACAAACTCCTCGATCATCTGCGATTGAGAAACCGACAGAGGTTTATTTTCTTCGTCTTCAGCCTCTGCATTTTCATCTGATGTCGTCACCGCTTCTTTAATTTTTGGCTCACCTATTATATATAATTTTATTTATTTATCTTTATCAAAAAAACTAAGATTTACCTCATCTGCTAATGTGACAGTCAAAGTGAGATAATCATTGATTCCATAGGTAAATTTTTTACACTTGAAAACGTCATTTTTTAAGCTACAGCTTGTTTCCTACGCTGACCTCCCTGAGAAGAACGAGCAAGAAACTCTAGGAATTGCGCTTTTCAAATAAACTTAAATGCTATGGAATACACTTTGAATCATAATTGTGTGGAATCTAGACTCATGTTGTCTTTCCATATACTTTTCAAATAAAATATATTTAATGTAAGTAAGTAAACTTAGGAAATGATATTATTGTAAAAACGTATACAGTTCCCCATAAAGGAATCGTGTACCTTAGTTAAACGAAATCGTGGTACCACGAGTTCGGACTTGGTTCTAAGTGGTAACGACGTTTTGGTGGAGACTGCAGAAATCTATTTTACTATTTCTACAACGATAAGATGGGCTTGTTGTGTTAAATTTACAATGACGTCACAGAACAGTAATGCAAATATGTTGGAATAGGTAATAGACAACAGGATGCCTCAACGCTACAGGCCTACCGCAGGAGAGAGAATACTAACTCAGCTCAAGTTGTACAAAATTCTGGGATCTAAAAGCACTTACTATTTCGTCATTACATTCGTTGTTGCAAAGATGAAATTTTATTTTCAGCTACAGTTGTACCATAACTGCCACTTTTGAATCCTAATATATACCTAATTACGTCGGTTATATACTTAAACATTCTACACTACAATAACTAGTTATTATTTAGACGGATAACATCTAACCGTATAACTCATAAGGTATAACTTGGCCATCTTCATCGTATACCATTATTCGTAATGTACCATCACTCTCCTTGTCTTCGTCGGTCACTACTTTCTCTACAACAATAATAAATAATTTGAAAAACTGGCCTACCAACGAACTACGTGGTAGTATTTGTAAGGGTAATGTTTGTTCTGCAAAGTGAAT
>NW_020653855.1:3438762-3446184 GCF_003589595.1 Hyposmocoma kahamanoa
GGGTTATATTTTTCTGTATCCAATGGAGTGCGTTATACGAATTACGTACATCAAACCATTCATTACACTATATAATATAAACAAGATTTCAACTAACTTCAGCTTCTTGGTCAATGGGGGGCTTTCCTGGAAAACAAATTACTTAAATCTTCTCTCTATAATACTAAAGCAATAAAAAATTATGTTTTCTTCTATGCCATATCTATCATAACATTAGAACGAAATCCAGGAAGTCTAGAAATTTTAAATCACCTCAGTTATGCGTCGATGGCAGGATTTTGTATGTTTGGTATTCAGGTAAGAGTTAAGAATAGTAGCTTGTCAGTAGCTAGCCATCGAGCGACTATTCAACTGCCATAGCTATTATTTTTTAATTCGAATTTTTTTAATGTTAAAAATATTGTCAAATACCATACTTAAGATGCTTTTCCACCGCCGAAGCGAGACGAGAATTGAAATGGCGTTGGTGTTGTATTGAACCTTATTGCTACCTCCATAGAGTTATTAACTCTGCAACGGAAACAAGATTCACGCGATATCTCGCTGTATCTATATAAATCGCGAGATTGTGGAATACGTACAATTTAGGATAAAAAAAAATTTTCCGTAAATTTTTTTTTAGGGTATATCACGGAGAGTGTGTGTGAGAGAGATTCCGCCTTCGCCTTTCCATCATCGGGGGACTAGGCGTAGGCTTGGGTTCCACCCCTATGTTGTGGATATTCCAAAGATTCGCACGAAGCATTACGCTTCCACATTTATATGGCGAATTGCTATGGAGTGGAATTCCCTGCCAGCAGATTTGTTCCTTGAACGTTATAACTTGGGCCTTTTCAAGGCGAGAGTGAATAGGTATTATTTAGGCGTGCATGCTCCATCGTCGACCTCATCGTCACTTTCCATCAGGTGAGATGGAGGTCAAATGCGCACTTATATTTTATAAAAAATTCAATTAATTTACTTTATTAGTAATTTTCTTTATTTTTATTTTATTATCGACAACAACTTCAGCGCGAGGTCGCGATGGCTATTGATATCAAATTAATGGCAATTTTTGGTAGCAATAGGCCAGCGAGGTTTCAATTCTCGGCTCGCTTCGGCGCCAGTGGAAAAGCACCTTAAGGTTATGTTGCATAACTCTTTGCAATACAATAGATGATACTGTAAGGTAACCTTTTCTATCCTTTAAGTAATTTTCTCTCTCAATATCAGCCGCTCTTTCTACGGAAGGTGATCGAGACACAGCACCAATAATAGGTTTCTGTAGTTTATCACTGATTTTTGGTGCTGTCGGCACATTATCGTCGACTAGGTATATTTTATGAAGTCCTGCTTTATCTTCTTCCCAGAAATCGTCGATTGATATCTAGAAGCGAGGATAGGGATGGATAAATAGGGCATGGGAAGTGTTAGCCCAGTATAGAGTTACCATCCATCGGATTTGTCCGGTTTTTTTACCTTCTGTTCGGATTTTTCAGCGCAGGGTAACAATTTTCAAAATAAAAAGTAAAATTTTCTCGCAATGGTATGGTAAGATTCGATTTACGACGAAAAAATTTGTTTCTCGGGCGCTTGTCCGTCTCAACTGCTGCGTGAGCGAGATTTTTGATATTATTATACAAAGTGAGCATTACTGCATTCTAGTTTTGGAGTGTAAGGGTGCTGCTGAAATTACAGGCACATGCGACTTTTCAACTTATTTTGCGATATAAAGCACTGAGCGGCTCAGGAACTGTTACAGGTTTCTGTGACAGGCGTGTCACTTACCAACAGGTGCACGACTTGTTCGTCCCGTCACTTCGTTAAAAAGTTATTAAAATTCCAGACTTTCTTGCTAATGTCAACAATATAAAAGGCAATTTTACACAAAAATTTTCTTACCATTCCATCCAAAAGAATGGAATGGTGTGAAAAAAGTTTTTCGTAAAGATCAAGCCTCTATGGAACCAATTGAGCTCAGACTACTTTTCAAAATCTGTGAATGCAGATCGAAATATCTTCAAAATTCATGAACTACCGTTTTCAAGAACCGTTTTCCTGTAGCTACAACGGTTAAGGCAGCTGCCCTTGCTGATGCACCCTGTACACCTTATGCAATATTGCCAAATTATTTTTTTTTATCATAGTAAATGACGGGAAAAAAAGTCATGCACCTTATGGTCAGCGACACACCCGACCACAATAGAATTGCAGTGCCACTTAGAGTTTTATATCTTATGGGCAGTCACCCTGAGACATAAGTTAACAAGTTCCATGTGCCTATAATTTCACCAGCACCCTACAGAAATAATTAAGGAGCTCTACTGCAACGAAACACACAGACTGCGGGTACGGATCGGGCGCGAGTCGGGCGCGTATCGGGTCGGGACCCCGGCGGGCCTAATTCCGTGTATTTATATGGACGACAACACACCGAGCGCGGGCGCGGGAAGAGCGCACGGCCCGCGTTTGGTGTGTTTTTGTCCCGACCCGACACGCGCCTGATCCGAACCCGTTCTATATGTGTTTCACGCTTAAAATGACAGTGTAAATTTACGAAAATTCGAAAACATATTTCGTATACTTGAAGTAATAATACACAGTCATACGGTCTGTTTCTCGCATTCATAATATTTTTTTAGATTAAAAAAAACTTGAAAAATATACTTTACTTACTTGGCCCTGAGGCTCTTGCACAGACTCTATTTCATCAACCAGTTCTTCCGTAACGTCAGGTTCAAAACCTTTAAAACAAAACACCAGTTAAAGTTGACTTGTTTTCAAGAGTTTATACATGTTGCTTTAGTTATTGCGTCTGTGGCGAAACGGTTACCACACCGGACTGCCACGCAGAAGTCCCAAGTTCGATTCCCGGGCTGGGAACAATATTTGTGTGGCATACATTTATTTGTCTCGTGAATCTGGGTGTAATTTGTGGTTGTCTATGTGAGTGTCCGTGGCACCCGCGACACAGAGTTTCCCTAGTGCGGGCCTATGTTGAGCGAGTGTGTTATTATTATAGGAAACACGTTCATTCAGACGTGTAAGGCCTGAGACAGCCTGATGAATTGAATAATCCATCATTCCAACTCAATATTGGCGTTTCATCTAATTATCTGGCAAGTTACTCGCATTATTTAAGACGTTTCTCCGATCCGATCGATCAAATTATGTAACTAAAGCACTTGTGTTATGGAAATCAGAAACCACGGTACCACAAACACCTAGACCTGAGACAATATAGTAAAGTTAGTTTCTACATTGACCCGGCCGAGGATCCAACCCTGGACTTCAGAGATGGCGATACCATGAAAACCGGTGCGCTTTTTTTTTAATTTGAAATTTATTGGAATTTGATTCGCGATTCAGTCGCTAGTCGTCTACCTTTACACACGGCGTGTACCTTTACAAACGCGATGCAAACACGTTGCAATCGCGGTGCAATGGCGGTGCAAACGCGATCCACGTTATTAGGGCGCATTCAAATTAGCCGCTGTTAGACACGCTGCAGCATCGCTGCAGCCGCGCGGCAGTCGCGCTGTAACCGCGCGGCGGCCGCGCGACTGCCGCGCTGCTGAAGTGCGACCAAATTTTTAGTGATGTTTTATCTTTCGACTCAGTTACACGGCGGATTCTGACAAAGAAACGTTACTTTTACTTATTTTGTCAAAAGTGAAGAAAAAAATAACACCAGAACGTATTAGAATGCGTTCGTTACCTTTATTTTGTCAAAATAATCAAAATGAATACTACAAAGTTCGGCAATATAGTTAGGGGGGCCAGAGTTCTTGGGGCACACACTTCACGTATACGTATTAAAAATGACTCACCTGCTATGTTTTTTTCATTTGTAGTTTTAGTTTCAAAATTGTCAATAAAATTCGACATAAATTCTCCCATGCCTTTTTTTCCAGTGGATTATAATAACTGGCGGAACTGATATCTCATATTGCAGGTTTTTTTTACATTCTCTATAAATTCTTCAACTCGATTTTCGTCCATCGTAGTTAATTTAAAAAAATGTACACCTCACTAACCGTGACTGCAACCGAGCGTGACTGCAGCGCGATTGTCGCGCGGCCGCCGCGCGGTTGCAGCGCTTCTAGAAATTGTATCAAAAGTGACAATCGCGCGGCTGTCGCGCGGCCGCTGTTGCAGCGCAGCTAACAGTGGCTAATTTGAACGCGCCCTTAATGATTGAACATAAGCGACTGCATCGCGCGTTTGCATTGACTGATAGAAGGCTGTCAACATTTATAAGATAATTACGATGTCCTACCTTCCATATACCCGTCGATGTACTTAACGTCTTTGGAAGCGTCTATCCTGGCCAGAAACCGGTACATGGTTAGAAAGTCCATCACCGGAATGGCGGCTGATCCGCCGTCCGGTTCTCTGGTCAAAGATTCGCATAGCAGTATCATTGTGTGAGTTAGGCTCTGGAACATTAATTTTTTTTTAATATTGATTAGTTAGTAAAAAGCATGTTTCTTGAAAAAAATAGATACATAGGAAAAAATCATAATCAACCCATTTATACATCCTACTTCTGAGTACGGATCTCCTCTCGGGCGAAGGTCCAGGCCGTATAAGTCCGCTACGCTGGCGCAATCCAGGCTGGGGTTTTTATACATTTTCCGAGGGTTCATTATCATTATTATCATTCAGTCATCGGTTCTCCTAGCCATGTGCCCCGCCTAGTGCCACTTCAGCTGAGCAATTCTTTGAGCTATGTCGGTTACCTTAGTTCTCCTATGGATTTCCTCATTTCTGATTCTATCACGTAGGAAAATACCGAGCAACGCTCTCTCCTTTTTTTTTTTTTTTTTTTTATACATGACAGGCAAATGACTCCACTCCACCTGATGTTAAGTGGAAAATGGTATCCAAACGCGAAGGAACCTAGTGCAGCGATGAAATCCTCACTGCACTAGCCACCTCCACCCTGCCTGCCTACAATATGCCTCTTCACGCCTCGTTTGAAGGACCCCATATCATAAGAGGGAGGGAAGACATGTGCCGGAAGGGAGTTCCATTTGTCAACCGTGCGGCAGAGAAAGGAGCCACCGAACCTTTTAGTACGCGATTACCTGCTGAGTGACCTTGGGCCTTCTTATGAGGCCCATAGAGAGGGACGACGTTTCTGATCCATATGTGATCACTGGCAACACACACTGGTCAAAGACTTTCGTCTTGAGATAGTGAGGAAATTTGGACGCGAAGACTTTTTGTAGTTTCTCGAACGCTGCCCATCCGAGCTGGATTCGACGAGAGATTCCGAGAGTTGTGAACCACCTACGATCTACATCACGTTATTTTCCTTCACCGAAAAGCTCGTGGTAATTTTAAATTAAATTACGAAAAAAATAACCTATTATAATTGAGATAAACAAAATGTTACTGAGACAACGCTGCAGTTATACTTATTGGTATATTTTTATTTATTTCTAATTTCCTTTTCATTAATAATTATAATTTAGTAAAAAATATTTTGCGAAACATGTGTAATGTAACTTGGAATGTTCTTTAGTAAATTAAAAATATCAATTTTGAAACTATGGCTTTTGTAAATGTAGTGGAAAATAGGATGGATTGCATTAATAATTACACATAACTGGTTGGTGGCCTTTACCATCTCTGTCAGCCGTGACAGTGGGACCTGCAAAGGGTCCGGAACGTTGGTGTGTTTGGTCCCAAGACTGGCTAATGTCCACGAAACAACTGGTCATTGTAATTCCTTTTGAGACTTCACTGAGATTGTAATATTTTTTTATTTGCAATTATCATAATATTTGTTATTCTGCTAAAATCTGGTTGCAGTGGCAGTTGAGTCCTAGTAGACTGTTACTGGTATGGCAGTGATGGCATTTTCTTTTTATAAAAACTACGTCATGGGACGGGATAAAAATTTAGGTATACTCATTGACTTACAATTATATGGACGTCGGGTCCGCGCTAAAAAGTGTCCGAACTTATAGGGCGTTAAAATCGTATACAGAGCGTCATTCACGCTTTACTCGTCGTAACGTCGTAACGTCGACAGCGAAGCAAGCAAAATTAGACAGTACTGCGATGACATTACAATTTAAATTCAACGTTTTAGCTTTTTCATATTCCTTTACATGTCACTACGTTTAAATAGGTTGACTTAGGGCATGTTTTTCGTGGTTTTTGTATTAGACCCGTCGCCCATTTATTTGTAAGTTAATGGGTATACTTATTAATTTCTACAATGGTTTGTTATCCCACATCTATCGTTATTTATTGAATGAATGTAAGCCAAATGTATTAGCAGCAATAGAGAAGACAAACTGTCTTTTTAACCGACTTCAAAAAAAGGAGGTTCTCAATTTGACTGCATGTTTTCTTTTGTATGTATGTTACGCTATAACTCATTTGTGAACCGATTTCGATGATTCTTGTTTTGTTGGAAATAAAGGTACCCGAGATGAGACCCATTTAAATTTGAATAAAATATTCCACCTCTAAAGGTGGCAAACTAGGGGATGAATGACTTTTGAGGTCGGTTTTTTAGTACTCTGTACTGTTTTTTAGAAGATAACTTATGCAAAGGCGTTTTATTGTTTTTTTTTAATAACTTTTTTTGAAGCCTCCTGAAATAGTGGAAAAAAAGAAGGTTAATTATATACTGCTAGAACCATGAAAAACGTAAAATGGTCAGCCAACCTGACGTCAGAATGGCTAGTCACTTTATTTCTTTAATATTACCGTTAGCCCAAAAGTAGAAAATATGTCAACAAAGGTACTAAATAGTAGAAAATAACGAGCATAGTTTGATTTGTACATCTCGTTTGGTTCAGCCATCCTGACGGACACACTACCACCTTACCTATTTCTGCCCCTAAGCAGTAATGTCAGCATTACGTGTTCCGGTTTGGAAGGGTGGGGTGCCGGTGAAATTACAAGCACATGAGACTTGTCAACTTATGTCTCAGGGTGACGGGCGCAGTGGCAGTGCTCCTCAGATCATTGCGATTTAAAGCCAGGGCTTTAGTGACACTGCAACTGTTATGGACAGGCGTGTAGCTTATCATCAGGCGCACAACTTGCTCGTCCCGTCACTTGATATTATAAAAAAAAAATTAAAAAAAATTGTGTTTGAAATTAAATTAGATACCTTAGTGAGAAGCCCACCAGCAACAGCGATGAAATGCAAGAAAGGAATGTATTCTTCTCTCTGATAAACTTGACATATGCACAGAATGCGTCTTAATTCCGCTGGATCAAGGCAAAACCCCTGCCACGCTGTCTTGACTGCATGTATAGGCACCTCGATCAAACTTGACAACTGCAAAAGTAAGCTCCATAATAACAATGTACCAGACAAACACACCAATAACTTGGTCTCAAACTAGAGAATTTCATGTACTATGAATACCAGAGCAATGGAATTTATTTTCAGGCACTGTGATAATAATAATT
>NW_020653855.1:3446284-3486661 GCF_003589595.1 Hyposmocoma kahamanoa
CAGGGTGACGGGCGCAGTGGCAGTGCTCCTCAGATCTTTGCGATTTAAAGCCCTGAGTGGCACTGCAACTGTTATGGACAGGCGTGTAGCTTATCATCAGGCGCACAACTTGCTCGTCCCGTCATTTGATATAAAAAAAAAATTAAAAAATAATTGTGTTTGAAATTAAATTAGATACCTTAGTGAGAAGCCCACCAGCAACAGCGATGAAATGCAAGAAAGGAATGTATTCTTCTCTCTGATAAACTTGACATATGCACAGAATGCGTCTTAATTCAGCTGGATCAAGGCAAAACCCTTGCCACGCTGTCTTGACCGCATGTATAGGCACCTCGATCAAACTTGACAACTGCAAAAGTAAGTTCCATAATAACAATGTACCAAACAAACACCAATAACTTGGTCTCAAACTAGAGAATTTCATGTACAATGAATACCAGAGCAATGGAATTTACTTTCAGGCACTGTGATAATAATAATTTTTCACCTCACTAGCTCGGAAAGGCTTTGTCTTTAATTAGAAATCTGCGCGCAAAAGCGTTTTTTTTTCACGGTAGTGAGGAAAAGGTTAGGTAGGTATTGTGGTGCACTTAAGTGTGTTTCGCTCGGCAGCAAAGTCGTTTTGCGTCTCGAGCGTTGAAACCCTCGCCCTACAATCTATTTTCAATGTTAGCTTCCTTCTCTTGCTCAGGTTTCGAGACAAGAACTCGCTCACACAACTTATTTGTTCTCTGGCCTTGCATAACAAATAACTATTTTTTGCTTAAGACGTTTCTTATCATAGTTATCTAAGAGCACCAGCAGAAGTAGTTACAGGTCTACCGCTTAACTGAGTCGCTTCCTGAGGTAGCTCCGTGGCGCGGGGGGAGTGACAGTTTACGTAACAGTTATGTCGCGCTGCACACGAGATAATTTCAATAAGATTCTTCTGACGATATTCAATAGCAAGTTGATTGAAAAAAGTGCCTATCAAATTTGTCAATTGTTGTTATGTGAAGTGATAATAAAAAACAAGCCATTTGGTGCCGTAGAGGCTCAAAAAGCAGATTGTTGTTTATTATCACTTCACATAACAACAAATGACAATAAAAAAATATTTCTTTGCAAAGTAAAATGAATAGACAAGCCATTTGGCGCCGTAAAGGATCAAAAAGCAGATTGTTGCGTTTGTATAGATCAAAGGCGCGTAGAACGCGATATAAACTCAGAGACGACGCGCGTTTACGGCGCCACTGAATTTGTGAACGTGTGCATCAGTGGTGCCAGATTAGGCGATTTTTTTCGCAATTTAGGCTACTTCGAAGAGTCGTGCGGCGACAAAAAGTGATCGGCGACTCGTCGATATTTAGGCAATGTTTGAAATAGGAAAAGGCGATTTTAGGCTACATAACAAAATGTCCGGGGAATTACAAACTTGATTGGAGATTTGTGCGGAATGGAGTTGTAACACAACTCATTCGGGGGTTTGAGTAGTTCTACGTGTGGGGAATTGGGGAAATAAGAGGGTTCATATTCCCTAACCTCCGGCAGCAAGTAGAATTATAGAATATATCGGCTACTAAACACACATAAATTGGCGAATTAACTTCGCAAAAGTCTAGCAATACTAGTGTGATTAGAAAGACTCGCTGCATCGCGTTTGAATCGCCTTTACTAAACCGTGTTAAGCACACCTTCACTAGTATTCGTTTACACAGGGATATTTAAAAAATACTATCAATCTCACAGGACTATATTACTGACATCATAAAGAATAAGTAGTGTTCCACGTCTTTAAATAATTCACCAGGTGTTACTTTGGTATAAAAATATGCAAGTTGTTTGATCTAAACGGTGATAATAAAAAAAGAGCTAGCTTAAACACCAGTCCGATGGAGCATAAGGTCGTTGTTGGGAGGACGCTCGCACGTTTGAACTTACTACATAACTCGATCCCTCCGACGTAAAGTATCGTATGTCGAAATTGCCAAGTTTACAGGGAAGCGTTTTAAAGTTCTGAATTCACTGAAATGAACATAACACGTGACTTTTTTAATGCGACGTTTTATTCGGCAAAGCTTATTACTCACATAGAGTATTATAAAATCCTAGGTATCGGTGATATGATCTATGGTGATCACTCATTCAGTGAATTCAGAACTTTAAAACGCTCCCTTGTAAACTTGGCAATTTCGACATACGATACTTTACGTAGGAGGGGTCGAACTAACAAATACGTCTGTAAAAAGTCTCAGATAGTACAACACAAACTACAGATAATTGAATATCACGGTGATTTTACATTGAGAAAATATCCTTTGATCCGGCAGGATTTGAAGCGCTTTCAGCAGATTGATTTTGGTTCCGCTCCCGAGTGGAAACTGCGTCTTTTCCGAGTCGAGGCACATAATTGCGATTCACAACTGGCCGATTGGAAACTTTTGACAGTTCTAATCGGAACAATAGTGGATTTAACTCACAGATGAGAAAGATATAGTAGGAATCGCGCTTCATTTTCACGCTCAGAAACCCATCTGACTTCGAGACTACCCGGCCTTAGTGAACAAGCGACATACGAAGTGGGTCTGGGTTTTCTAGATTTATATACGCTCGGATTCGGGACGAATACGTATCGAATGCAGTGCTCTCCCAACTGAGCTACGTACGACTTTTTTCGCTAATTCATCTGCAACTTAACAATTAAATACTGGCACCACCACGTCAGAGTCCAAAAGCAACATGCTAGCGTTAACAAACTCACCTGATTGCACAATACTTTCAAACAACCCCTGGTGAGTCCACCTTCAGTGCTGTATACAGGGTACTCGAGTCGCAGCTTAACCGGCGGCGGACGCCGTAGGGAGAGAGCCTTGAAGTACTCGAACGACCATCGAAGTAGGTCATAGGGTTGAGTTTTTATTGCCGCTGGAATACCAGAGCAGTTGTACTAAAGCTAGTATAATACAATTTTGCAAAAAGGTGAATAGTTCCCTCTACACAGTCACTCTATTATTATTATTTAATATTATTCAAATTTAAATAATCTTAAATGAATTCAAAATTTCTTGGGTGTATTTTAAGAAAATATATTCTTAAACAAAAACAGAAGTAGTTTGCTATTCAGATTAATATTCTAAATTCTAGAGTATATTTTTAAAGCAACATTTCATTGCGTTTTCATAGTCAATGTCGTCGTGACATGTCGCCGAAGGCGCACGCGGTAACGATTACTTTTACTTGTGCTTGTAATCATAAAAATCATAAACAGTCATTTATCCAAAGAAACAATACGTAGTATCTCTAGTTTGTTAGGGTGTTATTTGTAGTCATAATTTAAGAAATTTGCTTTCAGCATGAAATCAAACTACACTTGTAACAAGCACAACTTTAACATGCAATTAGTTCCAACACGCCACTGCTAGATGGCATTAGTTGTACTCTGAAATGCGCCATCGTTTTGTTAACTTCAATAGTATAAGTCATCTCATATATTTTGAATTGTTAGTGCTTTCTGCCGCTGTAGCATTTATAGGGCACTGAACGATACTCAAGTATTTGAGAAGCTTCCGTCCTATTTTTGCTACTTTAAGGGTTTGACCCTGAACTGTGTGCTTTCACGCCAGTGAGACGTACTGTTGGGTCCGTAACCCTATATTTACCCTTTATTATAATATAATTTACCCTTTTCAATATAAGAAAACATAAATCTTCAGTCAAATAATTAAGTACCTCTCAATTTTTCATTCTTTTCTTTCATGTGAAAATCAGACATTTCTAATAACTAATAAATATTTTGTTGAATCTAGAGTGGCTTTGTGACTTGTAGTAAATTAATTTGCTCTTGGATTAAATATTTCTGTCATATAACTAAAATACACTTTTCAGACGTTTTTTTACAATTAATTCATCAAGTAATTATTCTCTAGCGTCTATAGGGAGAGGATCGTTTTGTTGGATTTAATAAATTTGTCTTCATAAAAAGAAATTTATCTTTTTCTAAGTAATCTGTTTTTCCCGTGTATAAGAAATTTCTTCCATCAAAACTAAATACAGGACAACTACCATAACAGGCTTACGTGCACAAAATTATGTAACACAATATTAATATCATTATAAACTAGATAAATACTTACATAATACATATTTCATAATATAATATAAGATAATATATATAAGATGGATGGAACAGTAGATAAATAATGATGTGCTTTCGTTAATAGATGTAAGTGCGTTCCAAAGTCTGACCGCATGAACGATGAAGGAGTGTGAATAAAAACCGGAATTGTAAGAAGGAAAAGTTGGGACCTGCGACAGGGTTTGTCCTAAGACCAGAGAAAGCTGAAACGCACTTTCAGATACTCGAGACAGGCATACAGGATTGCGCGCGGGACAGCCTGCACGCGCAATCGTACGGGATAATGTATTTGAAGCTTTTTAAGCTAACGTTTATTCGCGCGCGATTGCTCGTGTTCGTTTTTCTTACAACGGAAAGAGCGTCCGTGTAAAGGCTAATCACGCAGGATCTCTCTCTTTATCGTCATCTCAGTTTTTATAACCCTCTTTTCTGGCTCCTGGCCACTTACTTTTGAAATTTTGAATCATTCTCTACACAATGACCTCGCCACAATAGTAATAATATTGCGGTTTGAACCACAATTTTTAATAAAGGCATCTTTCTTTCACATCTTCGTTTCAAGTTGTTAATGCCTTTGAATTTTATAATAGCAAAGTTTCATTTGATTGCATAATACTCTCTTACAAGTGGTTCTTTTACTTATAATAATAAAATTAATATCAAGCTCTAAACCCATACCACTGAGTGTTTTTTATAATGAAATGAAGGTAAAGAAAATAAGCTAATTATTTTTATTAGCGAATTTATAACTCAACCGAAATATTTATAAACCTTTAGATAGACCTTTATAGACCTTTCCCTCTTCGTCTAATGTTTCGTCCTATCAATAGCAATAAAAAAACGCAATTAAATATTCATTTACAAAGCCCGTTTAGCAGAGTTATAATTGTCTTATCAATCTTCTATAGCATCTCTTAATTCAGTGTGCCTTCTGACAAAGGCAGGCATCCTAAAATCTTTCCAGTGAGCTCTATCAAGAGCTATAATACTCTTTTAGTGGACACCAATTTGTGACAATTTTCTCGGCACATGTAACAGATAGTCAGCCCAGTTAAATATTAATCAGCCATATTTTCAATTATTCATACCAGTATTTAAAGACTTTTTTAACAGTTTGTCATGTACATTTTTTTTGTAAAAGTAATTCTATAGGTGAAATATTCTGAGACCTTTTTTAAATCTATATTGAAAAGGCCTGAAACATTCTACCACCAAATATTGATTCCCACCACCAAAGTTCGAATTTTTATTTTTATTTGTATTATTAACATTTTTAGATTGTAAAAATGAATTGTTTTACAAATAAATACATATAAAATAATATTTTAATTGAGATGATGCAATCTTACCTTTGCAATACCTCTTGAGTATATAAGGAAACTTTGGAGGTATAACAATCTGCTGAGAGCAGTACATCTGCTCTATAAGCTCTGGCATCTTGGATTCTTATCAGGACCTGGGAAAAGTAGCGTAGGACTCAAAAGCAGCCTTATTTAGCATCTAAGTTGAAAATTTTGAACACTCAAAAGATCTAATAACCACCTACAACGATAAGCTCTGTAGAGCTCTAGCACTGAGCAGTAATGGCATTAGAATACAGACTAGAGCCTTAACGAGGCACTGTGGCTTGAATAAGCACATGTCAAATCTTACGCAGTGAGCAAACAGATTCTGCCATGAAGCAGATGAAACCCTGCAATACCTTACCCAATGCTGCTGCATAATGGTAAGCTACATGCCTGTCCTTAAAAGTTGCAATGCCACTCAGAGATTTAAACCGCAAAGATCGTAGAGGCCCTTCCACTGCGCCTGTCACCCTAAGTTTACAAGTCCTATGTGCCTATGATTTAACCAGCACCCTTACCCTATAAAACTGGAACAAAGTAATGCTGGTATTACTGCTTGGCAGCAGAAATAGGTACAGTGGCATTACTTCTACTGCTACAGTAAAGTTTTACGACTGCATTACTTTTAACAGACTTTAACAAAGAAGGAACCCCATTTCGATTGTATTTTTTTTGTTTGTATGTTAGGCGATTACTACAAAATTTGTGAACCGATTTTATTTATTTATTTTGTTGGAAAGGGAAGTGTCTCAATTATAATATTGGTCTCATACAAATTCGAAGAAAATATCCCCTCTGCGGGTGGCAAATTAGGGGATGAATCCGGTTTATTGGATTTCACCCCCTCTCCGTTAACCGATTTCCATAAAACTTGTCACATAGATGTAATTCCACTAACTTTTGAGGTTTTTTTTTTTATAGAAAGAGGTATAACTTTATTATTCTATGTAACACCTTTTCATTATTTTTGCAGTAAATTAAAGTTATAAAACCACTAAAAATTACGTACGTCCCACACACAATGTGTCTATCATATAATAACGTTGACCTCTACTTTGTAATTTCACACCAATTTACATAAAATATGATTTTTTTAAATAAAAAACTCACCAAAGAACGGTTTGAAACTTTCAGAGCTATGTTTGACAGTTACCGTTGCTATAGCAACTAGAAAAAAATCACAAAAAATGTCTATGACCTTTTCTAAACAATGACATTTGACCTTGAAAAATAATGGATTAGGGATGGAAAATTAAGGGTATAACAGTTTGAAAATAACAGGTGAGTAAAAATCACTTTTTTCTTTTATTAATTCATGAGGGTTTTATTTTTTTGACAATGAAATACTATTGCAAATAACAGTAGGTAGGTAATCAAATTTTCATTCGTCTCACTGTTGGATAAACAATGGTTAAACAATATTTTTCACATAAAAAACCTTGCAAGTCAGGCAAAGTTCTTTGTTTTACAACCGTCTATTCCAATCAACATAAAACAAATTCATTTCAAAGGAACCTCAATGGCAGTAATAAAATTTTCACGGTTAGTTTCACCTGAAAAATAATCTAGCGGAGATGGAATTTAATTACATTTTCCCGCTGATTTTTAACGGAGCGCATGCATCGCCATCTACCGATAAGCTCATGTACTACATGCATTTAGTCGATCACGTGGTGCGAGAACAACTTGTTGGACAGTAAAAAAACAAAACAGGTTTAGTTCAGTGACGTCTCAGCAAGTGTTTTTGTGTCGTGTGTGTTCAAGACGGCAAATCAGTGCTTTTATCGTATTATACAAAGTACAATAATAGTGGAATCGCGTTGATTATAAGATGATTCTTCCGTACAGTGTGTAACAACTCAGTTTGAGTGCTTGAAGTGTGTGATAAAAGTGCAATTGTCATTGGAGACCTGCTCTGGACGGGTGAACAAAACCAGTGTGATAGTTCAACCGATTGTATCATATCATCAAATACAAACACACAAAAATGCGCGATCGGTGACACTGATACAGCCTATTGCAGTGAATAGTTTTTGATTATGTGTTTCGAAACATGTTCTTGTGATAGTAACACAAAATAGAGTGCCAAAGAAATGGGTGACAGACTAAAGCACCCATTTAAAGTGAAAACTAAAACATTTCGTATTGATTTTGTGAAAATTGAAAAATGGATGTAATTACAGATTTATCTCCCCTGAGTAAGTACTATAGATATTATGAAAATACGTAATTTAAAAACTTTTTCAACAAAAAACAAATCCCAATAAAAAACTAACAGTAATACCAGTTTTATTATTAACTTACTAATATCATTTATCTAAATACTAGTTCTCATTAAAAGTACACTATACGCGGAAAACCCACGGCATACTTTTCCATCACTATATACGTGTCTAGTACTAAATCGTTGCTTTTACTTCACGTTGATAGAGCCGGTGTTAACTTATGGAATGTCGCATAGTGAAGCTATGAATCACGGAGCTTTGAAAATCCGAGTTTGGGATATAAAACGAATGAAAATGACTAACTGATTGTCACATAACAAATAACTTAAACGAATTCAAACTGAAATACCCCAAAAATAATGTACAACTTTGTCATTACACAAGTAGTTACAAAATACGAATGAAAATTTGATGATTTATCAAACTCAAAAGATATTTTTTTAAGTTTACATTGTATGGGTAGATAGGTACTAAATCAAAGTGTCAATGTTGTTATGAAAATTGAATTGAATGTGAGAATATGTTTGTTCATAAATAACGCTATCCATTTATAGTAAACAATTGGAAGAGAAAAAGATAACACTTAATTTTTAACTTGTAAAATTATTGAAGTGCCTTAAAAACTGTAAAATTATTGAGTTTCCTTATCACAAGTAACGAAAATTGACATTTTTAGCAAATTTAAGTTATTAACATATCTGGCGAAACGAGATCTACAACCTCTTGTAAGCGGTTTTTTATATTTTACTTAGTTTCAATGTGACTGTTATGCAAAATAAACGTGATTGACATTTTTCAAAGAAAAATAAACTAGGGGCCAATCTTAAAAGTTGAAGAAGGCAAGAAGGGCAACACAATGATTTCAATCCGAATAACCCATTTCAATCCCAATTACAGTAACAGAGTGACATAATTAACCTACGCAATTAATTATTCTACTAAAATAAACTCATAAATTTTAATAACGACTTCATTTTGTTAATTGTTTCAAACCATTATAAAACTGACATTAGGAGATGTTAATAATACAGATTCGTAAAAAAGTGACATAATTAGTTACTCTGCCACCACTGGAGTTTTTTTGAATATCATTCGTAATTGTTACATTCTATACTTTTTACGATACTAGTAATGTGACAGTGTTGTCGTTCCCTATAAACTGAAAGCCGTATTTCAGTATGGAGTTCAATTATTTCAAATTATACGCTATAGGTCCTAAGTATTATAAACATTTAACCTTGTTTAGTATTATTTCTAGTACCTAAATTTTGTTTCTGAAACAGTTTTTACTAAACACTAGAAATAAATTTCAATCACGCAACGCAGTTCATAAACGATTTGCGCTAAATTCTAAATTTCGGCGACATTTGACGATTTTTGACGTAATAATTTTCTAGCACACACAATAATTCAAAAAATAGAACGCCACTGTGTAACCTTCATTAAGTAATATTAACCTTATGATTATGTGCATAAGGTAAACTTTAAATTGCAGGGAACTGATGTGACATACAGAATGAAATAGTTTTACAGTACAATCGTCAACTTCCGCAAAACCCGAGTAGGTCCGAAGCTTAGCTTTTAGTAAATTGGGACTCATTATTTCGACCACATATAAATAACTCTTGATTAATTGAAATTGCTAAAAAAATTTATAATTTCTACACAGTTCTCCAATGACAAAAACTTATTTGACTCAGTCTCATTATATTCAGTTATTTAACTACCATGAATTGGATAAATAAACTGGATGGCCATTTTATGAGAACGGTGTCAAGGAAATACATATTGAAGTACTACAAAGATATTATTTTGAAACTTTGTTTGACCCTTGGCCCCTACTAAAGTGCCTGTAGGAAGTTTTGGCGGATTTTATTCGAGGTCAAAAACCATTTAATAGTTTTTTGTCACCACAAAATAAAATTTTAGTAGCCATAGCACTTATTACTCGAAGTTAATGATGCTATATAATAATTATAACTTTGTTTATAAAAAAAAAATAGACTTTAAAGGTCGTATTCCAGAACTCTGCTCAATGCTCAAGTCGGGATTTGAGTATGGTTTAAAGCACTCGAAATCATACTCAAGTCCCTGCCATTAGGGTCGTATTTCCAGTGCTTGAAATCGTACTCAGATCCTAACTTGAGCATTGAGTAAAGTTCTAGAATACGACCCTAAGAGTTGCGGGTGAGCAACCCGCTTTCGCTGTTTGGCTAAATCTATTTATTAAGTATGATGGAAATTGTTTACGGAAACTGAGTAAAATTCAATAAACCGAATTCGTATATTATTTCAT
Organism: Hyposmocoma kahamanoa; assembly: GCF_003589595.1. Lineage (NCBI taxonomy): Eukaryota > Metazoa > Arthropoda > Insecta > Lepidoptera > Cosmopterigidae > Hyposmocoma > Hyposmocoma kahamanoa. The sequence continues at coordinate 3,456,266 of NW_020653855.1, forward strand.
AAATGTCGGAATGGTCACGTAACATTCACACGACAATATAGTCGAATTTGAGAACCTCCTTTTTGAAGTCGGTCGAAAAGAAACAAAAGTTTGTGCAGCATATAACAGGGCTCAAAAATGGATTGTTATTTGCAAAATGACATTAGTTCTGTGTAAACAGATGGAAACTTGTTAAATTGTTTTTTTATATAAATAAACCACGTGTTGCGACTGCCCCTTATGGTAGGTGGAGTTTAAAGACCTCCACCCGCAACGATTTTTGCACAATTCTATCGCCATTCGCATCATTGTTTTCGTACACGTTTGTTTATTTTGAGGGTCTTTTTCCAAGCCTTTTTTAAGGTCATATGACAACTTTCGGAAATGTGTTTCTCTATTTAAATTTGTGATAATATTCTATTTATCCGTCTAACGTCCTAAGGACTCACAGTGTCCTTAACCGCTTTGGTATTCTTTTTATTATTTATAATTTAAAAAAATGGTGGATGGAAACACAGCTACGCGTTACACGTCGTGTGGATCTAAGCCGCCATAGTACCAAGTAACATTCATTTTTCGATACATTACGGGGTTTTTTTCTACTAAAAATCATTACAGCTATAACGCGTTCAGACAAAACAAGACTCCTGATGGACTATAATCGACATAATTTCGCTAGATAATATCAAAGTTTTCTGTTTCGATTTGTTTTTAGCTGTTTAAGACACTTATTGAATCAGAACGAGCGCAATGCGTTGTTGAGACGGTATGCTTGGGCATGCCTAAGGATAACGGCGGTAAGGATGACGGCATAATTGCCGTCAGTGTGCGCATACATGTAGAAATGCTGAAGGATCCCCTTGTCATACCATCTGCGCATTGCCAATGAGCGCATGGCCTAACTCGCTCAACATTCTGGAATAGTTTTTGAGTTAAATGTGAGTAACCAATAGTAGTGGTGCATGTCGTCAATGTGTGGACAATGGTCGATGGGCATCGAGTGATATTCTAGAGATAATGCCACTATCCGGTGCCATTATCTACTTGCAACGCGACACTGGCGTTAGGGTCACCATCTAATTGTTAAATATTTAGGACTATTCCCAAAGACGCGTATTATAAATAAGTATATTGCATTTTTCTATTTTTTTATTATACCAAGTGACGGTGAGGCTCATGGTAAGCGTCACACTCACACCTGTCCAGAGCAGTTACAGCCACTCAGAGTTTTAAATCGTAAAGATCTACGGGACACTAACACCGCGCCCGTCTTTCTGCGACATAAGTTGACAAGTCCCAAGAGCCTGTAATTAATGCTCACATTAATGCTTGGCGGAACTTTCACGTAATAATAAGTACGATGGCAACACTTCCACGGATGAACTCTTGCACAACGATCCTACTGCTACTAAATACGAAATAACAATAATATTGCCACAAGTGTACTTTTAGTTGGTATAAATAATTAGCAGTCTATGTAAATAAGTAACAGTTCCAAACGTCCATTGACGAGGTCAACCGAACAATTCACCGTTTTGTTGAGAGCCTCGTTAAAATTTTATGATAAATATTAAATGCATAGGAGATAACATTCTCACAACGCCACAAAAATATTTGAATACTTAAAACATATTCCATATTCAAAGAATGAAATGAAATGAAAAACTCTTTTTAAAATTTGTTCTCACTTAAATTTGTATTGGATTAATATTCAATTTTTTTTTAATTTCTCCACTAGTTTGTTATAATACTAAGGTCGAACAATTAGAAATAATTTCTTCAATCCGGCCGGATTCGAACCGACGTCTTCTAGCAAACTGTGCTAAACGCTATGCCAACTAAGCCACGGAACGAACCAGCGGACCTCACGAATTTTTCTTTTTGCTTTTTGTCAGATCTTTGTACTGGTTTTCAACGACGTTTGAGCCGTAGCACCATCTATAACTAATCTATGAAAATATTCCATCACCCAGTTAGGTAACTTTACAGATGCTAGCCCTGGCTAGAGATGTCACTATTACCTGTAATTAAATTTGAATTAAATTGATAATCAATTATTTTTTGTGCAATTACTCCACTAGTTTGTTATAATTATTAATATAAAGATCGAACACTTAGAAACACTTGTTCTCACTTGTTAACTGATGTCTGAATACACTCAATAGACTACGGTGTCACTTTTGGTTGGCGTGTCAAGTATTTCTGGCAAGCCGCTAAGGATGCAGAGGGGATGAAGTAATCCCCTGGAGGTGGGTCAGCTATCGACAACCATCGACACGTAAAGCATGTGGTCCCATCCTATGTGGAATACTGGGTGGACTTTAGTGAGTAGTAATCTCACGCGGTGGTTATCCACCGCTTCTCCCCGTTATGGTAAAGAGATAATATACCCTACAAACTCTAAAATCATGGTCACCCGAATCTCCGCGTTTGTATGCGGTGTGAGTGATGATGGCGGTGCGGATATGGCGATTGCTTATTTTGATTTGACAGCATCGTGTAGAACAAATTCGTATTGGGGTCAGCTAGCAACAGTATCATTGTACTCAGAGATCTGGCGATCGTTTATAGATATGCAGAAGGCAGAAAAATTCTTTGTTATTTATTGTCTTCAAATGTAACTCAAACTCATTCATTCATAGGTAAGTAAATTACACTTGAAATCGCCATATTGATTTAATTCTACTTATGCTCATTCGTAAGGCAGTTTCCTCTGAGAAAAAAGAGAAAGATATTCTAGGGGTTGCTCTTTATGAATATAGATTTGTACGCATTTATCATTTACAATATTAGTTCAAACATCATAGATCGAGACTACCTGCAAAGCTACGGATTTTTGTCATTTAAGTACCTACGCAGAAGCTGTATAATAGCTTTTAGTATAAAGTTTTCGCTTCACAGTAGTTTTAAACGTAAATGGCAAATTTTCAATATCAACCAGAATCTTATTATGAAAGCGCATACATTACCTCTTAAATGAATTAGTGATTTTATGAAGAACAGCCGGTTTATTTATTTGTCGTATTAACGTTGCGTCTGTCACTATTTTTCATAAATATTTTTTTTTATAATGTCAAATGACGGGACTAACAAGTCGTGTGCTTGATGGTTGGCTACACCCCTGTCCATAACAGTTGCAGTGCCACTCAGAACTTTAAATCGCAAAAAATCTGATGAGGACTGTCACTGCGCCTGTCACCCTGAGACATACGTTGACAAGTCCCAACTGCCTGTAATTTCACCAGCACCCATTCCCTTCTAAACCAGAACGGAAAAATGTTCACATTACTGCTTGGCGGCAGAAAGAGATAAGGTGTCAATGCTTCCCTAAACGAACACTTTCACAGGGAGCGCTACTGCTACCAAACATAATTTACATTGTACTGTGACGTTGGTGTAACAATATTAATTTCTTTAAACTTATCTCCTAAACAATGTCCAAAACACTTTATCAAAGCAAAATTTACTTACTTAATGAAGCAAAGTTAATAGATGTTTGTTTAAGGCCTTTATACCGACCTCGATGGTTGAACGGTTTTCACTCTGTGCGCTGGATGAGGATTTCAATTTTTATTTTAGTAGCAATATAGGCCCTTGTGGAAGAGTTTGTCCAGAGCCGCCACCTTACTTAATTCTACCGTGAAAATACAGTCACATAGAACTTGTCAACTTATGTCATAGGGTGACGGGCGCAGTGCCAGTGCAGATCTTTGCGATTTAAAGCTCTGAGCGACACTGTAACTATTATGGACAGGCGTGTCGCGCACCATCCAGTTCGTCCCGTTAGTTTGGTATCATAAAAAAGAAAGAAGTGCCGGTTTGATTTTTCATGGACCGAGTTCGGATATGAACTTTTTTAAAATGGTTCTGGTGTGGATGTTGTGGGTCAATTCCGTTGCCTTTGGTTCTTATAGGTTTTTAGTTTGGTTTGGTTCTTATCTTATACATATAAGATAAGAACCAAACTGCACCGATTTAGTCTTAAAATTAAATATAGTGCCATCCACTCTCCGTTGAAGAGCAGAATACCAAAAATTATAAGATATATATGTATATATCTTATATTTTTTGAAGTGTTGAAGTGCAGAATACCAAAAACTATATTTAATTTAAAGACTAAATTGGTGCAGTTTAAAGGAGATAAAAATTGATGTATACATAATAATTTCCATAGTAGTTTTTGGCAACATCGATTGTTAGTAATTGAATTAATGAATATACCAGCACTGCCATTCCACTAACCATTCAACTGCCATTGCAACTATATCTTAACAGATTGGCAAGTAATAATCATAATTGCAATGTACTCTTAATTTAATGCTTGGTTTTGTTATGCGAACATCCTCACAGTTTCGTGATAGTAGGGTGGCACTTATACTTTACAATGCTTTTGTAAGAAGTGGGCTGGAATAGTGCGCGGAAATCTGGTATCCTTAGGATAAATATTGTCTCCAGATCGAAAAAATACAAAGCAAATTGGCTCGATTCTTATACAAGAGAATGTATGGTTACTATCCGCTGCTCATTCCTTCCGTATTTGTCTACGGAATGGTCGGTCTTGACATCTCGGAAGTAGGACGTAAATTACGTATTTCACGTCGATCTGTTTGTGCCAAACAGGTAAGTCTGCACATTGTTTGCGCCCCCCATGCGACACACTTGCCGGGCTGACAACGCGGCCACGAAACGTAGTCTCACGTTGCTTAATAGTCGAGTCCAGGTCGCTAATGTCCAGGATTCTGACATCTTTTGCGACAGCATTAGCAAACTAATTTATAAGACAAACTTAGCGTATCAAATATGTATGTAGTATAAGAAATTGGCATGTAAGCGTTTTGGTTGTTACTATAAGTTTACATTATGTCTTTAATAAATAAATAAATGAAATTACAATGACTAGTAGTTCTAACAAAATTAGCAGAATTGGACCCCAGGCAATCGGCGTAACTACTAACAACAAAACAATCGACGATAACTTTCTAGAACAGAGGTCTATCTCAAAAATACGTGTACACATCATAAGGAAAATCACACAAAGCCGACTATTTCTGCACTGGTATAATGTTATCACGTGATTAATTTGACCACTGGAATCTCGATGTTATTCAGAATAAAATTAATAAAGACAGATGTATAAGATTAATAGTGTCCAGTAATTGGATGCTCCTTGTGAAAGAGTTCGTCCAGGAAGTATTGCTATCCTACCTATTTCTGCCGCCAAACAGTAATGTAAGCATTACTTTAGTTCGGTTTTGAACATGTCGCGCGCGCTTGGTGGTAAACAACACGTCTGTCTGTAATGGTTGCAGTGCCACTCGGATCTTTAAATCGCAAAGATGTAAGTGGCTCTACCACTGCGCTCTTCATGCGTTACCCTGGGACATAAGTTGACAAGTCCCATGTGGCTGTAATTTCACCAGCACCCTCACCCTTCCAAATCGGAACGTTCACATTGCTGCTTGGCGGCATAAATAGGTACTTTGTTATAATTATTAATACAAAAATACAATAGAGAACACTCAGAAAAAATCCTTCGATCCGGTCGGATTCGAACCGACGCGCGACGTCTTCTTGCATATCGTGGCAGACGCTATACCAACTAAGCCACGGAACGAACCAACGGACCTCACGAATTTTTCTATGTGCTTGCGTCGTGTCTTTGTACTCGGTCTTTCAACGACTTTTTAGTCGTAGCGCCATCTATGAGCGCTACGACTAAAAAGTCGCTAGTGGAGTAATTTCACAAAAAATAATTGAATATCAATTCAATAAAAATTTAATTAATAAATAGATACTTTCAAAAGGAGCTCTACTGCTACTAAGACATTGTGTTATCACTAATATCAGGTTTCTTACCATGGTATGACTTCTTTTTATTTCCCCGGTATTTCGGAACGGTTGCCCGCTCCATGGACACGGGTCAACCCGTGTCCATGGAGCGTGCAATCGTGATATTAGTGATAATCATTTAGTGAATAACCACGAAAGTCTTAAAATCTATAAGACATTGTGCGTTTGTGTGTGTGAGTGTTTTGGTTTCCTGTTGTTGCTTGGTGCTTGATAATTAAGTTCAAAAGATAGAATTACCTTTGAAGATGTTTCTTCAAAAAATATCAATTTTGTAACCCTACCATACGATACATAGTCAATAAAACAAACTATTAGATAACATCGTCGCTTCCTCCCCTTTCCATCATCAGGGGACTAGATGTGGGCTGGGGTTCCACCCCTATGTTGTGGATATTCCCCGGATTCGTACGAAGCGTTTCGCTTCCATTTTTGTATGGCGAGCGGCTAAGGAGTGGAATTCCCTGCCTGCGGACTTGTTCCTCGAACGCTATAACTTGGACCTTTTCAAGGCGAGAGTGAATAGGCATTATTTAGGTGTGCATGCTACATCCTCGACCTCATCATCACTTTCCATCATGTGAGATGAAGGTCAAATGCGCACTCATTTTTTATGTAAAAAAAGATTGTGGTTGGCGTCTATTATTCACAAAAACAATCCTGTTAGACTAATGTCTGGGTGTTCTAATAACAGTTCGTTTTTAGAATATTATTAACATGATTAATAAATCCGTTTTTCTATTACCATAACTATAATTATGTATATAAACTTAATCCTAGTTATCTATAAGGCAGTGAAATATAGGACATTATCTTTCCGGACCTGAAAAAACAAATTTAAGCAATTGAGATCCGAAAAATAGTTTCAATTTCATAAATATAAGTTTTTCAACAAGTCAAATTTGTACATTTAAGTATATCACTTCATTGGAAAAGCATATAAATTTGCTCGTTTTTAAGAGTTTTAATCCACTTAGCAGACTTTTGCATTACTTATTTAATTAACACTTCATTATACAGGTACCATTACTAGAAATAATAAATATGGCATCAGTATTAGGATTTCGTCAATCTGTTACTTATAGCCGTCTGTAAATTATGGTTTATCATTTTTTAATAAGTAACTGCAGAGATTTAAAATAGCTGCCGACGTACTGGCATTACAATCAAGTTTACTTATCAGTCCGCCTGTCGTGTTGAATAGAAGGTCAAGGGAAAATAACTAATAAACCTGTTACAAGAGGTGCTGAGGTCATATTAGTTTAGACGCCTTTCAAAAGTTTAATCAGTTTTAAGAAGATGAGTTTAACCTTTTTGTTGTTAACCTAAATGTCAAAGGTTGTGATAAAAACTTAACCAACTTTTTAACCGTGCTGGTCTGTCATGTAGTTCGATTCCGGGCCGGGAGAAAAATTTGAATGGCCTACATTTATTTCTCTCTTAAGTTTCAGTGTAATTTGTGGTTGTCTATGTGTGTGTCCTTGGCTCCCGCAGAACATGGTTTCCCTATTGCGGTGCATGTGCTAAATATAAAAAATATTAATGGCGAATTTTTATTGTAAACATCGTAAATGAAAAGAAAGAACTTAAAACGAGACAGGAAGAATACCAAGATGTCTTTAAATAACTCATATAAAAATTTTTGTACCAAGTTGTCATACCGGGTGACATTTTTTTAATCATTGAAAATCAGCTGCCCGTACTATATGGTCGTGTACACGTACACACAATATGAAGCAGTTGATAGTTTGTTATAAATCGACTTCAGAAAAGGAGGAGGTTCTCAACGTGACTGCATTTTTTTGTGTAAGTTACGCAATTACTCAGACTTTTGTGAATCTATTTTGATGATGCTTGTTTTGTTAGAAAGAGTAGTAGTAGTTCCATTTAAATTGGAAGGAAACACTCTATCTCTAAAGGTGACATATTAGGAGGCGAATCCTGTTTATTCACACACTCTACTTTAAACAATATTATATAATAAAACTACACACACAGATGTGATTCCAATGATTTTTTTTATATAATACCAAGTGGACGGGACGAACAAGTCATGCGCCTGATGGTAAGCGACACACCAATCCATAACAGTTGCAGTGCCACTCGGAGCTTTAAATCGCAAAGATCTGAGGGTCACTGCCACTGCGCCTGTCTCCCTGATACACAAGTTGACAAGTCCCGTGTGTCTGTAACTTCACCAGCACCCTTACCCGTCACAACCGGAACGCTGTAATGCTGACATTACTGCTTGGTGGCAGGAATAGGTAAGGTGGCAGTACTTCCCTGGACGAACTCTTGCACAAGGAGCTCTACTGCTACTATAAAGAATAAAATCTGACAATGGAAAATATAGCAGGTGAGACGAAATAGTTTTGACGAGGACCGCGTTTCAGTAATCGTTTATCAGACCACGGTAACGACGACAGTGACAGAGGATAATCAAATTTTTGAGGCCAGTTCTTTTTTATAAAAAAGTTACAATATTAGTGACATAACTTATCGATAAACAACTGCATTTATTTATGTACAGCATTTTAGAAATACACAGCTATTATTACAATTAATAATGTACAAGTACATTCTTAGTAGACAATTAATAAAAAAACATAAACAAACTTAAAAATATAAAAAAACGAGGGTGCATTTATTTGACACGTATTTCATTGCGTTCAACCTGTGCGGCCGCCGCGCGGTCGTCAACCGCGTGCGTCTAACTGTCATAGCAAAATACGCTCTATTGGTTTAGCTTTCACGTTTTAACTTAAATGAACGTCTCGGGCACGCGGACGAGACTGGCTTGAATTTGATCTACGCGCGGTTGTATTATTCAGAGGAATTTAAATGTTGTTGCCTAGCAAATAGAATTCAGATTCGCCATTAACGTACTTGAAGGCGTGGTAACTGGGCGGTCGCCGCGCGACGGCCGCGCGAAAACTTTCGCCTTGTGTAACTGGTCGCTAAAGGTGCTGGTGAAATTATAGGCACATAGGACTTGTCAACCCATATCTCAGGGAGACGGGAGAATACCACCAGGTGCTTGACTTGTTCGTCCCTCACTTGGTATTATTTAAAAAAAAACTTACTAATTACTACAAGCTTCATTATGAAGATAATAGATATAACCACTGCCTAACTATTGCTTCTCCTAGAATACATAACAGTCGTTTTATTAGACAATCATTACGAACTCATTGATCATAATTGTTTTTAAATTCCTAATGTTGTTACAGAAAAAATTGATTATACTTTAAAATAACTGTTACCGAGTGAGTAACAGTGGTATTCATAACAGTTACGCGCATCACTACACATTCTGAATTCGACAACCTTTGTAGTTTGTCCATTAGCAACAATATATTTAGACAATAAGATTCCATCACAATTTGTATTTCTTGTTTTCCTATGCTAAGAAATTGCGGCTCTCACGACTAAGACCTTTTGTTTATTAACTTATTCCGACACACTTGCTTCACTATTCTGTGTAATCATTGTAATTGTAATAACTTCATTTACTCTTTTTTTTTCTCAAAAACGGGGACATTATTTGTTGCGTTCTTGGAGAAGCTGTAAAGGTCTGGCTGAGAGAAGAAAAACTTTCATAGACTTCTCACTAATTCTCACAGAAGGCGGTACGGCAAAAAAGTCGTTAAAAACCAAAAACTAACACTTACAATACGCATATGCAAAAATTCGGAAGGTCGGCTGGTTCGTTTCGTGGCTCAGTTGCAAGGTACAGCACGGCATGTCTAAAGACGCTGCATTGCATATGCTAAAGGCGTTGATGTTTGTATTAATAATTATATAATAAGATAATAACAAACTAGTGGTGTAATTTCACAAAAAATAATTGAATATCATAGTAGTATAACATCGCGATATGCAGTAAACTTAATATTACGTTATATATCTTAAAACAAAACAATACTATAAAGATAAATTTATTTTTTAGTTACTCTAAACTGAATTATAAGTGACGGAAGTTTCCAACCAGAAAGCACTGATGTTAATTTGGTTCACCGCATTTCTGTAATTATAATTACAAAAAGTTTGATAATTAATAAAAGATTTCTTGCAGATACTTTTTTCATTACTCGTATACGAAAAACACGTTTAGTGCCACGAGAGCGCCTTCGACTTATTATTACCTAATTATTTACTAAGATCAAGATTATGAAACTGCCAAAAATAGACCATTGTATCTTCTAATTTGGAACTGGTTTTATTTTTTAAATAATTGAAAGATACCGCTGAGTTTCTGTAATTCTGACTAAGCAATTTAATAAGATTACGCAAAGTACAAGTAAAAAAAAACAACTTATATTACCGATTTTGATGATTCTTTTTTTGTTGGAAAGAGGGTTGAGACTGAGTTGAGAGGTTCTGAGGAACCTCAGAAGCGGTCCCATTTAAATTTGAAGAAAATATTCGACTAGCAAACTAGGGGATGAATGATTTTTGAGATCGGTTTATTTAGTACTCTGTACTGAGGTTAGGTTATTACAGTTCTTATTGTTTTATTTTGAGTTAAAGCACTAATAACTACAGACGTAAACCGTAATATAAGGCTTTATTTTAAAGATATTTAGTCACAGAACTAACAAGTCCACGCCTGTCCATGACAGTTGCAATGCCACTCAGAGCTTTAAATCGCAGAGATCTTAAGGCCACTGCACCCCACACCTAGAGACATACGTTGACAAGTCCCATATGCCTGTAATTTCACCAGCACCTTCACCCTTCAAAACCGGAACGCTCTAATAATCACATTACTACTTGGCTTGAATATGTAAGATGGGTTAGGGTACATATTTTCGGTGCATTGGCGATTACTGCCCCAAATCAGGCAGCGGAATTTTCTGCGGAGCTTGAGGCAGTTAGTATTTCGGCAGCTATTGGATCAGCTATGGACATAGGGCCTCGTAGAATGACTACAATAATCGTGAGGGATAGTTGAGCCAAACCAAATGAGCCGTCGCTGATAAAGGATTTGACGTTGTTTATCAGGAATTTCACAAATTGAGGCTAGTTGTAACCTTATTACTTCACTATCTGAACCAACTTCGATGGCGGAGTGACTATAAATGGGTTTTTGTTTTCGAAATTGGATTCCTTTATAGCTTCGCATCCCGTCTCAAGTACTTTCATTTCGCGGCACGATCCTCTCCCATGTTCTTCGCATGTCCGAGAGGACGGCAGAAAAGAAAGAAAGCGGCGTCTCGCTGCTTTGCTTTGTCCAACAATGTTTGATTCAGACATCAGATTCTCAATGTTCAAGTTCTTCCTAATCCTCCAGCTGCCATTTTCGGTTTCAGTCAGTCCCAGAATTGTCCACAAGCTACGAAGCTAGGAGACTAACCTTGAACGACGAGAATGAGTTGTTAGTGACGGAAAGATGTACTTGCCCAAAATAAATGATATAGGGTACATATTTGTATCCATTGTACTTATAGTCTTATGAAAGTTAATTTATTCGCTTTAGATGGTTTTCTAAAACCAACATTATACTAGCACAGCTAGCAAACTGGTATGCAAACCAGTTACCTTTTTATGTTAACCGCTAGTTGTAAATCTCGTTACTATAAGGAATTGTACCATATTCTTGCAAAGGAAATGTTTGGGATTTAAGTCCGTTAAAAGGTCTTGAGTATTTCATCAGCTCTCCAGTTAACTTTTGAGTAGTTTGTTAAGTGAAGGGTTTTGCATTTGATTAGTAAGACTCGACTTACATTTTTTTTATAATAATAACGCACACACTCAACATAGCCCCGCACTAGGGAAATCCTGTGTCGCGGGTGCCATGGACACACACATAGACAACCACAAATTACACCCAATCTCACGAGAGAAATAAATGTAGGCCATACAAACATTTCTCCCGGCCCGGGAATCGAACCTGAGACCTCTGCGTGGCAGTCCGGCACGGTGACCGTTCGGCCACGGAGGAAGTTATACATTGCGGCGGAACGAGGTGCGGCGAATGTTCGAGCATCTCGTCATTCGAGTATTTCGTCGACGTTTGACGTCACCAAATTCTCGCGAATCCGCGAGCATTCTCGAACTGCGCGAGAATTCCGCAAAAGATGCGCGACGTGATTTTTGGCTCGTATCTATTTTGTACGCTACACAATTGACCATAAAGTTCATTATGCTTTGTATAATATCCTATAAATCCTAGTTCCTATCCACTCATACTTTTAGAGTACACAGTGTGCAGTTAAATAAAAAATGTCCGATGTCCATGTTATACAACTCTACATGCTTTTCCCAACATAGTACAGCCGACACCAAGACAGTGCGCTGAAATCGAAATGCGTAACTGCGATTGTTTATAATCACTAGTTAATTTTAGTTCTCACGCGCTATCTAGAATCTAGGCAACATTCAAGGCTCTTGTTGGCTTTTTCTAGCTTATTGCAGCTTAGAGATTTATTAACTAAAACTTCATACTTTTGACGTTTTCAATAAAAACCAAGTCATGCCAGTGGCAAATTGGTAGAGTTCTTTCATAATTTTTTTTCAAATAAATGGATTTATTTATTTATTTAAAAATATACAATATGAGTATACAGTGTTACCCAATGGCACACACAATGCTAGTCATATAATGTGAATATTAATAAAGAAAATAAAACAATGAAATAATGATAATCAATCACACTAAGAGCGCTCTATGATCATATCAAATGGGTAGTTATTTTTAAAAAATGTCAACATTACGGTTTAGTTTTGGTAATTATCATCGTTGAGTATATCGGCGTCACGAACCTGTTCCAGGAGAGGAAGGGTTGGGGGGGAATTGCGGGCGAGAGTTCGTGCGGGGCACCGTCGAAGAAGCAAACACGTGCTCTTGATCACTATCTAGTCCTAGAGCTCGCCCAGAAAATGCATGTTCAGTCGTACCTTAAAGATACTCGGAATGTATATGCTCGGAAACAGTCGCAGGCAGAAAATTACATTCCTAGGCGCATAATAAAAGGTGACGAAAAGCGCCCTGTACCCCTGAAGAGAATATGGACTAAGTAGAAATTATATCCCGCCGTACGTCTGGATGTCTATGGTAAAAAAGAGCTGATGAAGTTCGTGGGTACACTCACTGAAGTATATTATGTAGAAATCCAATTTAACGTTCTGAGTGACAATGCAACTGTAATGGATAGGCGTGTCGCTTACCAGCAGACGCACGACTTGCTCGTTCCATCATTTGTTATTACATAAAAAAGACAAAAAAAAAACAGTGGTGGCAAAGACATTATCATCGATTAGTCCAAAAAGTTACATGAATCTCAAATGACATATATAACATGTTAGCGTGTTATAATCATTCAATGTATTTGTAATAATCGTAATATAGAAGATAGATAACGAGTACAGTTGTCGATTTGAACAAGTCATGTAGGACTTGAGTAGCCATGTGATATCAAATATTACCGTTTAGGAACTTAATTATAAGCCTGATTATTATTGCTCATTAACTGTACATCACGTTAACTATACATTATCTGTATATTACTATAAGTAAATTTAACTCTTCCTTTTAATGTACAAATGTTTAGTCTAATCAGTATTGATTGAGTATACAATTTGATTTATCGTTTTCCTGTTGAACAGTGGGGTAGTAAGGTAGGGGTAGATAATAAAAACTGTGTGATATTGGTAAAATATTCAGATCTCTTATACTTTTTTTTACAAACATAATATTTTCTATCAGTACGTACGACTCATGCCAGAAAAATGGAACAAATAATCATACATTGTCAATTTCGTTGGTGTTATCTGATTAGTTACACAGTCATTAACTGTGTTATTCGAGTAATGTCGCTAGTATCTACGCAGTGTTCATTTGACCTTTTTAATATGGCCGCCAGATTTGCTATACCACAGATTAGCTGGTGTCCAAACTAAATGCTACAACAGTGATTATCGTTTTTGCATTCCTTCAATAAATCACATACAAAACCAAATACTGACGTAACTCAAAAATGATGGAATTGAGAAAACACCATTTGAACATTTTTAAAAACTGAATGTATGGATGGAATGGGATTACTTTTATTTCTGCTTAATAATTATTTATCCACTTATAAATGAGAACATAAATTTTTGTGGTTCCATGGTTCCATTCCCTAATTGTTTGAAGTTTCAATTTTTTTTTTTATAGTAAAAGAACAGTGCCTGGAGGCCTAATCCATCTCACTTGATGGAAAGTGACGATGAGGCTAATGATGGAGCAAGTACACCTAAAGATTGCCTTTTCACTTTCGCCTTCAAAACGCCTAAGTTATAGCGGGCAGACTATAAGCGTGCAGGGAGAAAATTGCACTCCATAACCGATCGGTATATAAATATGGAAGTATAATAATAGTTCAAAACCCTGTAAAACAAGGTCTCCTTTTATTTCACAAAATACAGCTATATTTAAACAGTTAATTAGTAAGGATTTATTTAATAAATTGAAATAAATCAATAATAACAAAAATTTATAGCCTTTTACCATTATTGAGGTATTAACATAAACAAAGGAAATAGATAACAGATATCATTCGGATGACATATTAATTGCAAAAATGGCAATAATGCCAGTTATGTGTCGCGACAGTATGATTGGTATTGAGTAGGGTGACTGTTATTTAAAGAAAATATTATAACCTAATAATAATAAGATTGACAATTCTTTAATAGACATTGCCGTACCAAACACCCACTACTTACAGTCTACAATATCAGAAAACCTCTCTAAATACACAGAATTAAAAGAAGAAATACTGCCTCCGTGGCCGAACGGTTACCATGCCGGACTGCCACGCAGAGGTCCCAGGTTCGATTCCCGGGCCGGGAGAAATATTTGTATGGCCTACATTTATTTCTCTCGTGAGTTTGGGTGTAATTTGTGGTTGTCTATGTGTGTGTCCATGGCACCCGCGACACAGAGTTTCCCTAGTGCGGGGCAATGTTGAGTGTGAGCGTTATTATAAAAAAAAATAAAATAAAAAAAAATAACCAGAATATTCCATTTAAAGAATATAGTAATAGTACCAATAGTTATTTCAACCACGGGCGTTATTCCCAAACAGCTACACAAGTCATTGCATTCCCTGAATTTACCATCAGACATTTACTACTTATCGAGTTCTTAGGTTTTCGCGATTGTTACACATAGGAAATAAAACTATTTTTCCGGATTTAAATCGCGTATATTTGTTTTTTCAAACAAACCGACGTTTTGGGCCCTTTACTGGTCCCATTGGCCCATTTATCACTTGTTACAGAAGGCAGCTATCCTTAATACTTGTCGCATTGTCAGAAGGTTCTTGCAGATGAAAGAGAATGAAGTAGGCTTCCGTTACCCACCACCATCACCCTCCACATAGACATGCTGCATTTGCTTGATTTCGCTCCGCAAGTGTGGTTCAAACCAGCTAACAAGCTGCGAAAAATAAAGAAAATAATAACAATAAATTATTTAAGAAAAGTATATCAATTAGCTTGCACATGTACATGTGCAAGCTAAATGATCTACAGCAATTCAAAATTATTAAGATTGTAATAATAATAGCAATAATTATAATAACGCACACACTCAACATAGCCCCGCACTAGGGAAACCCTGGGTCACGGGTGCCATGGACACACACATAGACAATCACAAATTACACCCAAACCCAAACTCACGAGAGAAATAAATGTAGGTCATACAAATATTTCTCCCGGTCCGGGAATCGAACCTGGGACCTCTGCGTGGCAGTCCAGCATGGTAACCGTTCGGTCACAGAGGCAGTATTGTACATACAATTTGTGAATTTCGATTGAAACCGTCATAACTAAGTTTAGTCTAAGTTCGGGACTTGTATTAATAGGATTATGATGGTTCTCCGTTGTCTCATAACCTAAACTTGGGACTGTGTAATATTATGCTGTAACGTACCACTAAGTGGTACTGACGACTGGCTGAAAAACAGGACCTTAAGTTTGCTAATTTTAAATCATCTCAGTTGTGTTGATAGAGATTGTAAACGTAAGTTTGATATTCTGCTAAACATTTAGAGCCTTATACAAGTCCCATAGTCACGGCTGACTGAGATGATAAAGTCGTCAACCAGTTATACCCACCATTAATACAAACCACCCTAATTTTAACTATAGTAATAAAAGTTGTTAACACAAATACCTTATTTTAATTGACTAAAGTTCATTCTTATTAACACAACAAACGTTTTACAAGAACTAAGGTCAAGAAATGCGTACAGTGACCAACTAAAGAACATCAAATATTTATTATTTAATTTTTTATTTAGTACTTGATAAATTATAATGGAAGTTATATATAATTTAATTCATTTTTGTTTGTAAATTGGCATTTACTTGTCCCGCTCCGATTCGCTTTCCTCTATCTCAAAGATTGTCTGGAAGTGAACGCTCTTAGCGATAAGACGGCCTTTGCCCGCATAAATTTTTAGTTGTTCATGTACTGTTCTTGTTCTTGTGTGTAAGCAATAAAGTGTATCTATTAAAATGAGCAGTTTTATAGAGGTCAAGTAGCCGAGGAATGGAGGCGGCTACACCGACAAGCCTGGCTTTTCAATAGGATTATGACGTTTTATTTTAATAATATGAATTTTCACTGAAAATAAATTAATATTTAAAAGGAGATTAGAAATAAATTAACACTTATTAATTAATTCCGCAGTCCTTTGTCTGTTTGGGAGTTTTCGTTTATGCAAAATGTCCCCAATATATCCTAAATCACGGTGTACGCACAGAGTTCGGTGCTTGCTGATAAAATATGCCAGTAACGCGACACTGAGCGCGCGATGGATTCGACAAGCAACGGTACAATTTGTTAACAATCGGTGACACGAGCTTGTATGTTCAATATTTTAGTATCGAATGTAAGACGACGACGCGTATTGAGCTATTGTTGCACGTACTTCACATCGAACTGTATCTGTTTTAATAATGTATGCCACTTTTTGCTGCCCACGATCTTACCCAGTTAGATTCGTGACGATGCGGTCTCTTTCACCTTTTTTCTGGCCATCTACTTTGGCATTTTGAACCGTTCTTTAATTCCTTTTCTTATTCATTCTCACTTTTCTACGTTCCGTCGCTACTTTCTACTAAATCTCCGAAGCGTACATGTACGTGCACGACTTTATATCAAATTCTGAGCAGTTATACCATTGAATATCATACCGAACTGCTTGTAAAGCATAATATTTGTACAAATACAGGCCCTTTTGGGCCTTTACCTTTCTTCCTTTTCCTGTTCTTTACCTATTCTACTTTATAATAAGTGATTTGGACCCAGCCTTTCATTTAATTGCTCAAAACCCACCCACAGGGTATAAAATTAAACAGCAGAAGGTGAATATATGTAGGTATAGTCAAGAACACATCAACACTTTGTACTTTAGACCGGTGTTATTGTAAACGTAATAGAGTTGAAATTTAAATCTTTAAGTGTCAAGCTTCACGTCCTCTTGACCTTGAATATGCTTGAGTGTTGTCACGCCAATATAATAATGTGCATATAGTAGTTACATTGTAAATACACCGATATAGCCTGGAATTTTTAAAAAATGCTTCTGCAGGACTGTTCCTTTTTATCCCCCAACGCAAAATGGGGGGTTATATTTGACATTGTCTATTATCCTTTGACGCAAATAGAGGGGATAATCAAGTTTTAAGTGTTTGCCAGTGTACTTTTTCTTCAATTGAGTAGCCTCATAATGCGATAGCGCTTTACATCAATGAGTGAAAGTATGCAAAGTACGCCTACCTCAAAACCGCATTATTAACATGCACTATTAACAGGTCATTGGGTATTACATTTTAAATAATCCTTAACTCCAATCCAAACAGCAAAGGACGAAGACAAGTACAATGTTGTTTATTGTAGCTTGTATATTTTATCACATTTATAAAATTATTCTGTTATGGAAATCACAGTTTTTTTTCGACAATGACCACTACACGTGATATCATTATTGGTCGTAATTATTGTAAGGCAGTTAGCGATAATCACTAAGTTCCGGCGAATAACCAACAATTTACAAGAACATTGTTATATGAACATGGCATGTAAATTTAGATCTTTTAAAACATCATTACTTTGTTAAGATGACCATACAATGAAGCGTAAAATAATAAATACGTATTATATTGAATGCAGAATTGCAAGTAAAATATTAACTATTATTTGACCCAAGTGTGTCACTAGCACATCCCTATTTTTGTAAACAAATATTGTCTATGGTCGACATTCCATGGCAACGCAGTACCTAATAATGATCCTAGATGGCACTGTATCAAAATAAGCGAAGAGATTATAGATACTATTTTTGAAAATGTGCACGTTCGTTAAAAATAGTACAGTGTGAATGTTTTATTATATTACTTTACTTTCTAATAATAATAGATGGATAAAAGAAGTCCTTATACTTAACAAGGACTATTTTCTATATGTATACAAGGAAAATTTTCATTAACAGCTTTATTAACAGCTCAGAAAGTAATGCATCATTAAGGTTGGAGCCATTTCTTGGATTTATCTCTCAGCCTTTGTCTGTAAGGTGTCATTAGCCGTAAGATGTGGTGTGGTACCTAAATGTTACCGGGTTAGATTTTTACCGGCTTTTGATTTGAAAATTACGTATCCATAGGTACCTCAAAAGTTACATTTTTGCTGCAAAAGTTACTTTTCGTTATTTAATCAAAAGAAGGATGGCGAAAGCTGCCTCGATAACGACGAAGAGCCGTTCATGGACTTTGCTAGTATAATTTTGCGTTTTTGTGTATTTTTACAAGTCGGGAATAAAGAAATTGTAAAACGTTGTATTTTAGAATAGATGCAAGAACACAACGCAATTGATTCAGTGCGACCATAAATTAGGTAACGTTCTCGTACATACGTTTCATTTTAAGCATGATTGAATGTTTACTAACCTAAAGAATTATTGGTTATTTTATAGTACACACATAAAACATTAAAGCTATAAAATACCTAAAGAAATAATCAATTAAATAGCAATCACTTATATCAAAACATAATAATGTGACAAAAATAATGTAAATGATGGAAGTTGCAAAGGAACGTTTTGACAAGCGACCTCTTGTCAATGCGATAAATTTGATTGTTTATAAATGTACTTATCCAATTTATGTATAATCTTTTTGGTTTATGATAGATTATTTATGCAAATTACCTAAATATTATTTAATACTTCACTATTAGCAAATTAAACATACATATGTATTGCGTGGGAATTGACGGAACGGCAACAAGGCTGTCAGTTATCTGCTATATTTTTTACATAGCACCATTAGAATTACTTTAAAATCCAACATCGACTTCTTAGGTCAGTAGTTTTGTTCTACGATGTAGTTAAACCATTTCCGAAATTCGTTAAATTAATTAATTCATATTTGGTGGTTTTAACAACTCTTGTAGCTATATCTATACATGTATCTATATATGTTGAACACCTTTTTCCGACCATTGCTAATTACTAAAGAGTCGGATATTGATATCATTCACAATCACGCATCGCTAAGTGCCTAAATGATGTAAATTACAATTTTAAAGAAACATTTTTTACAGTTTGTGTAACTCTAACTGAGGCCAACCTTACAGGTGTTTGAGTGTCATTATCGCATGAAAATCGTTAACAATGCTTGTTCAATGTTTTTTTCGCCTATTGTCTTACTTTTGTCCTATAATACGCTTGCGTGGGAACATTTTCAGTTGGCATGCGTTAGTACTTTTAACTCGATGATGGCTACGTATAGCACCTGCCCTCATCTATCATCGTAAACTGCCGCGTACGGAAAATCCGCCAACAGCACTTCTGGCTAATACTGGCGGGAAACTTCATGACGAAACCTGCATTTCGAAGAAGTTCCACAAACATTGTTGGCGAACACTGGTTTAATATCCTTTGTTAAGAAGAGACCCATGAGAGCAAAGCTCTGGATGGCACTGCATCTGCTATGGACAGGCGTGTCACTTATTATTATGACACCAAGTGACAAGAGGCTACACGCCTGTCCATAACAGTTGCAGTGCCACTCAGAGCTTTAAATCGCAAAGATTTGAGGGGCACTACCAATGCCTCTGTTTAACTGCCTCTGTGGCCTAACGGTTACCATGCCGGACTGCCACGCAGAGGTCCCAGGTTCGATTCCCGGGCCGGGAGAAATATTTGTATGACCTACATTTGTTTCTCTCGTGAGTTTGGGTGTAATTTGTGGTTGTCTATATGTGTGTCCATGGCACCCGCGACACAGGGTTTCCCTAGTGCGGGGCTATGTTGAGTGTGTGTGTTATTATTATTATTATTAATGCGTCCGACACCCTGAGATATAAGTTGACAAGTTCCTTGTGCCTGTAATTAAACCCGCACCCTTTACCTTTGGCGGCAGAAATAGGTAAGGTGGCAGTACTTCCCCGGACAAACTCCTTCACAAGGAACTCTGCTGCTATTAAACCTGCATGCCGAAGAAGTTTCACAAGCCTTGTTGGTGAACACTGGTCTAATATCCTCTCTTAAGAAGAGACCAATGACACAGCTGGTGAAATTACAGGCACATGGGACTTGTCAACTTATGTATCAGAGTGACAGGCGCAGTGGCAGATTACCATCAGACGCACGACATGCTTGTCCCGTTACCAGATATTATACAAAAAAGTCACTCAATAGTATAAAAAAAGGAAAACATCCATTCTACAATACATAAAGTACCTTCTCTCTCTCTCTTTCTATAGAACCATCTAGAATACATGTATAGCGTAAGGCGCTCTATGCTATATATTCTAGATGGTTCTATATCAAATAAGTTTAAACTCATATATTTGTCTTCGCTACGAACATGTCTCCTTATGTACTCAATACTAGTATTTATGTGGTCTGTGGTACTTATGTTCATACAATAATGTCAGTTTGTTAATTCATCACCATCATGAAGTTTTTGATTAATTCAGCGATTTCAGTTGACAATGAAACGAACACGCCCTTTTAGATTACTGTAGAGCAACCACAACTACTTTCGACATGGCAACATTACTCTATTTTAAGAATTTAAGGATTGGCTCTGGGCCTTTTGGAGGGATAAGTGTCGTTTTTATTTTGACTTTCAATTATTTTGTGAAATCTAGTTTAAAGTGGAATAGGATAGTGCTATTGTGCCTTAATCGAAGATTAAAACGCGAAATTATACGAATCTCGAACTAAAATACTCGTATCGGCCCGTTCTAAGGAATCCCGAGTCAATCCAAGCACGCCGCCTCAAATTGCATATCCTCTTTGTGGTGGCCATATTTACAGAAATATAATTAAACGTTTATGTTTTCGGCTGAAGGACTTTGTTTCCATGGCCAGCAATAAATTTAAAAAAAATTAAGAATTTAATATAATCTGTGTGCCACTGTAATTTTTTTAAACATTTTTATTTTTTTATAATTAATTATAATATAAAAGGTTACATAGACCATAAAATACATACCTTATGTAATAAATAAAACCTAATAACTCTCTAAAACAGGTTTGTCTTAGAATTTGGGGTAATATGTTATATTATATGTTATATATATTATAATATGCTGTAATTTAAAATCAATATTGACAATACCTCAATTTTTGTCAAGGTCAAAAATCTGTTGGTGCCACGCGAAAAGCATTTTTTTTTTTCAAAGAACCAAAACGTTCAATTCAATTTAAATACAAATTTCGATTCAAAGAAGGTAAAAAAAATAACTGCCATGTTTTTTCGCCCTTGTTCTCAATTCGTCTGTATTTTTTTCTTTTTATTTTTTGTATGTATAATTCGCGATAATTCGGTATTTGTGAACCGATTAAGATGATTTTTTTTTTGTTGGAAAGAAGGTACCTCAGTAGTAGTACCATTTAACATTTCGGTAACCGATTTCAATAAAGCTTGGCAAATAGATGTACTTACACGAACTTTTTGAGGTCGGGTTTATTAGTAATCTGTACTGAGGTTATTGAAGTGACCGCTTAACTGGCTCTAGCCTTCGCAAAAGAAAAAAAAATAGTACCATTCGGCCGTGACCATGGGACCTGTAAAGAGTCCGAAACGTTGTTGATTTGTTTGAAATAAAAAATGAAATTCAATCAAGTAGTTCCGTCTCGCGGTAAAGTAAATTGAGCGTATTTGTAAGTGTGAGAAGGACCGCAATATTGCTGTCCCACTCCAATGATTTATGGACGAGTCTGCATCTAGTAAATAATCTTTTATATTAGCCAGTCATTGACTTACAAATAAATGGACGACGGGTCTAATACAAAAACCACGAAAAAAATGTCCCAAGTCACCCTATTTAAACGTAGTGACATGTATTGGAATATGAAAAAGCTAAAACGTTGAATTTAAATTGTAATGTCATCGCAGTACTGTCTAATTTTGCTTGCTTCGCTGTCAGTCGAACAAACGAAGACTAAAGCGTGAATGACGCTCTGTATACGATTTTAACGCCCTATAAGTTTGGATACTTTTTAGCGCGGACGGGACGTCCATATAATTTTGTAAGTCAATGTAGCCAGTGATCGGAATTGAGGGAGTTAATTTACCTGAAGTATGAACGTTTTTAGAATAGTTAGAATAAATACTTCGAGTGGCCTATTGTACAGGGTCAAGAGCACGTCAAGCTTGACATTTAAGATTTAAATCCAACTCTATATAGCTTACGATAAGAACGGTCCAAAGTACAAAGTGTCAAGCTTGACGTGCTCTTGACTGTACTACTTAATTGAGAAATAATTGTTTCTCGATCCAAACTTTTATCCCTTATTTCGCGCTCCATTCAGATTTATTTTTGTGACAAAAAGTAGCCTAAGTTCTTCTCCTAGGTCCCATCTATTTCAATACCTAAATTCATCAGAATTGGTTCAGCGGGTTATGACACGTTCCCATTATGTCGTAACGTTTTATTTATAGTTGGACGACTGTCGCTTCTAGCCTGTTCCCATATCACGACTATCTGTCGTGGACAATACCCACTTTGTCCCTATCTACCGACCCGAGAGATAGGGTTTTCCGTAGAGACTACGGGCTCGGCGGCAAGACCAGCGTACAGCGGGAGTTCGGGTCAAGCCCTCCGCCAGTGATACGCCTTTGCAGGAGTCTCTGTGCGGACCCGGACTTGGGTATGGACTCGCTTGGGTTTGTGGTTAGCTGCAGAGACGGACATGTTTGTTTGCCCCGGTTTTGCTTGTTTCCGGGGCGCCTGTCTCGTGAGCAGCTAGCGCGTCTTAGTAGCGGTCTAGTTGAGGGCCTGAAGCGAGGAGACGCGCGGGACACGTGAGTTGCCCTTTAAGTTGGAAGCTATGTCCGGACATCGTCGCAGAACACTGCGACTGGCATCACCGGCACTAGCCCGGAAAGCTAGTAGAGGATAAGCTAGACATCCTCCGATCCCTCCAGCCGCTTAGGTTATTGGGAACTGGAGAGACGTCGTTTTTCGGCATTGGGAAGTGGGCGTGCCTTACAGCTTCGCCACCAGTGCGGAAATTTGGTAGTGGACGCAGAGTCTACGGCTTGGCGGTGGCAACCGCTAGTAGTGCAATGCGCAACGGGAAGTGAGCGTGCCTACAGCTCCGGTATCAATCTGGAAAATAGGTACTATACGTGCACCCGGGGCGGCTCACCCGAGGCACTAGCCTCTCGAAGAACCGGATGAAGTCAAGTGACAACCCTGTACACTGGCTGATCTGGGGTCAGAACCTGAACTTATAAGGTTCCTGTGCGCGCACAGGTTATAGTGTCCTTCTCGTATGTGGGTAAGGGTGCGTCGCTATAATCAAAACTAACGTAGACCGATATGGAGGCTTATCTGTCTTGGACGTTTATTTTATCGCTGAATGACTGTCGTATCTAGCTGTTCCCACTAGATTGAGACGACAATTTGTCGTTTCACGGCAGCCGCCTTGTCGTTTGCACGACACAGAATGAAGCTGCGATTATCTGTAGTCACATTTTTAACGCGTCGTTTTATTCGTCGTCAGACGACTGTTGTTCGGGCTCTTCCTTTGACGTCGTAACGTCAAAAAATTAATCGTGTAGTTCTATGTGTGAGCAACTTCATTTAAATATACTAGACACGACACTTTAAACTGCACGACTATCTGTCGTCACGACATAATGAGAACGCGCCCTTGGGCTTGAATACGTAAAAGACATAGTTACTCTCGCATTTATAATATTACTTTTGATTACAATTGTAGAGTTGGCGGACTAAAGGACATAAGCCAAAAACCAAAATGATTAATAGATCTACCTGTTAAAGCACATAAGTCAAATTCATTTGATGCCCATTAATTCGTAACTAAATGCTAGTGCCTTGCTCTTCAAATTCGTCATTATCTTCAAATCTTCCAACATTATAAACAACACGAAAAATATATAATGATATATTTAAAAAAAACCGATCGCAAAAGTCGTTCGTCCCCTAGTCTGCCACCAGAGGTGGAATATTTTATTCAAATTTAAATTGAATCACTTCTGAGGTACCCTCTTTGCAACATAAAAACAATCATCAAAATCGGTTCACAAATTATGGAGTTATCGCGTAACATACATACAAAAAAAGTCGAATTGAGAACCTCCTCCTTTTTTCGAAGTTGGTTAAAAATGAAGCACTTTGTTGACTTATGTGCTTTAGTCCGCCGACCCTAGAATTATGACCCTACGCTAGCTCTGGCCCTGTACAAATATAATCAATTTTGTGCATTAATGGTCATGAGCATGGCGAAGTCCGCGGTGACAGTGGTCGTAATTGAAGGTAACGTCAAGGTCTTTTTATTGTAAACTGTAGTAGGCAAATAACTGAGTTCTTTGTCGTATGTCTAATGCCTGAACACGGGTCTCATTTAATGGACTCATACTGGCTGAAATTTTATTGAACCGTACCTTTATCGTACCGTTTATGTTGAGTACCTATACCGAAAACGTAGTAAAGAATCACAAATTTTGTTCTATATTTTCGGTATAGTATTTTGTAGTAGTAGTTGTTAATAGTAATAGAAATAAACACCAAAAGTTTATAATTATTATAACTCTATAGGGAACTATTAAGAGGTATTCTATAGCGCAGGTTTTTTTTTTAATTAAAAAATAAGTAACTTCTATCTCACCTGATGAAAAGTGACGATGAAGTCGACGATGGAGCATGCACACCTAACAATGCCTATTCACTCTCGCCTTGAAAATGTCCAAGTAATAACTTTCAAGGAACAAGTCTGCAGATAAATGTGGAAGCGAAACGCTTCGAGCGAATCCTTGGAATATCTACAACATAGAGATGGAACTCCAGCCCACGTCTGGTCCCCCGATTATGGAAAGAGGAAGGCGGAATTAATGTAGGTACCTCTTTGTTTAGTATACCGAAAACGTAGTGAAGAAATCACAACGTTCGGACTATAGGTAGAACAAAGTCGAAATTCTTTTTTCCGAAATAATGTTTGTTCGAATTTTCATTACACCGAAAACCGAATTATAACGAAACCGTTGTTCTTTCAGTATATGTTGAATGTTTATCGCAAAGACACGATTAGGTTAGGTTAAGTTAGATTTAAAATAAAAAACATTTTTCTCTCAAAATTACTTTCGAGGTTATGAAATTTCGACCAAACCTTATTTCTGGAAAATGTCATTTCTGACTACTATTAGGTTACCTGTACTATATTTTGGGTATACTACCCACGTAGTAGTAGTGGAAATTAATAGTAATAACAATAAACGCCAAAGTTTTGTAGTTGTTATAATTTTATACGCAAATATTTGTTATGTGTGTGTATTTTTAATCGTACCTTTTTTGTGGAGTATACCGGAAACGTAGTAAACAAATCACAACTTTCGTACCACATTTTCGGTATAGTGTTTTGCAATAAAATATTGAGTATTGAGTAGTAGAAGTAGTTCATAGTAATAATAGCATTAGAGCTCTTTGTGAAAGAGTTCGTCCAGTGTAGCACTGCCACCTTACCTATTTCTGCCACCAAGCAGTAATGATAGCATTACAGTGTTCCGGTTTTGAAAGGTGACGGGTGCTGGTGAAATTACAGGCGCATGGGACTAGTCAGCTTATGTCTCAGGATGACAGTGGCAGTGCCCCTCAGATCTTTGCGATTTAAAGCTCTGGGTTGCACTGTAACTGTTAAGGACAGGCGTGTAGCTTACCGTCAGGCGCACGACTTGTTCGTACGGGACACTTGATGTTACAAAAAAATATTCTATTAAACGCGAAAGGTTTTATAATAATTATAACTTTATATAGGTACAAGTATTATTGGATATTTTACAGCGTCCTTTTTTATTGAGTGTACCCAAAATAGTAGTCACACACGAAAACGAAACGAAAAGAAAGGATTCTTTGTTTTTCAAAACTTTTGCTGTTCAGACTATGTCCATAATATGTTGTTTTTTTTTTAAATTTATTAAAGCTTTGGCAAAGCCGTCAGTCTAAACATGAAGTTTAATTATGTTTCTGTAAATATGGCCGCCACAAAGAGGATAGGCAATTTGAGGCGGCGTGCTTGGATTGACTCGGGATTCCTTAGAACGGGCCGATACGGGTATTTTAGTTCGAGATTCGTATAATTTCGCGTTTTAATCTTCGATTAAGGTACAATAGCACTATCCTATTCCACTTTAAATTAGATTTCACAAAATAATTGAAAGTCAAAATAAAAACGACACTTTTCCCTCCAAAAGGTCCAGAGCGAATCCATAATATGTTGTTGTTGTAGTTGTTGTTGTTTCTTTCTTTTTCCTTATGGAAAAGCAAAGATCTATAGACCGTGCAGCCTAGTCTTTAGTTATAAAAAATATACTTGTCTTTAGTTACTAAAACTATGTCGGTAATGAAAAATATCATAACCTTAAATTGAATTAAATTTAAAATACAAAGCAATTTACGAATAAATAAATGGAAACAAATTGTAAACTGAATCCAATTACAAATTAGAAGTTTCCAGTGCTTCCAAGTGTCACAAGCAGGGTACTCTCAAATCAAACGCACGCGACGCGTCATGTAGGCAGTTCTTATCCGGTTTTGAAGGGTAAGGGTGCTGGTGAAATTACAGGCACATGGGACTTGTTAACTTATGTCTCAGGGTGACGAGTGCAGTGGCAGTGCCCCTCAGATCTTTGCGATTTAAACTGTCACTCTGCAACTGTTATTGGCGGGCACGTCACTTGCTATCATAAAAACAACATTAAAGCGCCATTAAGTTATAAAACGGGTTAAAATTAACTTAAAAACCCAAAGTCAAGACTTAGGTTGGCTTCAATTACGTTTGTAAAAAAATAAATTTCCAGTGTCCCTACCACTTGACCCGCGCAATGGAACCGATCAGTACGGGAAAAATTTGAATTCCAACTTAGGTAGTATCGACTCGTAAAATAACATATGACCAACATTCTGTGCGCTTCGAACTCAAACAACAAAAAATTTATGGACGCAAAAAATACGGAAACGTGAAAATTTTCCGACAAAATTCTCTTAACATATAACCTTACTACACTAGAACAATACTTATACTGTTTAGAAAACACAAGGAACAAAAAACAATACACAATAAACAAACAACAGCTGGGTGGTAACACATCATCCTATTCTTTTCCTTTTTTTCGTATAATTTTTAACCGACTTCAAAAAAAGGAGGAAGCTCTCAATTCGACTGTATGTTTTTTTTGTATGTAGGTATGTTACGCGATAACTCCGGTATCTGTGTACCGATTTTCATCTTTTTTTTTGTTGGAAAGAGGGTACCTCCATAGTGGTCCCATTTAATTTTGAAGAAAATCATCCACCTCTAAGAGTGGCTGTTCACGCAAGAAGATAAATTTTTATAAATAGCGCCTAAATTTTATTATAAGGAGCAATTACTTTAATAGTTGATTTGCTATTCTCGAATTCAAGGCGTTTTTCTCTCGCAATATGAGTAGTGAGAACCGATTTTTATTATCTCCTGTGTCAAGTTCCGTATAGTGGCGAACTAGGGGATGAATCCGGGTTGGCGCACTTTACGGTAACCGATTCCAAAAAACTTGGCAAATATATGTAATTCAACGTACTTTTGAGGTCGGTTTTTTTAGTAGTCTGTACTGAGATTATCTGACTCATTATCTACTATAGGCAAGACTTTTCTTTTTATGAAGCAACGTACCATAGACAATGTACATCATCAACATTAACCCATTTTTATTTTTTATTTTTTATTTATTGTAAAAAATTACACAGCATTACAGCAAAATACTAAGGCACTGTGAAATTCATAAATTGACAATTTGTATTAATAATTCACAAGAGACAGACGTTCATCCATCCTGTCACAAAACCGTAAACATTCATCACACGCAACCACCCATCTACTTGCAAAAACATCAGTCTGGTGCAGATACAAGAAGAACCAACAGGCGCACCAGTTGCGCCACCAATTCCGGAATCTCCTCGCAAGAAGTCACCAGCAAAAGTCAGTAGACCATAATTGTGTCTTACTTCTAAAGAATTAAACCCAAAGACGCTTAGGAGGAATTTCGTAGGATATAAAAAAATGGTAGTACCCATAAATTTTCTTATACAAGAATCTCAGAAATTTCTTTTGAATTTTCTCCAGAAGCAGGGCGTAGTCATTCTCGTGAGGGTTCCAAATTACATGGTTTGCTACGCATTAAACAATAATAATAACGCACACTCAACATAGCCCCGCACTAAGGAAACCCTGCATCGCGGGTGCCATGGACATATATAGACAACCACAAATTACACCCAAACTCTCGAGACAAATAAATGTAGGCCATACAAATATTTCTCCCGGCCCGGAAATCGAACGTACGTTGCTTTGATCCCAAATTAAGTAACCACAGCAATTGTGTTATGGAAATCGGAAACAGTGACGGTACCACAAACACCCAGACCAGAGACAATACAGAAAAGTTAGTTGTTCTTCATTGACCCTTCTTTTCTTCTTTTATATTAATTTAGTACCAGTAGAGCTACTTCTGAAAGGGTTCGTCGAGAGAAGCACTGCCACCTTGCCTATTTCTGTCGCCAAGCAGCAAGATACGTATTATTGCGTTCCGGTTTTGAAGGACAACCGCGTTGCCGCCGCACGGCGACCGCGTGCATCTAAAGTGTGAGGCCAGACGAGCGTAATTTTGTGAGTTGCGTTTTTTGAGTTGCGCAGTTTGCGCTGCATTTTGTTCCATATAAAAGTACGGTTTGTTTAAAATGAGTTATCTGCCGACTCACGGGCGTAATAACGACTGACTTTCGGTCGCATCGTGTGACGTACTTAACAAATTGATCTGGATGTTCACATAAACTTGTATACATATAATATATAAAACTGCCCACACTTTAATCGTTTCATACTGAGTGGATGTATCCAGCTTCTTTTTCTTTTTTGAACATCGTCTTCTAATGCTTCATAAATGCATACTATTTTTAATGGATCCATTACACTATTAAGACACAAACACCCCGTATAAACGCTTAAAAGCAACTGAATACGTTCGTCTGGCGCTCCAACCGAATTTCGGTCGAGCGCAAAAAAAAACGCAACTCACAACTCACAAAATTTCGCTCGTCTGGCCTCACACTAACTGTCATGGCAAAGTACGCTCTATTTACTTATCTTTTACGTTTTAACTTAAAAGAGCACGCGCGGGCGAGTCTGGCTTGTCTTCGGTCTACGCAGAAGCCGCGCGGCGACCGCGCTGTTGTATATTATTCAGAGAAATTTAAATGTTGTTTCCTAGTAACTAGAATTCAGATTCGCCGTTAATATACGTGAAGGCGTGGTAATTGGGCGGTCGCCGCGCGGTGGTCGTGCTAAATCTTTCTCATCGTGTAACTGGGCGCTCAGGGTGCTGGTGAAATTACAGGCACATGGGACTTGTCAACTTATATCTCAGCCCCTCAGATTTTTGCTCTGAGTGGCACCTGCATTTGTTATGGACAGGCGTGTCGCTTACAATGAGGCGCACGACTTGCTCGTCCCGTCACTTGGTATTATTAAAAAAAAAAAACCCGGTCGGGAATCGAACCCGAGACCACAGAGATGGTGCCACCATGAAAACCGGTGTACAAGCCGTGCAAACATTTCCAGCTCATTACAGGTCCCTCAGTCACGGCTAACTAAGATGGTAAAGTCACCAACCAATTATGTCTATTAACGCAAATCACCCTGTTTTTAACCGACTTCAAAAAAGGACGTAGGTATTATTGTTTTTTTTATTTGTGTGTATGTTATGCGATTTGTGAACTGATTTTGGTGATTCTTTTTTTGTTGGATACCTCAGTATTGGTTCGGTTTAAATTTGACGAAAATATTCTACCTCTAAAAGTGGCAAACAAGGGAATGAATTCAATAAAACTTGGCAAATGCAGTAATTCCACAAACTTTTGAGAACGGTTTTTATTTTATAAAAAAGTTGTTATTATTCACTATTATCAAAAAAGTAATTAATTTAATTTTTTTTTATTTACCAAAAATTACATCAATTTACGCTACAGACGTTAAGGCCACAGTCTAATTTAAAAAGTCTAAATTA